>NW_026732035.1:285000-610000 GCF_028476545.2 Physella acuta
ATATACATATACATATACATATACATATACATATACATATACATATACATATACATATACATATACATATACATATACATATACATATACATATACATATACATATACATATACATATACATATACATATACATATACATATACATATACATATACATATACATATACATATACATATACATATACATATACATATACATATACATATACATATACATATACATATACATATACATATACATATACATATACATATACATATACATATACATATACATATACATATACATATACATATACATATACATATACATATACATATACATATACATATACATATACATATACATATACATATACATATACATATACATATACATATACATATACATATACATATACATATACATATACATATACATATACATATACATATACATATACATATACATATACATATACATATACATATACATATACATATACATATACATATACATATACATATACATATAGCTGTAAGTAAAATTGTTTTCTTTAAAATTGGCAGGATAACGTCTAGGTGTCACCTCATCCCACATATCGGAATCTTTAATACGACTTTTTAACTTTAATTATTCATTAAATTAAACTGGTAAAAAAGCATTTTTTACTATGAATTCAATTTTTTGTCTTGATGTCACCCCCTAAATAGTGTCAAACGGTTCGGTCCACACCCTAACCACTGCCTTGCGACGCTTCTGTTTTCAAATAAGATATTAAAATTGTCCATATCGATGGTCTCGGTCGCAAACCGTCTAACTCAAAAAAATTCGATTTTCTTTTTTTTATATAAATCAAAAGCCAATATGATTCCCCATAATGCCTGAAAATATTAGCGAAATCTGTAGAATGATTATTGAGATATAATCATTTGAACAAACCGCCTATTATTTCTAGCGCTAAAAATCTCGGCGCAAAACGAATATCGCTATATTTGTCAGTACACTTTTGATCGGGAACGCAGTCGCACGCCGCAATCACACAATTTTACAGCACAGCAGTCACAGTACTTATAGGTAAGGATATTTGATTAATTATGTTCAACTATTCTATTACATTTTATCATTTTAAAGAATAATAAACAAATAGTATTTGTTTAATATAGCCTATTTCCAGATTGTCAATAACCAAACTGATTTGTTTACAATTTTTTAGACTAACACAATGCTTTGAAACTAGATCTTCATTCTAGAATCTAAATATCAATCAAAACATTATAATTCAAATTATATTTCCACAAGAATGTGCAATAAATTTAATTATTGTTAATTCATTACTAGCTAGATCGAGGGTTTAGCTACGTGTTAAGGAATGTTTATATGGTAGGTTACAAAATGTTTGGCGTACATGCTCAACGAATGGTTAGTTGTCTTTAGTAAATGCTTTAATGATTAATTTTTCAACAGACAAGCCTATCTCAACACACCAGCCTCTCCCAACAGACCAGCCTCTCTTAACAGACCAGCCTCTCTCAACATACCAGCCTCTCTCAACAGACCAGCCTCTCTCAACAGACCAGCCTCTCTCAACAGACCAGATTCTCTCAACAGACCAGCCTCTCTCAACACACCAGTCTTACCACATAACAGACCAGCCTCTCTCAACAGACCAGCCTCTCCCAACAGACCAGCCTCTCTTAACAGATCAGCCTCTCTCAACAGACCAGCCTCTCCCAACAGACTAGCCTCTCTTAACAGACCAGACTCTCTCGACAGACCAGCCTCTCAGAACCGATCAGCCTCTCTCAAAAGACCAACCTCTCAACAGACCAGCCTCTCTTAACAGACCAGATTCTCTCAACATACCAGCCTCTCTCAACACACCAGTCTTACCACAAAACAGACCAGCCTCTCTCAACAGACCAGATTCTCTCAACAGACCAGCCTCTCTCAACACACCAGTCTTACCACATAACAGACCAGCCTCTCTCAACAGACCAGCCTCTCCCAACAGACCAGCCTCTCTTAACAGATAAGCCTCTCTCAACAGACCAGCCTCTCCCAACAGACTAGCCTCTCTTAACAGACCAGACTCTCTCGACAGACCAGCCTCTCAGAACCGATCAGCCTCTCTCAAAAGACCAACCTCTCAACAGACCAGCCTCTCTCAACAGACTAGCCTCTCTCAACAGACCAGCCTCTCCCAACAGACCAGCCTCTCTTAACAGATAAGCCTCTCTCAAAAGACCAACCTCTCAACAGACCAGCCTCTCTCAACAGACCAGATTCTCTCAACAGACCAGCCTCTCTCAACACACCAGTCTTACCACATAACAGACCAGCCTCTCTCAACAGACCAGCCTCTCCCAACAGACCAGCCTCTCCCAACAGACTAGCCTCTCTTAACAGACCAGACTCTCTTAACAGACCAGACTCTCTCGACAGACCAGCCTCTCAGAACCGATCAGCCTCTCTCAAAAGACCAACCTCTCAACAGGCCAGCCTCTCTCAACAGACCAGATTCTCTCAACATACCAGCCTCTCTCAACAGACCAGCCTCTCAACATATCAGCCTCTCAACATATCAGCCTCTCTCAACAGGCCAGCCTCTCTCAACATACCAGCCTCTCTCAACAGACCAGCCTCTCTCAACATACCAGCCTCTCTTAACAGACCAGCCTCTCTCAACAGACCAGCCTCTCTTAACAGATCAGCCTCTCTCTTAACAGATCAGCCTCTCTCAACAGACCAGCCTCTCTTAACAGATCAGCCTCTCTTAACAGATCAGCCTCTCTTAACAGATCAGCCTCTCTTAACAGATCAGCCTCTCTCAACAGACCAGCCTCTCAACAGACCAGCCTCTCTTAACATACCAGCCTCTCTCAACAGATTAGCCTCTCTCAAAAGACTAGCCTCTCTCAACATATCAGTCTCTCTCAACATATCAGCCTCTCTCAACAGACCAGCCTCTCAACATATCAGTCTCTCTCATCAGACCTGTCTTACCATACAAGACACCAGCATCTTTCAACTGACAAATCGTAATGGCACCAGCATTTCAAAACAGACCAGTCGTAACATTAAGGCACCAGTAACCCACAAGAGACCAGTCTCTCTCAGCAGACCAGTCGTAATATACAAAAGACCAATCTCTCTCAACTGACCAATCTTACCCTCCAAGATACCAGCCTCTCTCAACAGACCATTCTTACCATACAAGAGACCAGCCTCTCTCAAAAGATTAGTCTTATCCTACAATAGACAAGCCTCTCTCAGCACACCAGTGTTACCATACAAGAGGCCAGCCGATCTCAAAAGACCAGTCAGACCTATCAAGAATTCAAAGCGACAAATATTCGTGCACTGCAGTACAAGCCTGATGCTAATGTCTACTTCAAAGTGAATTAGCAGATAGCTGGCAATTGCTAAGCTAGGGTCGTAAGATTATGATCTCATCTGTAGCCCCTGTAAAGTTGTACAAGAGCAGAAAAAAAAGATAAAAGCTGTAATATTTGAGCACCTAAACGCAAGTCATAAACACACCTTTTATGATGATTTCCCTGATTTTAAAAATATGTTGCCATGTTAGTTTTTCTTTATGTGACGTTTATTCAAAGAATAAATTTTAAAAATAAACACATTTTATGTGTTACATTTTTGTAAAATAAGTAAACATTAAGTTATTATTAATGTGATTAATGTGTTATGTCTCATTCATAATATATCTGATAATAAGGTTTCTGTTTTTACTATTATCATTCTATAAACCCAGCACCCACCAGATTTAGTAAAATAAACTGTGAGAATAGAAAGATGTAATAAATAAAGCATAACCTTCAACAGTTAACAAGTCTAGTGCTAAATACAGACATAATGAATACAGTCGAAAGCGATAAAGCCATACTAAAACATCTCTACTAAAAATTAAACTGACTCCATAATGTAGAATAAACTCAAATAATTAAAATATGAGCCCAAAACTATAATCTAAATATTATGAAGTGTTAATTATAACTTAAAAACATAAACATAACTAAATCACGTTCATTGGACAAAACGAACGAACGTGGCTGAGACCGAAATTCTCGGCTCCAAACAGCTAAGTCTGCGCGCGCACAGATAGACGGTTTGCACCGAGAATTTTAGACCGAGCAAACCGTCTATCTTTTTAAACCTGCTATAATTTTGTAAATATCAACAAAACCCATTTTAAAACGCTACAGTATAGTCGGTAGAGTGTTTCTTCGGAGATATCTTTAAAAAAAATTAGTATTAGAGCGATCGAGAAGGAAATAATCAGTTTTTTGTCTCTCCTGTAAAATTTACATTTTCGGAGTTAGACGGTTTGCGACCGAGACCATCGATATGTTTTTCTTTGTTTCCACCTTAACATAAATAACGTATTTAAAAGCAAAGCAAATTATACGCTTAAAACAGTAGACTTATTCAGTTTTAAAATTTAAACTGCTTTTTTTGTAAGATTTTTTTAAAAAGCCCAATACGAAATTGTTACACAAACGAACGCAAAAAAAACACAAACGAAAAAACAAACTCAACACTCATAACATAAACATAATTTAAATGCAATCATAAAGGCATATTGCTCACAGTCTAACCCGTAGCGCCAAATCGCGCCCTTTCCGAGCGCCGGCGGACGCGTCTGACTCAGTGAAAGACTATAAAAGAGAGTCCCCCTACGCCTCTGCTATAAAACCCCTAGCTTGTCTGCAAACCGAAAGATAGAAAAATAATTAGTAAACAGTACGTTCAGTGTATAAAATAAATTAAAGGCAGTATTTAGAATATCCGTTTTTTACCGACCATTTTGCACTTCATAAATTCATGAATTTTTTTTCAGTACTTTTTAAAATTTACAATAAAGTTTCATGACTAAAACCATTGCGCACCTAATGAACGTGATGACTTTATATAATAGTGGGGAATAGTTGATTAAAAATCATAATTAGTAAACATTACGTTCAGTGAATAAAATAAATAAAAGATAGCATTTTTTATCAATCAATGCTAATTATAATATTCCAACAATAATGTACTCTTACACGTCTGTATAATTTGCATGCACATTTTGCTAATTATATTATTCCAACAATTATTCCGTCTTGGAGATTTTGCATTCACCTCCCTTGGCAAAATTACTAAACAGTTTAATTAGATTTTTCTACCCTACTGTTATTATGTTATTAAAATGTATCCACCTTTTTCTAAGAATCTAAACGAAAATTATATTTTACATTGACACTTTTAATATGTTTTATCAGTGTGCGTGTATTTTCTTGACGTTATGCGAAAGAGTAAAAACAGTGGCAACTATAAAATACATTTAAGTCTTTATATAAATAAGCTCTACTCATTAACTTATAATAAGACTCTGCGATGCACTGAAAAGCACTGCATGGTGCGATGTTTACTTTTATGGTTCCAAAATCTATAGCGATGACGGACGAAGGACGGGAGGACGGACGGACGGAAGTAAGGACGGACGGAAGGAAGGGAAGGAAGAAATGGAAGGAAAATGAAGAAAAGGAAAGGGACGAAAGGAGAGGGAAGGAAAGGAAAGGAAAGGGAAGGAAAGGGAAGGAAAAGGAAAGAAAAAGAAAGAAAAGGGAAGGAAAGGAAAGGGAACGAGAGGGAAGGAAAGGGAAGGGAATGGAAGGGATGGGGGGGAAAGGAAAGGGAAAGAAAGGGAAGGAAAGGAAAAGAAAAGAGAAAGAAAGGAAAGGAAAGGAGAGGAAAGGAAGTGAAAGGAAGTGAAAGGAAAGAAAGGGAAGGAAAAGGAAGCAAAGGGAAGAAAAAGGAAAGAAAGGGAAGGGAATGGAAGGGAAGGAAGGGAAAGGAAAAGGAAGGAAAGGGAAGGAAAAGAGAAGGAAAAGAAAGGAGAGGAAAGGAAGTGAAAGGAAAGAAAGGGAAGGAACGGAAAGGGAAAGGGAACGGGAACGGGAAAGGGAAAGGGAAAGGGAAAGGGAAAGGGAAAGGGAAAGGGAAAGGGAATGGGAAAGGGAGGAAGGGAGGAAGGGAGGAAGGGAGGAAGGGAGGAAGGGAGGAAGGGAGGAAGGGAGGAAGGGAGGAACGGGAGGAACGGAGGAAGGTAGGAAGGGAGAAAGGGAGGGAAGGAGGGAGGGAGAGAGGGAGGGAGGGAGGGAGGGAGGGAACGGGAACGGGAAAGGGAAAGAGAAAGGGAAAGGGAAAGGGAAAGGGAAAGGGAAAGGGAGGAAGGGAGGAAGGTAGGAAGGGAGGAACGGGAGGAACGGAGGAAGGTAGGAAGGGAGAAAGGGAGGGAAGGAGGGAGGGAGAGAGGGAGGGAGGGAGGGAGGGAGGGAGGGGGGAGGGGGGGTAGGGAGGGAGGGAGGGAGGGAGGGAGGGAGGGAGGGAGGGAGGGAGGGAGGGAGGGAGGGAGGGAGGGAGGGAGGGAGGGAGGGAGGGAGGGAGGGAGGGAGGGAGGGAGGGAGGGAGGGAGGGAGGGAGGGAGGGAGGGAGGGAGGGAGGGAGGGAGAGAGGGTGGGATGGAGGGAGGGAGGGAGGGAGTTGTTTGTTTGTTTGTTTGTTTGTTTGTTTGTTTGTTTGTTTGTTTGTTTGTTTGTTTGTTTGTTTGTTTGTTTGTTTGTTTGTTTGTTTGTTTGTTTGTTTGTTTGTTTGTTTGTTTGTTTGTTTGTTTGTTTGTTTGTTTGTTTGTTTGTTTGTTTGTTTGTTTGTTTGTTTGTTTGTTTGTTTGTTTGTTTGTTTGTTTGTTTGTTTGTTTGTTTGTTTGTTTGTTTGTTTGTTTGTTTGTTTGTTTGTTTGTTTGTTTGTTTGTTTGTTTGTTTGTTTGTTTGTTTGTTTGTTTGTTTGTTTGTTTGTTTGTTTGTTTGTTTGTTTGTTTGTTTGTTTGTTTGTTTGTTTGTTTGTTTGTTTGTTTGTTTGTTTGTTTGTTTGTTTGTTTGTTTGTTTGTTTGTTTGTTTGTTTGTTTGTTTGTTTGTTTGTTTGTTTGTTTGTTTGTTTGTTTGTTGTTTGTTTGTTTCTTCGTTTATGTTTTTCTTTGTTTCTTTGTGTGTTACTCACTTCTATATGATTGAGTACTTGCTAGTGCGTTGCAGAGAAATTCCTCTTGCCAAAGTTCCCTGTTCAATATTTTTATTGGAAAAATTAGAGAAAGTGACTAAAAACTGACCTAATGTGACACCAGCCTCACATTTTTTAATAGTGCTTGAATTACAGATGTGACAAAAAGTGTATATTTGGTAAGGAGAAAGCTTTTGTGTCGTTGACACAATGACACATGATTCTCAAAAATGTAAAGAAATGTAAATTTTTTGTTTTAAATCTTTTCAAAAGTTTGGCAAGCGATAAATTTATAGTTTCATTAAAACAAAGTAAAGCCGTTTCTGAACTATTGAGTACCCTCAATTTCATATTTTGGATTGAATATAAGCGGTGGAGACTAAGTTTTATAATTATTTTATCATTCAAATGTTAAAAAATTCCCCCCTCAACCCTTCCTTGCAGTCAACCTGATTGGCGAGGGAACGTAAAACAATAAGAGTCACAACAATAGTTTTCTCATGCTACAATACAAAATAGCGGTCTATAGGGAATAGTCTTGCAGTTTTTAGCGTATATATATATATATATATATATATATATATATATATATATATATATATATATATATATATATAAGTGAGTTTTATCAATGCTTTCCTAAAACTAAGTTACAACCCCCCTTCCTCCCATGAACCCCTCTATAAAAATATTGTCATAATACCAAAAGCTACTTTATTTGAATATATGTTTAAATCAGTATATATTTATAATTGTATACGTATGTTTAGAACAGTGTGACTTACTTAGGTCTGTTATTTTTATTATTTGATTTTACGATTATTTAATTCGCCTTGAGTGGTCTGTGGTGCAATCCAAAGAACTTTTCCATCACGCTCATGTGATAAGATTCACCAATGATTTTGCTTGACTCGCGCTTTGGCTACTTCCTCCCCAATAGTCTTTGACTTAGAGGTCGACATCCCATCATTCTGGGGTCCTATATATATATATCAGGAACTTTACTCTCTCGTGGCAGAGCCTACCAGACATCTACCGGGAGAGAAAGCCACGTACGACGCCATGTTGTATTTTCTAGTTTAAGCAGCATTTATCCATGAATACCTGTGCATTCAGTATTTTTCTGTGCCTCAATTTAATAACGCGTAGGTTGTGTTGATTGCTTAAGTACCTTATCCAGTATTAGTAGTTGCAGTGTGTTATTCTTCAACTCGTAAGTTGGTTCTTTCACTTTTTGTATATTTATAAAAAATGTCATAGTATTTATTATTTGGCTTTGTATACATATTAAAATGTTGTGGATTGATTAAAAGTATTATTAGTTGCAGAAGGTCTTCGTGTTATTACCCTAGACATTAGATACGAGTTCACGGAGATTTTTTGTTGTCTGATAATCTTTTAGTTTCGTAGGTCATCAGTCTACAACCATCTAAAAGAATTCGGGTAGTGCGTTATCTTTACCAGTGGTGGAGAAGCGCCGTAATAACAGTCACCTAAAAACTGACGCTATTTCACTCTGAGTTGGTTATTCCCTTCTTCCCCCCCCCCCCCCCACCCTACCACCAGAACTGGACAGATCTTAATTGTGTATAGCGACACTAATGTCACACCTAAGTATACGCTGGGTAAGATAATAGACCTAAAGTGACCGGACAATGGTGGATGAGGTTGAACCCCCCCCCCCTCACCCCGAAACCACCCAGACTGATGTGTTAAGTACATCTGGAAAACGCGTTATAAGGTAACAAAGTACCATGCCGCCGGTATCATAGATTTTGAAACAGATAAAATTCTGTGAATATTGATTTTGCATTACTAGTAAAGAGGTGTGTGAGCAATACAATGATCTAATATATACCTTATCAGTATGTTAATTTGATCTTTAAAGAACACAAACGCAATAGCTAATTTAAAAAAAATGTATGATCTAAACTGCAAGACAAATATTTTAGTTATGTGTAAGCTATTATTCAGAATATACCACCTATTAAATTTGGTTTTGTATTATATTGAAAAGCATGGTATTATTTCAACTCTGATTTTAAAAACTTTCATTATGTTGTAAAATTTTAACATTTATAATGACAAAATATTTCATTCTGATTGTAGACAACATACTTTTGTAAAAACGAATAGTATTCACAAAAATGAGCTTTCTCACGCAGATTAATCACCATCGCTTGGATCATCGCCATTTAATATCAATTAATATCCTAGAAGTGGATGGCACTAATGTGGACGAATTAATTGATGAATTTTAAACTTATTAAAAAAGAATAGAAACTTGAAAAAATAAATAATTGCGCACCATGTGAACAGCAAACAATTTCTGTTTAATAGTGCTGGATAATGGTACTTTATAAATTAATATTCATTTTTAGTGAAATCGGAACTTGCATAAATTACTACTTCCAGTGAACGGAAATTACTCATAATTTGACAGAGAATTAGATCTTTTACTTACATGTGAAATTTCATTTATCTACCAGATACAGTACTCAAGTTATAGGCTTTTGAATAATTGTAAGTAGAATAAGTTCGACTTCTGGTTTAATTTAGATTTGAGTTTCTGTTATTTGGACTTTAATTTGTTTCCTAACACCAAAATTGAATTTATAATGTGTGCACAGCAATATAATATTTTCAGAATATTTTTATTTTAAATTACATTTAAATAAATTGACTCTAAATTGAAGTATAAAAATCTTAAAATATCCCACCACGTGCATTTTTGAAAATACAGAGTAAAACAAAAATAACAACTAAAAGAAAAGTAGGCCTACTTAAAATTACGTAATTTTGATTAAGATCACAAAAATAGTTACCCTTAACAGGTAAGATTTCATATACAACTGGTGCTTCTGTAGTCTAAATTAATAATTTGCCATTTTTCTTCAAAAAAAGATGCTATTGTTAACATGCTAATCCATCCATCCATCCATCCATCCATCCATCCATCCATCCATCCATCCATCCATCCATCCATCCATCCATCCATCCATCCATCCATCCATCCATCCATCCATCCATCCATCCATCCATCCATCCATCCATCCATCCATCCATCCATCCATCCATCCATCCATCCATCCATCCATCCATCCATCCATCCATCCATCCATCCATCCATCCATCCATCCATCCATCCATCCATCCATCCATCCATCCATCCATCCATCCATCCATCCATCCATCCATCCATCCATCCATCCATCCATCCATCCATCCATCCATCCATCCATCCATCCATCCATCCATCCATCCATCCATCCATCCATCCATCCATCCATCCATCCATCCATCCATCCATCCATCCATCCATCCATCCATCCATCCATCCATCCATCCATCCATCCATCCATCCATCCATCCATGTATCCATCCATCCATCTATCCAAACTGTTGGTCAGACTTAAAGCCCTCTAAGAGGGCTAAAAAGTGACCGCGAGTGAAATTCTTATTATATGAGATTTGGTCATTTGGTCTATGAACAGGGGAGGTAACTTTTTATGTAACAATTTTTTAATATTTTGTATACTCTTTTGAAGAAACAAACAAAAATCATAAAGGATAGCATTGTTTTGAATAAATATTTTGTTATAAATTAAGTTTTACATTGTACTTAAATTGTGAAAATTAATTAATTATAATATTTGATTGATACTATTAAGAAACCCCTTGCAGTTCTAATAACCGTGCCAGTAATAAGTTTGCGAATATTCCGTCAATATTTGAGTGGCAAGATGTTACTCCACTGTATAAATTTATGCCCTAAGCATTTAACATAGCAGAGACGGCGCTCCTGGCAGGAAAGAGTAACCAACTGAAGGTGACCTATCTTCTCCATTAGGCCCTTTTAGTGTCAATCCGGACTTCAACAAGTAGTGGAACGTGTACAAGACCCAGGCCTAACCATGAAACTACAGCAACTTGTTCTTTCCACGCTGCTCGTGGTTGTTTAAATGGTCGGTGAATGTGCATCTTTGAAATGTTACAGCTGTAACAGTTTCAATGAAACACAATCTTGTGTCACACCTGGGCCAACCACACCTATAGTAGAATGTGAGGCTAATCAAACTATGTGCAGGAAAATTGAACAACAGATTTTCTACAACGGTGCTGATCACACAAGGGTCTTTCGTCAGTGTGCCACTCTTGGAAGTTTAGGAGATTGTCTGGAACGAACTGGAACATATCGTTATAAATCATGGTACTGTCACTGCAAAAGTGAAACTGATGAAGTATGCAACAAGGCAGACAGCTTGCCACTTTCTGTGTCCTTAACAGCTGCTATGCTTTTTAGTGTTTTTAGCCTTACCAAATTTTTGTGAACTTCTGTGGATGTTTGGTATTAGATTGTCTTAAAATGTACATTTGCACAAAACTAAACTTAATTTCTGTCAGATGTTAATTATAAGCTATCCTGTCCATTAAGACATCTAAAAATTTCTTTGAAAACTAGGGCTTAAACTTGTCTGTTCACCATTAGCTGCATCCTGCTGAAAGAATTCATTGTCTGGTTTTTTACTATTTTCACAACAATTTACCAATTTTTCACTGAAATTTTCTGATTGTTCATAAGAAATTGTGATTACTAATTTGTGCTTTCACCACATGGAGCATTCGGACAAGTTTTGCCTGTTGGGACTTTGTTTCCATGTTCTTAAATTTTTTAAATAATTAGCTCCAGATATACTCCTAATTTACAGAGGGCAGTCAGTGTATACCTGTATGATTTGTTTATTGTCAATGATTTATATTTGTCGACCTGCTCAGATTTTTCTTTCTAGCTATCATTATTCAAGCATAATTGAATCTCAAGTTTGTTTTCAATGTAAATTTCTATGGTCTAGTCATCTTTAGGTCTAAAATTATCCTGAACTACCACTCCCCCTTTACAATTCTACGAATACTTTGGGTCAAAAGTTTAGTTTAAGATGCATTGACATGCTCAGTGTTTTGGTCGGCATTGATTAGTGTAAAGTTTTATCTAAATTAAAAGGTGACAGCTATGCAGGAAATAAATCATGACCATCCTTTGTTGTAAAGTTAAAATTTCATTGCTGTTTTAATTTTATCCTACACTTGAAATTGTATACATGTAAGATTTTTGAAACATTCCCTTGTATAAATTGTAAGATAGCAAATGTTTATTTGCTACTTAGTCAGCCACTTTTAGGTTTATTTCTGCATATTTTATATACTTTTATAATGTTTACATTGTGTTGTTGCTTTAAATTGTAATTTTAATATGAAGCTTTCAATAAATTAGTACAGATCAATACCATGCCCATGGGTAAAATTCACAGTAGTATTATATTGAGAATATTTCTAATTGTTTCTAGATTAGCATTTACTGGAGATTTTTTTAAAGTGTACAAATGGCTTTTTGAGTAACCTGGAAACCAGTACATGTGTTAAGTGAAAATGCAAGTGGTCTGTTTCAGTGCAGTTAAATTTTTAAAAGAATGAGTTTTAGCTGTAAGTAAATTAAAATATTTTTGTTTACAATTGTGTACGTACATTTGAGCCTTTTTGAATCTCAACTGCATTTACAGTCCATTGAACTTGTTTATTCCAGCTGGCATTTATTTTTAATTTTTTTCCCCCAGTGTAAAGTTGTCTTTATTATTTTGGGTGCTTGAGAGTGAATGTCTACTTTGAGAATATTTTTTCTACTTAAAATCATGCAATAAACAGAGTAATATGTGAAAAAAAAAAGCATTTAACATAGCAGCCAATCACCCATTAATTAATCATTCAATTCCTCAATTTTTTTTGATAACCTAAGCGAAGCTAGGCAGTATGCCTAGTATATATATATATTATATGTTTCTTGGGGGGGGGGGGGGGGAAAGGGGGGTCACACCACGAAGTGCCGCACTGGGTGACACCCGACCTAGCGACGACACTGGTTCCATATTTTACTTTGATCTGCGTAAGATACATGATTTACCCGAATATGTTGTAGAACTATTTCAAATAAAATTCTGTCCCAAATTAGCAAATTTCATAGCTAAACAGACAAAGATTTATATAAAATAATTAAGGCCTGGAGTAGTTTAGTATAGATTCCAGATCTAGATAAAGCTAGATTAGATGTAGAATACTGCTGGCTTGCTAAAGTCTAGTGTTTTCTAAATCTAGAACCTAGATAGATAAATCCCATTTATTCTCGCATTAGATGATCATTGAATCTAAAAAGCAAAGATTTATTTCAAATATTCAAGGACTAACATAGTTTAATAAAGAAACTCAATAATTTATTGTTTTTTTTTCAATTATTTTTTTTTAGCTAATTAATTTTGGTTTGACCTAGATTCTAGATTTTATATCTAGGATTAAATTTCCTTCGTCCGACAGATGACCTGTAGATCTAGAGAAGTTTATTGTATATTCAAATAAGAAGAGCTGTTGAAAATTGACAATAGAGTTGGAACTATATAAAAATAGCAAAAGGGGCGCATCGTTAAAGCTGTACCAGACAGAAAATGAGCTTTATAATGCCTTAAACATTTGAATGTGAAAAAAATCTACGATGGAAGCCGCCATTATTGTTTTAAAAAGTAATTAAATCATGTGACATCACTATAAGTAAAGTCATTGTTCTGAACTTTTTATACTTAAAGTGGCGTATCTAACTTTTTAAAATAAATTTGTGATTAACAGTTTGGTCAAAAAGAACATTATTATCTACCTAAATACGTATTTTACAGCTCTACACATAATCCAGGTTCTTTTATGTTACCAAACAAATAAACATACAAACATGTAAAAAAAAAACTTGAGTTTTAGTAGTATAGATAGGCCAGCAGATTCTGTTCCTTGTCCCTGGCTTCACATGCGAGAATAGAGGAACCACCAGCTCGCTTAGCTGGGCTCTTCCGAGGCGGAGACCCCTGCCCTCTACCTGTGCGGCGGGATTCCACAGTCAGGACGCCAGATCTGTTAGTACTTTTGCTTTCCTGCATCATACAATTAAGCAAAGCTTGCCAGCATGTTATGCGCCATATAATATGACCCGTAGACTACGAGTTTAGCCCGCTTTTCTTTCTGTGCGGGCATCAATAGTCTTTAATCAGCCAAAAACAAAGTACAAGGCAGCAGCTGTTAGATGTTTTTGGAGATTTCTCTTCTAGATGAGTTTAGTGGACGCTAGCAGAAGCCGTGGTTGTTAAATTGACACAGTGGCAACTTGCATACATCGTTAAAAAATTGGCATGCTAGTACGAAAAAAAACAACGAGACTATACATAAGGTAGATTTGTGAGAATTGGGAAAAGGAAAAGGGAGAAATGAGACAAAGCCATTTTTTTCGGTTAATTAATACATTTCATAATACGATAAAGTTGGACAGTATATTAGATAACGTTGCAATTGTAATGGAAAAGATTCATTTTTGTTTCTATCCATTTGTTGTTTTAGCTAAACTACATAACTGTCTCACGTCTTATTTTGCCTGTCCCACTTCACATCACCAACGTCCTACATCTCATTAACCTGATGATTTCTAAATTCTATGTCATACGCGTCTATGTTTACACACTAGAGTCTAGCGGCAATGTGAAACTTTAAACATATTATGTCGCATATATAAGTGATTGAAAAAATGGGGGATCATTCTAGAAAGATAAAGGAGAAAAAAACAATCTACGTGGAGGTTAAATTCGGTGTCCCACATCTCACCTATACACCTTTATTTAAATAAGCAAAATACTTATATTAAATTAATACGAAATTAAAGTATATACTAATTTAACCTAAGATGTGTATAAAATATGTAAGGTCTGTAGTAGTTAAGTAAAAAAAAAGCATTGTGTTTCTAGCTTCTAATTTATCAGTAAAATTGTTTTTATTCACTGATTAAAAGATTTATTGAGTGAATCTTATTAAAAATAGATAATATTGTTTCCATCTAATAGAAATACTAAGCAGATATATCATTAGCCCAAATCCTGCTAGCGTCCCACTTATGGGACGCGTGTAACAAATAATTGCTACAATGCATTAAGAACTATTTAAATCAAAGTTATATTTCATTTTATTTGGAAATGTTTAGACTGTTGACTTTGTGTGTTATAATTTATAAAATGTTCTAGCGCCGACTCTGCGAGGCTCATCAAAATGGCGTGAAAAATAAAACATGGGCAAGAATAAGTCATATCTTCTTGAATATTAATATGTTACTTGCAGAATACATTAGAACAATGGTTCCCAAATATTTTAGAGTTGCGACCTCCTTTTATAAAATAATAGTGACCCGGGACCCCATTAGAATTTTAAAAATCGAAATTAATGAGGAAATTAATAAGCATTAAAATATGATTTTCTAGTAGATTTTCAATATTAATTAATCTTCACAACTGTTTTAATTCGATGGGTGAAATTAAATGCATATCATTTGCCTCAACATTCGCGGTTGAGTTTTTGTTAACGCCAACCTCATGTCATTTTCAAAGTTTAATTTATTTCTTTGTTTTGTTTTTAAAGCGACACAAAAGGAACTAAAACTCGAAAGGAAATTGATTTCAAGTTTAAGTATAAACGGTGCATACTACAGCAAAATTATATGAGCAGTTTTTCTTTAACATGATATGTGACGCATATTAATTCAACAAATTTAAAAATTCATATTGCAATTCATCGGGAATGCTGGCATCAAGGGAAACAGAGAATGGGTAACGTGTCAGGGAAAATAACGCCGCGTTTCGTTTTCAAGAGATTCAAGAGGCCCAGAACCCTCTTTCAATTTTTTATTTATCCCACAATCAGATTGATCTACCACACTGCAGAGTTTCTCAAACATGGCAATATTTCCAATATTTATTTTTCTTCGCAAATTTTGCAACTTTGACAAAAATGCCAAGAGATTATCATGAAAAGAGATAATATTCGTTCCTTTTTCAGGTTAAGATTATGTTGCTGTTCGTATATATGTGCTAGGTATGCTATTCTCTCCAACCACTCTTTGTCCTTAAACTATATCAAAAGGTCTTGTTTCCCTTGCACTTCTAAGAACAACTTGATTTTATCTTTTAATTCAAAAACACGTTTCACATTTCCTATTGACTGAAGTGTAGAACCTCGTGATCGTTATTCATGTGTATGCACAATTCTTTAAAAAGACGGGTGGTTTTTACCGTTTGTCTACATTTTGATGTCTAGAAAAACCGAGGCTAACTCAAAAATTTTATGAAAAGTAATTTTTGACTCCAAAACCTTTAAATAGTATAACAGTGGTGGCTAACTTGGTGAGTTGAAGTAACATGAAAGACAATAACTACTAACATTAGTATTATAATATACTTTTATGATGTAAATAAATTACCACAAGGTATTAACACTAATGCAGCAAGTGCCACATAACAATGAAGCGTGTGCAAAAAAAACATCATAAAACAAAGGTATTAATCTACAAAGTAGATATGTCATTAAAGTCACAACCTTAAAATGATAAACATTACATACAATAGTATGGTAAACAGTAAAAACTAAGTACGCTATCCCAGCGGATAGTAAAAGAAATTGCAATAATGCAAGGCAATAAATACCAGGATATCTCCTTGGATTAACTTAACCAGGACCTGCCAAAGGTCAATATTTATAAATATGTACCAACATTTACAAATCTAGTTATTTATACAGTAATTTTAAACAAATACAAATTACTCATATAATACCAACATCATGGCATCAGTTGCAGTGGTGTAATCAATATAGGTTCAGTTAATGGATAGCGACAAGGCATCTGCAACAAGGTTGTGTTTGATGCACAAGTCGAAGTTTTGAAAATACAATGCCCATCTTACTAACCTGGGATTTTTATTTCCAAACTTTTTCATGAAAGTTTAGAAATTGTGATCAGTGTACACCACTAAGGGACCAACAGAGGAAGTCACATATATTTCAAAATGCTGCAAAGCAAGTACTAAGGCTAGTGCCTCTTTCTCAATAGTTGAGTAGTTGCGTTGGCCAGCATTATTTTTTTGTGAGAAATAGAAAATGGGATGATCCATTCCATTCGTATCCTCTTGTAAGAGCACTGCTCCTACCCCTACTTTGCCGGCATCCACAGCCAGTTTAAACGGCTCACTAAAATTAGGAGCTTTTAGGACAGGGTTGGAAGTTAACATGGCTTTGATTTTTTCAAAAGCCGTTTGACATGGGCTAAAAGGATTCCATTTAATTCGACTGCCAAGAGTTATACTAAACCAAGGTGATAGAGATCGGCAGTCAACAGAAAGTAGACACTATTAATTTTTAACCAATATTTATCGAAGTGGTGTGAATGAAGTAGCGGCAAATAAAATGCGAATATGTTCTGGAGACTTTGTTTTTTATAGGGACAGTAAAAAATAAAATTCATTTCAATTAACAAAAGACAATTGTTATATAAAACAAATATGTTCGGCATTCATAATTATTAATAGCAATTGGCCAAAATCAAAAGTTATATTAAAATTTAATAGGAGAATATATTTAATATTTAGATCTAGAATCTAGCTGTAAATGTAATCATGTTGTAAACGAAATTGAATCTTCATACAAGTTGGCCTGTATAAAATATACAAATCCCGGACTATACAAATATTATTAATAATACAACTAAGCTAATTAGATATCGGTAGGCCTAAGCTATTAATAATATTATATTAATATAGTAATTGCGTATAGGGCAACTTCTTACGGGTTCAAATAAATAGGCTAATAAGTAGGTTACGCTTCTTTAAAAAATCAACTATTAGTATCATTGTTTACAATTTAAAATAACAACAGCGGAAGCAACTTCTATGTTTATATATTATTACAGATTTAATAAAAGTATTCACATTCAGTGTTTCTTCCAGACTTTTTTCTCCGGGGGGGCACTTGAAATCTTCGGGGGGGGGGGGGCGGTAAACTTTCTTCGGGGGGGCGGACACTGTTAAAAGTATATATTTTCTATATAAATGATACAAATTTCATTTCGTTCGGGGGGGCGGTAAAAATTTTCGGGGGGGGGGGGGGGGGGGCTTCGCCCCCCCGAAGAGATGCCTGGAAGAAACTCTGTTCACATTTGTTTAAAAAAAAAAACAAAAACAAAAAACGCCAGCTGGCAAGTACCTAAACGAGAACTTGGTAACATACTTTTTACAGCTTACAAGTGGCTCTAATAATAGTTTCGCTCTTCTGTCTGTCGGGAACGCACTAGAGAAAACACAAGGAAATTAAAAAGATGCAGTGCAAGACCGCGACGTTACATGGAACGAATAGAGAGTTTTCCAAACGAAGTATGTCTGTTGTATAGCCAGTAAAGTACACTCAATAAAATGACATCATTGATTATAGAGAAAACATAGAATCAAGAAGCAGCTGCCGAAAAAATGCACACAAAAAATGATCTCATCGATAGTTGATAATAAAGACATTAACATCACCACCTAATATATTTGTATAATCTTAAATGTGGTCTGTATCCAGAGTTTCTTTCAGAAATCTCTTTGCGTAGTGGGGGCAGAGCCCCCTTCCCCCAACCGCTCTGATTAACGTCGACTGCCAGCTGCCCCCCCCCCCCCCCAACCGAAAGAAATTCAATTTATATAAGCAAATATATACTCTTACCACTCTCTTCAACCCCCCTCCCCAGGATAATTTAATCCGCCCCCACACCCCCTCCAGCTAAAAACATTTAAAGAGCCCCACCTACCCGCAGAAAAAAGTCTTAAAGACATTTTATCTGCATAATTGAGGTTTAGCGGCCAAATGTAGGAGTAAAGAAGTAGGGGTTATATTTAGTATGTATGATCTATAAATGCTTCCGATGTTTCTCTCAGACTTTTTTCTCTCCACAAAGGGGGAACTTTTCGAGAAGCTGGACTACATTTTTGGGAGGGAAGTGGACACTGGTAAAAGTATATTTTCAATATAAAAAATATATTTTATTTTAGGGATGGTAGACGTACAGGGGGGGGGGGAGATGGGGCGCTAACGGGCCATTTATCTAGTATGTGTAAAATATTACTTTGTCTTTGTCACAGACTGTATAATTATGTATCCTTATTATATTGTGTTTTGCATGAATGAAGAGTACCTGGCTAGCGGAAGGACTGTCTGAGCGATCGTCATGTGTTGTTTCATGCTTTTGGGTGAGATCGCTCATGTACGTAAGGGGAGAGAAAGTGGTGAATAAAAGGGAGAGCAAAAAGGTGAACGGTTGTTGTGTGCTAGAACTTGAACCTGAGGACTGTGGCTGTGAATGTAGGATGTTACTACGACACTTTGTTTCTTGACTGTGATTGTACTTATACCAGTTGTGACCATGGATTTACTATGGATCTATTAATTCTCTGTACAAAGTGTAAATAAAGTTATTTGTTTCACAACTACTGTTGCTCGTATGAGTATATTGAAGAACCCACAATAACAACAAAGAATACATGTTGTTACATATGGTGTCAGAAGTGGAGGCAATAAAGTGATGTTGCTACATTGTATTACTGTTACTTATGATGTCACAAGTGGTTGAAGAATTGGTGCTACATATGTCAGAAATGGAGATATTACAGTCTGTGGTCTTCCACTGTTTACCAAGTACGTCAAGTTCTTGAAAGTCATCTATCTACACTCAAGTCAGAAGGGTTGCTGTAGTCAAGTCAGACGTTTTGTTCAAGTCAAGTCATCAACGTGATAATTTTTATCACCTTATTTCGATATTGTCTCACCAATGTCGAGTAAATATCGTCTGTGTGTTTTTTCTGTTTGGATTTAGCCGATCAAGTCTTAGTGTTTTTTTTCTACTGTTTGGATTTAGCTGTTCAAGTTTTTTCTATATGGATTAGCTGTTCAAGTTTTTCTACTGTTTGGATTTAGCAGATCAAGTTTATTTTTGTAACTGTTCCTAAACTGTTCCTAAAGATGTCTTATCTAAAACTGGACAAATTTCTACTCTGTAACAGGCTACTAGAACTATTTTGAATTTTTTCAACTTTTTGGAATCAACAAAGTGAACTATTTTTGTACTATATATGTACTATGAACTTTTCTTGGATTACTAGATGTCTCTAATCAACTGAACAAAGCCAGAATACAAGAAAGGGTATTGTAAATTAATTAACATTTATCTATTGTCAACTAATGAATTTATATTTTATGTCATAGAAAATATATCAAAATGTCAAATTTTGAAACATATACAGCACTTGTGAAGGAACTTGACATTCCGAAGGAAGACAGGTTGGCATTTATAAAAGAACTACTAAAGAAAGATGAAGAGAAAGCTGCTAAAGAGAAAGCTGAGAGAAAAGAAGAAGAGAAGGCTAGAGAAGAAAAAGCTGCTAAGGCGAAAGCTGAAGAAAAAGAAGAAGAGAAGGCTAGGAAGGCAGAAGAGAGGGCTAGGAGGTTAGAGGAAAGGAATTGGAAAATAGAAGATGATGAAAGAAAGCACAAGCATGAAACAGAACTTGAAGAATATATGGAAATGGCGAGGGCGCAAGGCATTAAGAAGATGAATAAGCAGATAGCCTGGGCAACCAATCGACTTGCAAGAGACATAGAAGAAGCAAAAGAAGCATGGGACGAAGTACCAGAACAACCCCGACGAGCTCATGGAAATGTATTGAGAGAACTAGATGATGTGATAGAAATAGTGTGTAATAGATCAAGAGCTATTACAGATATGCATAAAGAAGAAGACATTTCAGAATTAGATAAAGTAGAAGAGACTGTACAACCAAAAGGAAAGCGGAAAAAAAGAAACAGAAAACAGAGAGCAGATAAAAGGGCTGAAACTATGGAAAAACAAGTTGGCCTACATGAACTAGCATATGAACAAGAACTATTAGAAATGAAAGCTATAACAGACACAAATGAACCAAAATTAGAAAGTGAACAGATAGAATTAAAAGCAGAACTTGAAGAAGTAAATATTGGCAACCTTTGGAATGAAGAACAGAGTAACATAGTCCAGGAAGAATTGAAACCCAAGGAAAAAACAGAGGGTGAACTTAATAATGATTTAAAGGTGACAGATACATTAGAATGTCTTAAGATTGACTCTTTATTGAATGATACGCAGGTACACGAGAATATTAGTGAAAGCTGTATCGTAAGTCCATCAGAGAATGGCAGTCAAAAAGAAATAAGTCCATCAGAGAATAGTAATCAAAATGATTTAATAAGCCCATCAGTCAATGGCAGTGATGATTTAATAAGTCCATCGGAGAATGGCAGGAATCATGATAAACTAATGATGATTAATGAATCAGTGAACTTAATAAGCCACAATGAAGAGAACGTACCTATTGAAGATTTACTTCGAAAATTGGAGTCAAACTATAAAGAAGATATACTAGAACTCAAGGATAAATTTAACAAAGAAATGGAGAAATTAACCCAGAAATTTATGTGTGAACTAGAATCAATAAAGAAGCACAAGGAAGTTAAGAAAGATGAAACAATATCTACAAATTACAATGTTAATAAAAATGCACAGAATGAAAGTAAAAGAAATGTAACAAACTATGAATACAGTCAACATGTTAATAAGAATGTCATTAATGTCATTAATGCACAGAATGAAAGAAAAAGAAATTTAGCAAACTATGAATACAGTCACCATGTTTATAAGAAGCCAAAATCTAGATGTTTTTACTGCGGAAAAACAGGTCATTACCAAAATCAATGTTGGCATAGGTTGGCAAATCAGAGAAGAAACAATTATTATGTACAAAGAAAGTCATGTGAAAAATACAGTAAGTTAAGAAATAATGTATCAAGTTCTAATGAAAGATACCGAAGCAAGATGTATTATGAGCGGCCAAAGCAATGCCATAATATTTATATCAAGTTGGTTGATGAACCAAACGAACGTTTACAAAGCAAGATAACTACTGACGTTGTTCAGAAACCAGAAGAGAATATTAAAACAAATGAAGTAACACAAGTTACACGAATTCTAGGAAATAATTATGGTAGCACAGCTAAAAGCTACAATTTGAGGGAGAGATGGCATACGGGTCATCGTCAACTGCACGAGAACGATTACTCATGCTATAGAGGATGCTAAGATAAATTATCAATTGACAGTTTATTAATATTATACAGTCTGTAACTGTAAAATATGGATATCAAACAATTTGTATCAGTAATATAAATTGTGTACTATTTCAAAAGATTGTAAACTGTATTATGTTAAACCTATTCTATACTATTAATTAACAGTGAATAAAGTAAATCAAGTAAAAGTTAGAGACTATTATTCCGCATAACAATAAGACGGAAGTCTCAATGATGAATTGTGTGTTAGCCATACCTGTGAAAGGCAATGTTGTTGTGTTGTGACCTAGATTTGTCTGAAATGGGTCAACTAGGGGAGACAACAAAGTATATTAATCATGCGTCGTAATAACATGCCTTGATGCTAAGGAAGTTTTTTACTACATAGGATATAATTATTTAATTCATGAGTTGAATTAAGTCTTTGATAATTTCAACTATGTATTATAGTTTGGTAATTCACTAAACTCATTTGTCTTGTTTATACAATTACTTGGTAATTGAAATGTTTTTCTTTCTCATATTTGAATACATTACACATAATGCTTGTGCATTAGTCTACAAAGAATGTATTTTTCCATGTTTTTTGAGATGTATAAAAATTTTGTTGTCTGGCACATGATCCTGCCCTACCAATATTGTATTTATAAATTTTGTTACACAAAATTTTAATTGAAGGGGGGACGTGTCACAGACTGTATAATTATGTATCCTTATTATATTGTGTTTTGCATGAATGAAGAGTACCTGGCTAGCGGAAGGACTGTCTGAGCGATCGTCATGTGTTGTTTCATGCTTTTGGGTGAGATCGCTCATGTACGTAAGGGGAGAGAAAGTGGTGAATAAAAGGGAGAGCAAAAAGGTGAACGGTTGTTGTGTGCTAGAACTTGAACCTGAGGACTGTGGCTGTGAATGTAGGATGTTACTACGACACTTTGTTTCTTGACTGTGATTGTACTTATACCAGTTGTGACCATGGATTTACTATGGATCTATTAATTCTCTGTACAAAGTGTAAATAAAGTTATTTGTTTCACAACTACTGTTGCTCGTATGAGTATATTGAAGAACCCACAATAACAACAAAGAATACATGTTGTTACAGTCTTAAATTGCTACAACATCAAAAATGGCATAACAACGTTTTATTAACAAGCTTTTATGTAATAAAGCAGTAAAAAGGAGAAAATCAATTATTTTCTTTAAATATATATATATATATATATATATATATATATATATATATATATATATATATATATATATATATATATATATATATATATATATATATATATATATATGTACTTAACCTTCTAAATGCTATATAGAAAAGCGTCGGTCACAATATTATCTATTGAATACCTTTACCAATAATTAGGAAGAGGCACGCGATTTTTTTAGTTCTTTAAAGTTTTTAATACAATAGAGATGCATAACTAAAAACTATTGCGAACTAAATGAACCTGACAATGCGCATATAATAGTGGGGAAAAGTAGTAGTGAGACATACTACAAATTAAAGAAAATTTAATTATTCATAAAAATTAGTTATTCACCCAATCAATTCAAAGTTGATGTTAAATTGCATTGTTTTCATGTTTTGAGCCACTTTGCTAACTTTGAAAAGCTTATATTAGTTAGAATTGTTCGAAATTTCTCTCTCCCGTTTCCATCTACTACAAAAGATAGACAGAATGACGACAGGCAGAAATACTTATATAAAAGTATTTGACCCGCAACCCCCATAGAATTAAAAAGTCGACATTAGTAAGGAAATTATTCAGCTCTAAAATAAGATTTTCTAGTAGACTTTCAATATAGAACTTCTATATGAATTATTCCTGATAACTATTTTAATGTGATGAGTGAAATTACATGCATTTAACTAGCATCAACAATCGCGGTTGACTTTTTGTTAATGCCAACTTCATGTCATTCTCAACATTTAATTTATTTCTTTGTTTTGTTTTTAATTTGGAAGTTGTTGAAAATCTATTCTCGCAAAGATATGTGGACACAAAGAGTACTAAACTCGAAAGGCAATCAATTTTAAATTCGGGTATGAATGGTGCATACTACACTAAAATTGTGTGAGCAGTTTTCATTTCACATGGTACATGACGCGGAATCATTCCGCAAATTTAAGAATTCATCTTGCAATTCATCAGGAATGCAAGCACTATCAAGGGAAGCAGAAAATGGGTAATGTGTCAAGGCATATTCTTCTTCTTTCAGCTCATTGAAAATAACACCGCCATTCGTTTTCAGTAGATTCAAGATGCCCAGAACCGTCTTAAATGTTTTTACTTATCTCACAACCAGATTCATCTACCACATTGCAGAGTTTCTAAAACATGGCAATATTTCCAAGATTTATTTCGATCATTTTCTCTGAAGCTTCAGGTTAAGCTTATATTGATGTTTGAGTATATCTGGAAGGTATGATACTGTCTCCAACCACTTTTACTTTTTAAAGTACAACAAAAATCTTGTTCCCATTGCACTTCCAAATATAATTTCATTTGACAACATTTGTTTTGATAGCCAGCGTACTGTAGTGTAGAAAACCAGAACTTCGTGATATTTATTCATGTCTTTGCACAGTTCTTTAAACAGACGTTTGTGTAGGGCACTAGTTTTAAGTTAATTTACGACTTTTATTAACAATGGAGTCGGAAGAGTCTTGTTGGCGGTAGCGTATCGGCGAAACATGCAGTGGATTCCCCATGTTTTCTGAAAGCCCGATTTTAACCCAAACATAGATAGCGCACCATCCGTACCAACCCCACAGCCGTTTTCTCATTTTAATCATCCAGTTTCAAAAACGTATATATTTTCTCCAGGATATCTTCACAATATAGCAGCTCTGCTATCATCTGAATGAATACATTTCACAAAGACAAGCAACTGCGAACTCTCGTCTGTTGATTCATCAACATGAAAAGCAAACAATAGTGAATGTTTGATTAAATTAACAATTTGTTCATTAACATGTACGGACGTGTCTGCTATAAGCCACTGAATAGTATCATCAGACAAAGATATTTGTTGCATGTTTACTGCACTGGAATTAATCTCAGCATCTTCAACATGCAGGGTTTAATGAGATTTCCTCCTACTGTGTTAGAGCTTTTTTTCTTTACAAGTTCTATTGCGACTTAAAATGATATTTGTACTAATGTTGTGTTTCCTTGGTGAAAACTTCTTACCCGGTCAAGTCTCTGACGTTTGCAACTAGCTTCATGCCGACAAAAGAACTCTATCTTTTGTGGTGTGTTTTAAATGAATTGTCTAAAATTGACGTTTTGGTTTTTAAAAGTTTCCTTGACTCATGACTGGGAACTACTTTACACAGTACGCGTTGTTTCTATTCAATTCAATTTTCATTAAAGCCGAATTTCAGATATTCTTCTAAATGTTTATGTTATTTTTTCTTTGCTGGGGTTTAGTTCAACATTTGGCCACACCCCCCCCCCTTCTCCGAGAGCCACAGTTTGGGAACCCACGGAAAGTTAATAATAATAGTGTGAATTAAATCAACCAACTAAACTTTTTATGGAAGAAGAAGTAATTTAGAGTGAAAAAAGCTCTTAAACTTTTTTGAAAAAAATTTCAGTTGATATTTATTTACTTTCCATTTATTTATTTTTTCTGACAGCAGTGGTTATGATTTTAAGTTTTTAGCTAAAATAGATTAAAAGTTAAGATTATTTATTTTATTCTCCAATTATTCGGCGAAGAGTTGTATGGTAATTATTCGTTATCTTAAAGATCAATACTTAGCCTAGATCTTTTTGTTTACACAAAATCATGCCAATGTTGCTGTTATTTCAAGGGTGGTTAAGTAAGATTTAAGATCATGAATCAAATTAATGTTTTTTAATTAAATAAATAACTGAAATAATTATAAATTGAATACGTAAGTGGTACTAATTTTGAAAGAAACAAATATGGTGATATATCTATTATATAATTTCCTTTAATGAAAGGTTCATACGACGTTTCATTGTAATTAATTATTGATAAAGCTATCTAAAATAATGCTAAGTTTTGCTTAGTGTGTAACAAGTTTATCCCGAATTTATGCTCTTTGAATAATAGAAGTAAAAGCTTAAAATTTGTATTTTCATTAAACAACTTTAAACACTCCTACCTAAACATGCTTGTGTATTAGTAAACAATTAGATGCCAGCGTCGCTAGACTAATTAAGCTTTGTTAGTCAACATGATATGGTACAAGTATCTACATTTAAATTTGTTTAAATATATAAATATATATATTCATGATTGTTCCACGTAGAGTGATTTGAGATATTCTTTTTTTTTACATTCTATCAACAATACAAAGGATTTTCTAAAAAATGTCATTTTTTGTTTTAATTGCAAGTCAAATGCCATATAAATCAAGTCTTTGTTCAGTTTACAGGTGTATTTGTACTCGTTAATGTTTCACAAGTTTATACGGGGGTCCAAGCTTTAGTAGCATAGGTAAATCTGAGAGAGTCACTTAAAGCAAACCCCAAATGTTTATAAATTCTTTTGACTTACTTGCCTTTGTCCTCTTTGCTCCATATGGGACATAGGGCCTCCACCATTTCCTTCCATTTCATCCGATTCCCGGCTATTAATTTTGCCATCTCCCAAGACATCCATGTTGGCTTCAGTTCTTCGAGAAGTTTCCGCCTCCAGGTTTGTCTTCCGCTTTCCCTGGGGGTTCCAGCGCTTGGCGTGTAACATTCTGGTGAAAGCGCAGCGGGCTCTATTAATTCTAGCACGTATTTCCTCTGTGCCTCCCGATTTGCTGATCTTGATGTCACTGGGTTCTCCTGGTTATTGTTGATTCTCGTTATTTCTGTCTTTTCTTTGTTGATGTTGAGACCTACGCGCTGAGAGATGGCGCCTAATGCATCAACTATTTTGTGCATGCTTGTAGCCTGTTCTAGAGTAAAGGAATATTATCTGCAAACTCTAGATCTTCTAATTTCCCTGTGAGTGTCCACTGTATACCTTTTCCAGAACTGGTATATGTTATGCGCGTCACCCAATCGAGAACCACCTAGAAGAGAAGGGGCGACAACAGACGACCTTGTCTAACACCTGTGTTGAACAGAGATAGTTTCCCAGCATTAAAATCCATTGTAAAGTTGCTGAATTTTTTTTCACTTACTTTGTAGGTACACCATAGTGTCAACAGATTCCATAATTTTTGCCTATCCACTATATCAAAGGCCTTCTAAAAGTCAACAAAGCAGATGTTAAAATGTGGCTTGCCATTCTATAATCTGTTCTACAATAATTCTTATCACATTGCCGTGAAACTTTGGGAAGTTGTTGAAAATATTCCTGGGGAGGTTTCTGTGGGGAAAAAAAATTCAAATTCATAGGGCTGGCGCCCCGGAGGGCGCGATATGTTTTTCTATATACGGTTTATAAAAATTAAAGTCCATTGCGGTTGTACACCATTCACCCGATCTCCGTTAAACTTGTTGTAGTTGATATTTCGCAAGGGCGGCGCCCTGGGAGGGTTCGATTTTTCTCTAATTACGGTATATAAAAAACAAAAGTCAGATGCGGTTTGACACCTTTCATCCGTGTACCATGCAACTTTTGGGAGTTGATGAGAATACTCCCGAGAAGGTTTCTGTGAACAAAAAAAAATGAAAATTCAATACGGGTGACGCCTGCGAGGGTGCGATTTTCGTCAATACACAACTTGGCGGCCAGAGTTCCAGAGCGGCTATATTAGCACCTGGCATCCGTTAATCGTGCGTTAAAACTTCAATAGGCGCAACCGTCGGCGCCCCGTAGATTGCACGTCACGAAGCGCACCGGGCTCCCCTGCGATTACTCTGGCGCCTACGTTCATTAAAAAAAGGTTATACACTAAAGACACGATGGGCAACAATAATCATTGACTATATCGAACCCGGGGTGCCCCCCCAGACACCCCTACATGGTTCAATTTTGCGCCCTGAGTTTTCCCGTGAGCGCAATGGCACCTACGTTCGTTCTGAGCAATTTGCTAGACAATGGATAAGATTGTACGTTACGGTCACTCACTAAATTAAATCAGGCGTGCCATCCGTCGCCCTGGTAGGGTGCGATTTGCCCGCGAAAAATAATTTTGTTTCGGCCCCAAAAGGCCCACATGGGCCATTGAGGGCCCTGTAATAATTGTTTTTAATAATCAGATAAATAAGCCAAGGTTACAATATTAACTTGGTTGTTTCCTTTTGTCCATAAAAAAATCCGAAAAATTCCAAAACTTACAGTTCTCGCAATTATGACAATATGTATATATAAAAAAAAAATTCATAAAAAACGTTTTAATAACAAGCTTTTATGTAATGATGCACTAAAAAGTAGAAAATAAATTATAGACTACTATTTAAATAACTATAAAGAAAAGCGTGGGTCACTTTAGTATCTATTGGATACCTTTACTAATGTTAAGGAAGACACCCACGCTTTTCTTTATAGTTATTTAAATAGTAGTCTATAATTTATTTTCTACTTTTTAGTGCATCATTACATAAAAGCTTGTTATTAAAACGTTTTTTATGAATTTTTTTTTCAGTACTTTACATGTTTTATCTACAATAGAGTTACATGACTAAAAACCATTGCGCGCCTACTGAATATCACGTTCAGTAGGCGCGCAATGGTTTTTGAACGCAGCCATTACGTGGCCGTGATGGCGCAGCTATTGATGACGCGTGTGGTGTGGTTGGCTAGACATGCCTACTAATTCGGTCCAAATTTTAATTAATTCATAAAAAAATCAATTAGGCATCCAATTAAGTCAAATTTAGTTTCAGATTGCATTGTCTTCATGTCTTGACCCACGTGCCAACTGTGAATCGTGTCGGTCAAGTAGAACTGTCAGAATTTTCACTCCTGCGTTTCCGTCTAGACTGACGACAGACTGACGAGGAAGTGAGTTAAATAAAAGCTTGTAATAAAGTTTCGGACGGCAAATCAAATTAAAATATAAAAGTCACACTACTAAAAGTAACTTTGTAACGCAAGGAAATCCTTCTGTACAGTTTCGTCAATTTGCAAATTATGCAATTAGCATCTATTTTTAGACAATCCAATCAGAAATTAAGATTGAGCGTCTAATAATACTCCATTAGTAAAGCTAACAAATAATTTTTTCTACGTGTTAAAGAAAAAATCCAGTTGATTTTTGTCACTTTAGTGAATGAAGCAATCTGCATCACTGTTTCAGGATGCTATTTGGCGCTCAGTGTTATAATGTGAACACTATGGCGCCTATGTTAGTTTTAAGGAGCCACGGGCCGTACGCGCGCCTCTGCTGTAGTGTAATCAAGGGCTCCCGAGAGCTCCCCTCTACGTCCCTGACACATATTTCGGTGAGTGATTAACGTACACTCAAAGTTTACACGCGTAGTGTAGATAAACCAGTGTCCCGATAATTATGATCCAAGCGCAGACATTTTTTACATTTAATATTAACTCAGTTTTAGAAAACAAGGTCATGCGTCAAAGAATATAGGATTGGTAACCTATTGATGAAACCCTTTTTGTATATTTCGTCCGGGTACGCATATATATATATATATATATATATATATATATATATATATATATATATATATATATATATATATATATATATATATATATATATATATGCATATATAGGGACCGCCAAATATTTTTAGCCGGGGGTCCCGCTCAAGCTTAATCCGCCCCTGCGCTTATATTTATATGTAAAAATTCTCCCACCTAACTTCAAAGATACTCAAGTTATTGATTATTCAGAAACCAGAAATAGAGTAAGAACCATTATGGTGCCCAGATATCGGTTAAGATCAACATAGAACTACTTATTCAATATTATTCTTATTAATGCAATTTCATCAACTGAAATGGTACTTAAGTTATTGTGTTTAAATACACACAGACATACTGACGATACGTTATGAATTAATAAATAAGAAATAATTAACTTGGATTAAATTGTAATTCACATTATTATATATATATATATATATATATATATATATATATATATATATATATATATATAGTTATTTTATTGTTATCAAAACTATATTTCTAAGATTATTTTCCCAGCTTAGTTGTTGGGGCGCTAGTTTGTCCACACTGCCACCGAGACACCCCAGGTTAGTTGTTATGGTGCTAGTTTGTACACACTAGCAAAGACAGTCCCCGGATTGTGCTGATTGTGACAAAAAAATCCTTTCGGCGACGACCATGGCGTCAGAGGCGTCACTGACTCTTGGTACATGGCCCCCAGCGGAGACCCCTAATGCAGTGAGACTGATGATTCAGGTAGTACATCTATCCCCATGTGCTGTCACCAAATCAGCCGACCCCTGGTGCTAAAATAGCCACTGGGGATCTCGTGGCGCTCAACTACACATTTCCGTAGGATGCCGTCACTCCAATATTTAAAAAAAAAATGTTAAGTCTATGACAGAAACAATTGTGGAATTGTACTCAAAAACTTCCCAAATTTTCATTTCGATAGCATGCAGGGTGTAGTAATGCATACAAGACAGATACAAGGTGTTCACATGTACAGCAGTATGTTACCAGATCACACGCAGGAAAACCTTCTGATTTAAGAGCCATCTATTAATGACGTCATGTTGTTGTTTTTTTTTTGACGACTCACAAAAGGCCGTAGCTTCACCCTAAAGGACGTCATTTATTAACATTAATTGATTAAATATGTTCAAATACTTAATGTACAAATAAAAAAAAATAGTCTTACCTTCCTTGCTTTATGAATAAGATTCATCAAACTAATCAATAATAGGCTATTAAAGTAATATCCGCTGACTAGTGTCTGACAAATTGTAAACTTCGCTGACGATTTATTTATCTATTCGCTACATGTAAGGTTAAAGAGCGGGGTAGGGAGGGGGCTGAGGAAGAAACTTAAAAGGGACAATAAAGCGCCGATGTGCTTCTATCCATCAGTACCGAAGTTGAGATGGTCTCAAATACTTTTTGTAAAGCCTATTGTAAAACACTCAAGGAAGAGGAATAAAAATAAACACGTTTACTGACATTTTTTTTGTAAAACAAAAAGAAGTAAACGTACATAAAACCTAAATTATTGTTATTATACTCTTTTTTATTATTAGTAGAATACAGGATTGTACATAATAGTAGTTCTACCAATAAAAAAAAAAGTACGATTTACATTGTAAAATCACAATGAATTGTGGCCACCTAACCAACGCTATAAAGAAGCAAAAGTCGTCTTAATTTCTAGCGGCCTCTCGCGCAATGGACTTCGATTTTTTTCAAAAAGAATTTTGCCGACAACAGCGTGTGTTTGATTGTAGGGGAGAGATTATTCGACTTTCACAATGGTTTAAAGACAAAGGAAAAACGAATATACAAGAGCGTGGGACGGTGTCTATACAATAAAGATAAGCCAACCGCAGCTACAGCATTCTTTTACAAAACAACCATCAAGTAAATAAACCGGGAGTGATCTCCCCTAAACGTTCTCGAATATTCTAATATAAAACTACGCGGGATGGCAACTCAGGACATAGACAATATTTGTAATCCATTTTTAATTACTTAAACTTTTTTATAATAGAATGGAATCTCGTAAAAAAAAGAATTGCACACCAAGTGAACGCCTAATAAAATGTGCATAATGGTGCGGGATATTATTAGTACTTTTTTGAAAAATCGGAAATAGCGTAAATTAGTAATTCCGGTTTACGGAAATTACTCAAAATTTGACAGAAGGTAGAGAATTAGATCTTTAACTTACATGTGAAATTTCATTTAACTATCTGAAATAGTACTCAAGTTATAGGCTTTTGAAAAATTCAAAGTAAAAAAAATACCACTTCCGTTTATCGGAAATAGCTCAAAAGTTGATCATGAACTACGCTTTTGATAAAATACTTATATATGAAATTTCATCAACCTAGCTGTAACGGTACTCAAGTTATCGTGTTTACACACAGACGCACACGCACACAGACATACGGACAAGATTGCAAAATTATGTTTATCAGTGAGGTGTAAAACGTCGAGATTTGTAAATATCTCGATTTATTTTGTGCACGATTACAATACTTTCTCTATACTTCGTATATACGAGAAAGTAAAAAGGGACAAATAAATTTCTAAGAATTAAAATACGTATACTTTACTATGAAACTGATTCTTTTATTTGTGTCTATCGTATACGGTCGTAAGTTAACAAAACAGAGTGTAGGCCCACGACATCTTAAAAACAATATTTCAATAATTAGTTGAGAACAAATTATTTTTGACCAAGAGTTCTGTCCTACTTTTATACTAGCTCGCATCGCCCAAGGGAAAAGCGACTCCAAAATTAGAAAATGCTGATTTAGAAGCAGACACGAAAATAAGAAAGTTGAATCATTGAGAAATGTAATCCAAAAATATACTTGACTTTTGAATCTTATCAATCTTAATTTAAATTAGGAATTTTCCAAAACAAATAAGAGCTACTAAATTGGTTCCACTGAGGTACAAATTTAGATAATGCCGGATGTAGAAATTGATGCCCTATGTGTTCTCAACTGCCAAATTCACATTCTATCAAAACTCACAACACCACTGACTCTCGATTTTTATAATATAATGTAACCGATATTTCGAGAACTAGAAGTTGTTGAGAAAACTATAATAACGAGCCGACCCGCGGCATATCATACGCCGCTATTTAGTTGTTTTATTTTCTACTTTTCAGTAATTCATAATTTGTGAATTCGACAGTACCAATTCTGCCACTGAAAATATTTGCTTTAAAACACTATCAGTAGGTCTTTTAGGACGATACTACCCCCACCCTCTTTTCCCCCAACCCCTACCCTACACCCCCCCCCCTAGTGAAAGCAGCCTCCTCTTAGTTACCTCACCATAGTTTAAAATAGTTCCAAACTAAATTATCTGCCCCTAATAGCCGTCACTAAACCCGGCTCTACGATTAATGTAAACATTTAGCGTGAACACAGCTCACCAGACCATGTAGGGGTGGGGAGGTAGGGAGCGCGCTTACAGCTTGTTTTCTAACGTCTCCCAGAAGAGAATTATATATATATATATATATATGTTGTACGTTTGCTTGGTTTATTCTATTACGTGAAAGATCTAACGCCTCCTCCCTCACCCCCCCCCCCCCAACAAAATAGAATGTATATAGTAGCAACGCTGCCACTGAAAATATTTGCTTTAAAACACTATCAGTAGCTCGTTAATCACGATAACTTCCCCCCCCCCCCCTCCCCTTCCTTTCCCCCCACGAAAAATTTAGTCCGCCCCCTCCCTAAACTTTCAAGTGCTCCAAATGGAGACAAAAAAAAATACTGCTCTACGTAATCAGCTATTGCTGTAGCTATTCTTTCTTTGTCGTTCTCTAGACCTGACAATCGTACAACAATATTATACATAATAAAGAAATTGGTCTATATGCCATTAAAATAGAGATTTCATCTTTAAATATCGAAACAAGCAAGCACATGAAATAAACCAGAGTAACTATATTTATAAAGTAATGTAAACATCAACTTACTATTTTAATAGCTTTCGTCTAGGTTTGAATATAAATAATTCAACCTTATTTAAAACAACGTGTGAACTTCTGAAGCGAAATTCGACTTGAAGTAATCAATAATCGTTTAAAGTCATACAATTATAACCATAACATTAAAATGTTACATTCTCATGGAGTCGTGCATAGTTTATCGTGGTTTAAGAAAAAAATAAACAGAAAAGAGTAAAGAAGTCTGGTAAAGCTAATGTAATATTCGACGTCATTCGACAAATACAAATATGATAACAATCTGCAGCTCTACGAGTGATTACACACAATTAATTAATTTAAAAAAACGATTAACAGATAGACATATGCAGAATGAAGAGGGTTGAGTTCCGCAAACTATCAGAATATTGTTTGATTGATTTTAAAATATCGTGAATTATTGTTTTAGTAGGCTTTTTTTTTAATTCGTTGAAAACGAAAACCTGTTTCTATATGGTGTTTTTTTTAAAAGTGGATCATACATTAATTCTATTAGAATAATTTGCAAACACAATAACGTGATATTGTTTTTGTATGGGTATGGTTCTATTTGGAAAACAAAATGCGTATAAATGTAAAATGGCAACAAACTATTGAAACTCAAGTTAAACAAAGCAAACAAACACTTTGGCAACCCAACACCCCCCCCCCCCCCCACCACCAATCTCCCATACATGGGATAACACATAAGTTATTACGATTCTCAACCAAACTGTTCTCCTCAGGCATATTTTGCAACGTTGAGTTGGTGTAGCTTTTCCCTAGGGTAGCACAATTTTTTTCCTGACCCCCTAGGTCCGATGTACATCTCCAAAAGTTTTCAAAGGGTTCCTTCGTGGGAAATTTTCTTCGATATATAGCTCATATAAGGAGAATTTCACTCGTGGTCACCTTTTAGCCCTCGCCATGCGAGCAGAGGTTGACCGATAGTTTATCCGTAAGGCCGATTCATTTACCCAGGTGTATGGAAAAAATGAGCCATATTTACAGAGCCAAAGTTCCAAACGATAGTTTGAGAATAGTAATCATATTTCAGAAAATTAACAATGTTTAAATAAGGAAAATTCGAACCGGTCGGTTCTAACGGTCGTCCAGAATTTTCCGGAAAATATCATAATTTTTTTTGCAACCCCCGAGGGTCGGTCTACGACCTCAGGAGTTATGAAAAGGTTCCTTAGTGGGAATTTTTTTTTCGATATATAGCCATATAAGGCGCCGGTCAGTCGAGGTCAGTTTTGACCCCCTCTTCGTGGACTTTTCGGCCAACCGGCACCGGCCCTCGTGTTCTGTTGTCCCAAGGCAAGATCCTGCCAAATTTGAAGCACCTGCTGCCCCGGAAAGTGCCCTATCGGGCACCTGACCACTTTGCTTTATATTTATATATATTGATATAGATATATCTATATATATCTATCTATATGTATAAAAAGCAATGTATGTGTGTGTGTCTGTCTGTTTGTCTTTTATGCATTACTACACTTCTCATCACATCGCCGTAAAACTTTGGAAAGTTGTTGAAAATATTAGTGGGGAGGTTTCTGAGTAAAAAATATTTCAAATTCTCTATATACGGTATATAAAAATAAAAGTCGATTTTAGTTTGTCACCATTCAACCGACCGGCATCAAACTTTAATTTGTTCATTAGAACACTGTGGGGAAGGGTTCTGTAAAAACGTCATTTTAATTTTGCAAGGGCGGCGCCACGGGAGGGTGCGATTTTTCTCTATATACAGTATATACAAATAAAAAACGATTTTGGTTTGACAGCGTTCATCCGATAGCCATGAGTTTTTGGGGGAGTTGATCAGAACACTCTGGGGAAGGGTTCTGTAAAAAAAAATCATATTTAATTTCGCAAGGGCGGCGCCACGGGAGGGTGCGATTTTTATCTAGATTACAAACTCTCACTAAATTGAATCAGGCGTGTCCGCCGGCGCCCTGGTAGGGTGCGATTTGGCTACAAACAAAAATTTCAATTTCGGCCCCCAAAGGCTCACATAGGCCGCTGAAGGCCATGTAATACGTTTTATTTTAATAATCAGAAAAATTAACCAAGGTTAGATTATTAACTGGGATGTTTCTTTTTGTCCGTAAAAAATCCAAACAGTTTCGTCACTTTGCGAATGATGCAATTAGCATTCATTTTTAGACAATCCAATCAGAAATTGAAATCGAACATCTAATAATAGGCTATTAGTAACGCTAACATATTGCATCAGTAACGCTATTGTTTAAAACACGTCAAATATTGTTTTTACGTGTTATAGAAAAAAATCCTGTTCATTTGTGTCACTTTTGCGAATGACGCAATCTGCATAATTGTTAAACAAGATGCTATTTGGCACTCTGGGTTATGCTATGAGCACTATGGTGGCTATGTTAGCTTTAAGTAGCCAGGGGCCGTACGCGGCGCCTCTGCGGTAGTGTAATTTGTGGCTCTAGACAGCGCCCCTCTACGTCCCTGACACATGGGCGGTCCTCGAGGTGTGTTCTACCTCATTATTTCGGTGTGTTATTGATGTAGATTCAAGGTTTTCATGCGGTAGTGTAGGTAAACCCGTGTCCCGATATTTATGATCCAAGCGCAGGCATGGTTTATATTTAAATAACTCAATTTTAGAAAACTATGTCACTTATCTAAGAACATAGGATTGGTAACGCATTAATGAAATCCCTCTTTTATATTTCGTCAGACTTTCTTCTATCAAATTTTAAAGTATATGTTTTATGCCCGCCGAAAATTTGAGAATAATATCTTGAAGTGGTTTAAAGGTTTGCCTAGTTTGCATACTACAACTTGTATATATTTTTTCCCTACGCAATAGTGTGTATTAGTTACTGTAGAACAATCGCGGCAGCAGACTTTTTGTTCTTTGTTTTCATTTGTATCTATCTGAAATAGTAATCAAATTATAGGCATTTGAAAAACCAAAAATAGAATAAGTTCCATTTCCGGTTAACGGAAATAGCTGATACAGAACTACAGATGTTATATATTACGTAAATGAGAATTTTCATCAACCTAGTTCTAACGGTACTTAAGTTATCGTGTTAACAGATTTACAAACACACAAACATACGGACAGAATTGCAAAGCCAAGTTTTTTCCGACTCGATTACGCACAGAACGCTGAAATTTTAATAAATCTGCATTTATTATTTTTGTCCGGTTAAAATAAGTCCCCTATACTCCGTATATGATGAAGTGCTGAAGTGTAAAACGATGAAATCAGTCAAAATTTCATGTGATTTTTGTGCACTATTACAATATTTCCTCTATACTCTGTATACGAGAAAGTAAATAAAAATAGAAATTAAATAGGACTTTTGTTATTTGCTGAACGTTAAAAACCAGGATATTCTGTCATTAATAAACAAAATATCACGAATTGAAGGGAGGTTAATTAGTAGAAAAATATTAATTAAGAGGTCCTGGTTTATCGTTAGCTTTCAGGTTTTATGTTTATAATTTAAGTGCCCTCGCGTTGATGTTGTTGATGTTGATGTTGATGTTGATGTTGATGTTGATGTTGATGTTGATGTTGATGTTGATGTTGATGTTGATGTTGATGTTGATGTTGTTGTTGATATTGATATTGATGTTTATGCGGATGTCGTGGTCGTGGTCGCGGTCGTGGTCGTGGTCTTGGTCGTGGTCGTGGTCGTGGTCCTGGTCCTAGTCATGGTGATGGTGATGGTTGTTGTGTCCCTTACATGTCCCCTGCTTGTGTGTGTTTGTTGTGTGCTTGGGCGACAGGTACCCCTCCCCTTTACTATGGTTGTAGCCCTTGGTTGAGTGTAGTTACATAGAGCGAGAGGTGTTCACGTCAGGTGTGTCAGTTGACGGGTGTCAGAGCGTGTGTCAGTGTGTGAATCAGGCAGTTGTGGTGTGGCTGTGGTCGTGGAACGTGGAACGTGGTGTTGAGTATTGTATTTATGTTGCAGACCCTTTTGATCTTTTTATTATTTTAGTACTGTATATATTATTAAATATATTATTATTATTGTTATTATAGATTGTTAGTGTTAGTGTTATCTACTGTTGTATACTTTGTATTTGTCTGTTGTTATTTATATACCCCTAGACCGAAGAACCCAACAATGGTGATGGTGATGGTGATGGTGATGGTGATGGTGATGGTGATGGTCATGGTGATGGTGATGGTGATGGTGATGGTGATGGTGATGGTGATGGTGATGGTCATGGTCATGGTCATGGTCATGGTCATGGTCATGGTCATGGTCATGGTCATGGTCATTTTCATATTTCTTTAAAATAAAATTCAAGATGACATCTTTTGCTAAACTCATTCTTTACTTGCCCCCCCCCCCCCTCCCCCGTCCCGTACAAAAAAAGCGAAGTAATATTATTTTAAACAATATTCTAACGATACTATCACCCTCCAACATTAGTTAGTGTGTAGTGCCCTCTCCAGGAAGTTTAACCTTTAAAGCATGATGTAAAAAAAAATTATAATCGCGGCTTGATCGTGAGACGACGAATTTAATCCTTTAAATGCGAAAAAAAGTCGCATGATATTGAAAGTAAGACACCAATGTCGAGGGACTGTTGGATTTAATTTTCAAATAATGAAGTCCATTAACATCAATCATTCTTTTGCAAGCGATAATTTTACTATCAAATTATTATTTTTCAAGCCCTCACTCAACTGTTTAGTTAAATAATTATTTTCTTTTTTTCAAATTGTTTGCACATGAGACAAAAAGAAATAGGTCAAGAAAATATAGGATAATTAGAAACTAAAAAACCCAACATAATAAAAATAAATTTATTTTAAAAATCAAAGTAATCTCTCCTAAATTTTCTCGAATATTCTTTTATCACAGTAAGGGAGACGGTAGTTTTAGTGCAATTAGGCTACAGACATTTTTTTAGCAATAGAGACTATAAAAGCATATTACTTTTTTTTTTAAAGTAGTAAACTCCTCTAAACTCTGTGTATATTTTTTTGAATATTTGTATATAAAAAATACGGGGAATGGAAACTCGGGATGTAGACATGATTTTAAGCAATTTTTCAATACTTAACATTTAAAAATACTATAGAATCTCGTAAAAAAAGGAATTGCACACCAAAACATTATTATGCGTTATTTCAAAAATTGGAAAATATCTATGCCGTTCTGCGAGGGCATAGACTCCCCCAAGTAGGTAACTGTGAGGGTGGGGGATTTTGAGAAGATCTGCTGCCAGTTGTGATGGTTGGGGAAAAGCAGTACCACCAAATGTGAGAGTGGGGGTGATGAAGATGATGAGAATCCAACACACAAGTTCAAGTCAAAATATTATGTTCTTTATTAAAATTTACACAATCAACTTCCTATCTTATCTAACTAACCTAAACTAAATATACTATTTGCTAACTCTAGTAACTACGCACTCCCACGACCAATCCTAACACTATCTAACTATTCCCTAACTCTACATATTTATGTCCGTTCTCCTACCCTACCAATCTATCAACTGTCTACCTAGCTTTACATATCTCCGGCCGTTTCTAACCGATACCTAACACCTTCTCTTGGCCTAACTGCAGACCCACACTTCAGTGGTCAGCTGATCGTCCCATGTGACCGGTCAGCTCATGTACTTTCATTGGTCTCTCTAACCAACTAGCTATAGCCTGTTTCTATTATCTTCTTCTACTCGACCTATCCGACCTAAACTAGCGTCATCACAGTAACAAAAAGCGGTCTTACCGTTGGGAAAACACCATATGGCTGTAAGATCTGACCGAATGCAGTATCTACTTATATAACGACAGCGTGTGAGAAGTCGAAATGAACTTGAAACCGTATCAAACCTAGGTCACAGGTCAGGTCAAAGGTGCATCGATGTACGGTTCTTTTTTCTTTAAAATAAATATGTCTGTCAGAGATGTTAATTTGTGTTACTTTCAATAAATATGACTGTTTTAGATTAAGCAAATCAAGAGTTTTATTTTAAAACTTTGTTTTCCAATCAATAAAATAAAAATTAGGTGCACTGAAGGAATCAGTTCACGACTAGAAGACCTGTCTCAGTGGGAATTCATTCACTCTCATGGAGATGATAGCTTGCGTGTTCCACATCCTGCATCGATGGAGGAATATCCACACAAATGTGACGCATACACAGGGGACGTTTTACCGCCATTTGCGCGTAGCGCGGGCGCTCTGATAGTTTTCTTATATAAACATGCACATTGTTTTGTTAAAATAGTAAACAAAGACGATGTCATTCGGTATATGTTAGGGAGGTAAGTTTTTAGGGTAATATTTTTTAAAATAAATTTTATACTATTTTAAGCGAAACAAAAACATAGAAATTAAGCATTTGTTTACAGATTTTCGTTAAATATTAAGGATAGGCACCACGGATGGAATTTTTTTTATTTAACACATTTCTGGGTGTTTAATAAGTTCATATGTTTATAGCTGTTAAACTATAGACAAAAATAATATATAGCCGTCAATAGCAGTACTAGTTTGCCATGGGAACCGCGAAAAGGTGTGAAAACTAACACCTTTTCAAAGCGCTATAACTTTGTTCCCATAAGAAATTTTTAAAAGCGGATGAAAGATTTAGATTTCTCAAACCAAACTATACATTTCTACATTTACTCATTGCGACAGCTCGTACTCAATTTTTAATACACATTTTTACGTAAATTTATGTGCAAAAATTAGGGGTTGGTGTTACATAAATATCAATATTTCCTAAAGTATTGTAGTAAACTTAATGTATAAACGTAATTTTGTATGAGGTAGATTGAAACACTGACAATAGAAACCATGCTGTTTGTATATAGAACTTTATTGGGCCTCAGCCACCATGATGGAAACAGGAACAGGAAGTACTAAACAATAATACAAGGGGCATCACTCATAAACAACAATATAAATATAATACTAATACAAGAAGAGTGAATTCCCTTGACTTCACAATTCTCAATATATTACATCCCTTTACCCTTAGTAAACAACAACACATCTCTCAATAGAACAAATGATAGTATTCCAAAATCACCAATTATATTGTAACATGAACATTACATGATTTAAATCATTTGGTAGATTACATCCTTACAAACAATGCACAATATGTTACAACATAATTAAAATACAAAACAATGATGTCAAAGTCCTTTTGATTTTTAAAATCATAGGTCTAACTTATTTGGGACTTTGATTGTCCTGCTTGACCTTCTCAGTGGCTTTTGAGTTGGTGACTCAAGATTCTGACCATCTGGATTCTCTATCTCAGGAGGTCTAGGATCTAAATCATTAATTCCAGAATTTACATTTTCTGACTCTAGACCACTTGGTTCACTCATATCAACAGAACTTGGTTGTGGAACAAACTGAGTTGGTTTGAACTGTTCAGATTTGGTGGGATTGACAGATTCACACTTATTATCTGCACAAGTTATTTTTAACTGGTCTGCGTGTCTACGGACAATAAGTCCATCATTTGTTTTTACTTTATAAGACACAGTTCCTGTACATTGAACAATTTGACCTGGCATCCATTTTCCCCTCTCCCATAATTTCTCAGATACACATCACCATTTACTCCAAATTCTCTTTCAATGGATGTTTTGTCATGATTTACTTTTTGTGTATGTTGATGTTGGGAAACAGACCTTTGAACAGTTGGATGTAGTAGGTCAAGATGAGTTTTAATTTTCCTACCACATAGCAATTCACATGGTGCAACACCTGTTGTTATATGAGGAGTTGTGCGGTATTTGGCTAAGAACCTGTTTACTCTTTCTCTGAGAGAAAACTTGTTACCGGTACTCATTTTTACCATAGCGGTTTTGAATATGCCTACCGCTCTTTCAGCCAAACCATTCCCAGCAGGGTGATAAGGTGATGTGGTTATATGCTCAATACCATTTGCTACACTAAACAGTTTAAACTCATGAGCAGTGAAACTAGGCCCATTATCTGAAACAATTTGATCAGGTAATCCATGGGTTGAAAATATTTCCTTAAGTTCTATAATGGTATCACTTGCAGTGATTGTGTTCATGATTTTAACTTCTAACCACTTCGAATGTGAATCAATAACATTTAAGAACATTTTGTTCATGAAGGGTCCTGCGAAATCTATATGTAAACGTTTCCATGGTTTGATTGGCCAGTCCCAGTTTTGCAAAGGTGCTGTAGCTGGTTGCTTTGAATGTTGTGCACAGCTTGAACAAAGCTTTACAAAATTTTCAATATCAGCATCCATATGTGGCCACCAGAACCATGACCGTGCAAGACTCTTCATTTTGGAAGAACCAAGATGAGTATCATGTAACGTTCTTAAAACTTCTTTTTGTAACATTTTAGGGATAATGACCCTTGACCCCCATAGTACACATCCATCTTCTAGACTTAACTCTGTTTTTCTTATTTTATATGGCCTTAAATCATCATTCACTGACTCTTCAGGCCAACCATTCTTACAGTACTCATATACTTTTATCAAGCACTCATCTTTTTGTGTTTCTCTCTTAACATCATTCACATTTATATTGGAGTTATCCATGATAGTGAAAAGAACAAATACATCTTCTGGTACATAACTAAGGCTTTGGTTTTTTAAAGGTAAACGACAAAAACTATCTGCACTATTCTCAGATCCAGGTTTGTATTTCAATTCATAATTGTATGCAGTTAGTGTGATAGCCCATCTTTGAATCCTTGGTGAGGCATGCTCAGGTAGGGTTTTTTTTTTCTTTTATGGCTTTTGTTTTCTCTGGTTGAGGTCTCAGACCTTGCTTGCTCAAAATGTAACCAAGAAAACTAATTTCTGTCAGCATGAATTGACATTTATCTTTGTTTATCTTTAAACCTTTTTCACCAACTATTTTCAAGACTTTATCAAGTGTTTTAAGATGTTCAGTGTCATTCTTACCAGTTATGTACACATTGTCAAAGTAAACACAAACATTTGGAATATCCTTAAAAATACTGTCCATGACAGCTTGGAAAATTCCAGGGCTGGATGATATACCAAAACATAGTCTTTCATATTGGTAGAGTCCTTTATGTGTGTTTATTGTCGTATAGACTTTTGAATCTGAATGCAGTTCTAGTTGAGTGTAAGCATGACTAAAGTCTAATTCAGTGAATTTGTCTCCTCCTGCCAAATTCAAAGAAATTTCCTCAATGCTAGGAATAGGGTACTTATTTAGCTCTATTTGCTTATTCAGTGTAGCTTTATAGTCTCCACAAATTCTTACAGAACCATCCTTCTTTAACACTGGCACAATGGGCGTTGCCCAATCGGAATAGTCTACCTTCTTTATGATGCCATTAGATTCCAATCTACTTAGCTCATTTTCAAGTTTATCCCTCATTGCATAAGGTGGAACTCTAGCTTTGCAGTATCTTGGATTTGTGTCTTTAATGCTTATCTTCACTGTCCTATCATTTAGTAATCCTGAATTACCAAAGACACCTTCATTTTCAGATACTACTTTATCTATTGAAGTAAAACTAGATTCTCTTGCTTTGTTCACTGAAAATATACTCTCCCAGTTTAACTTAAGATCAACTAACCAGTTCCTACCTAGTAATGGTGGTCCATTTCCTTCAACCACAAGAAGAGGAAGTTTAACACTTTGACCATTATAACTTACATGAACCATACACTCTCCTATTACTGGAACATTGTCACCTGTGTATGTTGTTAGGCACTTGTGACATGGTTGTAGAGGCACTGATCCTCCAGTGACAGCGTCAAAGTCCTTCTTTGTGATGACGGTTAGAGATGCTCCAGTGTCAAGTTGGAAGATGATGCTCTTACCGTTGATATAAACTAGTACATTGATGGGAGCATGACTTGTTGATTTCACAGAGAACAGGTTGAACTCCGGCTGCGAATCAGTTTGAGCATTTTCACAGGTAGAGTGGTTCATTGGTTGGGTTAGGTAGACTTGGTGACAGTTAACATAGTGCTGCCTTTGGTTGCGGTATTGTCTTGACTGGCTAGATTTAGCAACAGACGAAGACTTTGGAAAGCAGGCCTTGGCAATGTGACCTTGCTTACTGCACTTATAACAAGTTGCTGACTTGAACTTGCATCGATGAGATGCATGGGGACCATTGCATCGATGACATTTTTGATAATTATTACTAGATTTAGATCTAGGCTTTGAACGTGCAGGCTGTTTAGCATAAGTTGAAATGCTCTGATGGGGTTGGTGTTTATTGACTAACTTGCTGTTTACTGCATGGATCCCTGAGGGTGTTAGAGATCTTACCGCCTCGGATGACTGCTGGAATGAAGTTGCTAGTTGTTTTGCTTTTTCCAATGTGAGATCTGACTCGAGAAGCAACTTTCTTTGAACATCAGGGCTGTTTACACCTGTCACAAACTTTTCACATAGTCTGTCAGACAGCGTGTCTCCGAATTCACAAAATTCACTTAGATGACGCAAAGCAGCAACATATTCTGATATTGATTCGTTTGGTTGACGAGTCCTACCGTCAAATCTGGCTCTACACAGGAACTTCGATGGTGCGGGCGCATGGTGGTCTGTTAGCAGTTTGCTCAGCTCGTTAAAGCTCTTGGTAGTTAGACTAGCTGGTGCGCATAAGTCCTTTAATAGCCTAAATTGTTGAGGCCCTATGACTGTTAACAAAACAGCTCTCTTTTTGGCTTCTATCGTCACGTCGTTAGCTTCAAGGTAAAAGCTTAACCTATCTAGATAATCATGAATGGTTTCATCATTCGAATCAAATTCTTTTATTTGGCCATACAGCGCCATTATCCTAGAAATACTTAGCCAATATGCTCTAGCAAACTTCTTTTAAAGTAAGCAGGTGCTCTTTCTAGTGAATTGATTTATTCTCGTCGCCAATTGAGGTAGATTGAAACACTTACAATAGAAACCATGCTGTTTGTATATAGAACTTTATTGGGCCTCAGCCACCATGATGGAAACAGGAACAGGAAGTACTAAACAATAATACAAGGGGCATCACTCAAAAACAACATTATAAATATAATCCTAATACAAGAAGAGTGAGTTCCCTTGACTTCACAATTCTCAATATATTACAGTAGATGGTATAATGCTAAATGCAAGTGGAATGTTTTAGAGCTATATGAAAAAGGGTTCTAAAGCCTTAGCGATTTGAATTTTGAATTTTGAGTAAAAATGCAAAGTTGAGAAAACGTGAAAAGAAGAGCGGTAAAAGGCACTGTGCGTTTTCTCTTATAGAAAACAGAAAAAGAACGTCTTGTTATATGTGGAAGAACCATTTGTCTAATGAAATACGCTTTGATTTATGTTGTAAGTTTTAGACAGATTTTTCTATGTAAGCAGAAAATATGTATACAACAGGTAATGAATTTATGACTATTAAGTATTACACATCCTATCAATCGAGCGGTATTCTCAGAACAACTATCATTAAACCAGATCAAGTTTTGTTTGTTAGCCGGTCTTCTCACTTCAAAACAATGTCTCTCTCTACTTATATTGTAGCTTACGCAAGTTGATTGCCTTACGATAATAGCCTACTACACAACACTGGGTACAACGCTTGAGGCTAGACACGCCCCTCCACCCCACCGCTGGATAGTGCGTGAAGAACCGATGAGCCATAGATTACCAATGTTCATTCAACCGCGAATAACACATCTGTGTAGATAGGGTCAAGTACAGGGCCTAAGTGAATGCTTCTCAGCTATCCTATCTAGTATTTTCATTCGTTGCTACCAAACCCTGTACGGAGAGATGTGCATACACATTAACACATATCTCTTATACAGTCCGGTGTTAAGCCTGATGAACGCGTTCAAGCCTATCACAGCATGCCGTAACAAGATTATAAACCGGCCGTTGGTTGAATGGCGAGAAGGGAATGAGGGGGTAAAGGGGATGTATAGTACATTCTTCAAAAGTTCAAACTGATAGTCATGTCCATGACGCATTGTTTCAGCTTAGTATAAAGCGTACAAAACAGTGTTCAATATTGTTCCAGTGGGTGACCCGTCAAAAGAGCGCACGACAAAAGAGCGCCGACATAAGAGCGCAGACAAAAGAGCGCCGACATAAGAGCGCCGACATAAGAGCGCATCAATTTGCCGACAAAAGAGCGCCGACATAAGAGCGCAAACTAAAAATCGAAAAACCAGATTTAATAAATAGGAACAAGAAAATTAACTCAGATCAGATGTCATCGTTTGAAGCTAACTCTTTATTGTTTCATTGAAAAACTAATTGTTCAGTTTCTTTAACTAAAAAACTGATATAATCAACATGAAGTCGAATTATTCAAAACGCAACGTAGTAACACATACAAACATTTTAGGCATTTGTTAGGCCTAAAGTGAGAATATAAACTGAAATGAAATGTAACAAAATGAAAATAAGTTCAGATTAATAAAATGTTTCTTTATAGTTGCATTTATAATGCTAAGATGTGGGCTATACCCCGTAGGTAGTCCATCATTGAATCATTAGCATAGGTTGAAGCAATTGTCTGCAATCTTCGGTTCAGCTGAACATATTTGTTCTTTGAAGCTTCTGGTTAATTAACTTCAGCCAGATGACGTTCCAGTTCGATTTCGATGTGATCTTGTTCCAGACGAAACTGGTTGATCAATTTAAAAACGGAAGGATGATTGCAATCTACCGTTTGTTGGAATGCGCGATGCCATGCCTCGACTGAGTTGTTTGTACGTGGTAGATTTTCAGAGACACGATTATGGACATTCCAAATAGTAAGAGCGAAGCGTGGGTCACCTCGGCGGTTTCTCCTTCGCCTCCCTATGTAACTATCCTCTCAATAATCTACCATCGGCATAATGTCTGCAGGACTAGCATCTACTAAATGCTCGAATGCAGTACAGACATCATTGACAGGAACAAAACTTAAGGCAAACAGCATGTCCATGTCGTACTTCCATCAGCATTTGCTCTGTCCTTTCGATATCTGTAGCCTTCGACCAAAATAATTACCTTCCCTTTCTGTGATTCGATCTCCTCCATGTTACTTGAGTTAGAAATATTTTCAAACTGCATTTATACTATATCAACCACAATATATAATGAACACATGTCGTTTTATCGTACCGCCGATTGTTTAATGCCATATTTGTTTAACTTACAACATGTGTTTTTATAATTGACTGCGCTCTTTTGTCGGCGCTCTTATGTCGGCGCTCTTTTGTCTGCGCTCTTGTGTCTGCGCTCTTTTGTCTGCGCTCTTTTGTCTGCGCTCTTTTGTCGGCGCTCTTTTGTCTGCGCTCTTATGTCGGCGCTCTTTTGTCGTGCGCTCTTTTGACGGGGTGCCGTTCCAGTGATAATCAACAGTACATTTCTAGGCAAAGTTTCAATTATTAAACTTATTGTTGTTTTATAACTTTAAAACAACAAATAGAAGAGTATATGCAAATAAAGTAAACAAACTAAGACAGGCGATTGTTTTGTTTATCTAGAAGTTTGGTAGTTATCTAGAAGTTTTGGAGTTTGATATAAAATTTTACTTTGTAGAAAACAACTTCTATCCCACTTATTTTTAGAACAAAAGAAAAGGTCACTACACCAGAGGGTACACGAGTGCTTGGCCCTTAAAGTTTATGGTGCCTCGCGGGCAATAAATGAAGTAATACCCGCTCAAAGATAGCCGCTGTCCACGTAGTAGTGTGAAAACTTGCCGGGGGGGGGGGGGTACCATGTTTCACATCGCAATAAACGGATAGCCGTAAGCTGTAGAAGTCCAAAATGTTCGGGTTAGATAGGCCTAGATACAAGTGATTAGTACTGATTTAAGAAATAAAAATTTTGGGGAGCAAAATTAAAATTTTATCGAAAACATGGGTATCTTGTTCGGTGAACGGAAAAAAAGTCACAAGAAAAAAAAACACAGAAAAAAATTCACAGTTTTTCCTAGGAAAAAAGTCACAGAAAAAAAGTCACAATGGAAAAATTTTATCGGAAAAAAAGTCAGAAATATTTTGATTTGCTTTTTGAAAATTGTAAAATTCTGTACGTTTATTGTTATGGGTTGTATTATTTGATAGCATATATTATTTATAGACGTTAAAAGCATTACCGTTTATAACAATTGTAAGTAAAAAATACTCTAAGATAATTTATAATCTCAACTTGTGTTACGTATTTAGTTAAATACGCGGTAGAAAAGTTAATTATAATAGAAATTTAGACATATCATTGTGTTTTACATATGTTTTGCCGTAAGCTATTCTCTGGTCGGCCTCTCCTCATTCGTCCTTGTCCGAACATATCGTGTGTTGTTGACGTTTTGTGTCAATGACAGCATTTGAACCTTGTCGGCTTTCTGTTTTGATCCAATGCTTTGTTATGTAATGAGCGTGATAAATATGGACAGTAAAGGTGGTTTACCTATAGTTGCGATGAGTTGAGGGCAGCAAGTTAGATGAACTTACCATTTCACGGTAATTTAGTGTTAGTATTTAAAAAAAAACCTGGACGTCACGGTTGGATCATGACTCATGATCGGAAGGTGGACGTCAGAAACGATTCCGATGACCTTAGGGACTTATTATCGCCTGGGCCGGATAGTTAGACGCGAGCAGCGTAGAGACCTGTGGTGGTCAGTTGTTAGGTGTGAAACGCGGCGGGAGTGCCGTGTGGCCGAACTTTAGCTCGAGCGGTGTATGACACGATCGTTAGCCCTGAGACAACGGGAAGATCTATAGCAGTCAATTATCGGGTGTGAAACGCATGAGTGCATAGTGACCAGTGTTATCTCGAACGCCGAGGGATGGTACGGAGCCCAACTCGCGACCCTATAGCTCTGGGGAGATGATAAGGGATGGGCCGACTAGACTATATATCGGCACTCGAACTTGATCCAACCGTGACGTCCAGCGGCATGCCCGGACTCAACTTTAGACATAAATCACCGCGGGTGTCTCCATCATTCCGTGTCACTCATGCACCTGCATAGAGCTCGTAGCCCTTAACGACCAGGGTGAGCCGATAACATTTTAATCAAGTTTTAGATTTCCCTGGCCTGTTCATCCCCAATATCTTAGATTAACCCCTTGGGTTTCTGTAACTAGTCCTACTCACCTTAGCCCCTTTAATAAGCACCCAAGTTACCATTTTACTTTAAAATAAACAATATAGTACAAGTTGCTCACGTTAAGAACGTCAAAAATTAAGTTTGTGCTCAAGAATTTAGGAAGTCAGTTTTGTGTTCAAATAGGAATCTTGAAGCATTTTGTGTGAGTGTCAAATTCTAGAAATGTAAGTGTGAAACATTTTTTCTTTTTTTTTGACTGATACCTTAAACTAGGACAGTTGTCTTTTAGCTTTATAGAAAACCATGGTTGTATTGTACAGGCTATATTCATGTATTGAATATTGAAGTAGATAGGCTCTAATGTTTTTTTAGAGCAGTTTTTTAATCGATTTTTTAGCCATTTTTGTAGTCATATTTTCCTTGTCTTTATATAGTTACGTTTTCCTAAGTTTTATAACAGCTACATCTGGGGTTTAGTTTTCGTTGAGTTTGGATCTTTTATTTTAAATTTTTAGGCGGGGTATTTAACGATCAAATAAAGTATATCGTAGTTACTCTTGACTTTGATTTTTTGTTTAGTCTAGTTTAGTTTGGTTTGTTTAGGTTTAGTAAACCCCTTTGTCACCACACAAAAGTGCACGGATGAGTGAATAAGATCACCTCTCGGTTCTCCCCTTACATTTGGTGTCAGAAGTGGGATCCGTGCTTTGACAAGCCAAACTTTATTTTTTTATTAGGCTAATTTTTTTTGCCCAGGGGTATAGATTTAGGCTAGGTTGTTAGAATAGTTAGAGTAAGTTTTATAAAAAGGAAAAGTTTTGCGCCCATCGGGGTTGGGTGAGCTCTGGGACATGATGATCTGAACTAGAGACTTTCGGGAAAGAGGTGTGCGCTCTAATCACTCCCATCCCTTCTTTTCAGACAACGCCATCCCACCAACACAGGGGCGGAACTACAGTACCGCCATACCCCGCAATGCGGGGGGGGGGGGGGGGGCACGCTATTTAGGGGCCCATAGCCGACCATGATAACTTTTTGTATGGTTAAAAAAAAATATTTTCTTGCATTTTTGACTTGATGGTTGTTTTGTAAAAAAAACAACAACCGTAGCTGCGGTTGGATTATCTTTATATATTCTTTCTCCCTTTGTTTTAAAACCACTGCGAAAGCCGAGTCCTCTTCCTCCTACAATCAAAGTTATCAAAGATAAGCAAACGTTAAAAAAACTTCCATGACTTATTTCCCTTTTTTAAATAGTTAAATAGGGGTACTCATTAGCTCATTTTAATAGATTTGTATTAAACACATTAAAAACAAATTACTTCTCTTAACTATTATTTTTTTGATAAATTATTTATTAAAGAATGGCATTGTATAAAAAGGAAATGTATTTAAAATTAATAATATAATTAAAAAAAAAACATAAAAATAAACATAACACGAGACACCATTACTTATACAAAGCTTTCATGGTTTATATTCTTTTGACCGACTTAAAGTCGAGAGGTCTTATAGCAGAAATAAAATAAAACTTTCCCAAAATACACTAATGTTTTACACATGACATGATGTTATTATGTTTTACATAAAAGCTTGTTATTAAAACGTTTTTTATGAATTTTTTTCAGTACTTTACATGTTTTATTTACATTAGTGTTACATGACTAAAAACCATTGCGCGTCTATTGAACGTGATGGCGCGCCTACTGAAGGTGATGGCGCAGCTATTGAACGTGATGACGCGTGTGGTGTGGTTGGATAGACATGCCTATTGATTCGGTCCAAATTTTAATTAATTCATAAAAAATTAATTAGGCATCCAATTAAGTCAAATTTAGTTTCAGATTGCATTGTCTTCATGTCTTGACCCACGTGACAAGTGTGAATCGTATCGGTCCAGTAGAACTGTCCGAATTTTCACTCCTACGTTTCTATCTAGATTGACGACAGACTGTCGACTGATAAAAGCTTGTAAAAACACAATAGTTTTTCAAAACACGAATAGGCCATCAATGAGTATCCTATGTTCGTATTTTGTGTTTATATATATATATATATATATATATATATATATATATATATATATATATATATATATATATATATATATATATATATATATATATATTGGGTATATATATGGGTGGCCTATCAATTGTTTTTGCGGGGTGGCCCCTTTTTTCTAGTTCCGCCACAACACCGACAGCTATCAAATATGTTAACTGAATAAGAACGCAATGATTAAAATATTAATTTTATGTTTAAAATATTGAAATTAAATGGAAATATTCAAAAGTTTAGTATTGGGTTATTTATTTTACAGCTTATGTAAAGGGTAAGATTTTAATTATTTTTTTTTTTACAAAATACAAAGACAAGGGACAATATCTTTTATTGAACAATCTTGTGTACTATATGTGCAGTTTTGCCCCCTTGATCAAACACGAGTATTACAGTGACATAAATGCAGGGCCAGCGCTACCTATAAGGCGAACTAGGCTGTTGTCTGGGACGCCATCCAGAGGGGGGGGGGGCGCAAAAATGTAAAATTGCCATTATTAAAAAGTTCCTAATTATTAATAACTTTGATTATATTGTATCAACTAGGCCCTACCTATTGAGGAGCTATCACTTTTTGCACACCCTCCTCAAATAAGGCCTATATATAGTACACTATGACGTACACTTACAATTTTAGAATATGAAGAAATTAACTATTTCATTCAAATTTGATTTAGAAAATTTAGATCTATCAATCTACTTATCAAGACGTACGCTATGAAATACATACAATTTTCACGGCCAAAAATAATACATGTAACTTTGAAAAGCAACATAAATACCATTGAACAGCCGGGCATTTAACAGAATCATTAAAGTCTGTTAATGAGTGTGTACGTTTAATATGGTGTTGTTTTGACTAATAATATAATACGTATTGATAGCCTGTGTTATTTTAAATGTGTCGGAATTTTAGCTATTTAGTTATTTCCTTGCTTTGTTTCTAATTTCGTTCAACGTGTATTACAGCACATTTTGTGTGCGTTTGACTAATAACTATTTTATAAAATATTTTTCTCAAACAAGAATAACATTAAAATGTATAAGCTTAGAGGCGTAGCGAGGGTGGGGCGGAGGAGAGGAACGCATCGAGTGACACCATTTAGTGAGGTAACACCAAGGCAAAAATTACAAAATGAACTGAAGAAAAATGCTTTTTGCAAGTTCCATTACTGACTAATTAAAGCTAAATAGTCTTTTAAGTACAAATCGACAATTATTACAGGGGGGTAGGGGTGACACCATGACGTAAACGTGCTAACAATAGAGAAAACAATGCAAAATCCAACTATATTATTAACAGACTTAAGATAAACATCGTTACTATTACGTCTGGAAGTGAATAAAGCTTATACATATACATGTACACGTCATGTCTTTAAATTATAGGCGGATGAAGGCCAGTCATCACGTACTCATCATTTTTTTTGCAACTATATTATAAGATTTCCGCCTCTTCCTCTCACAAACACACATAAAACCTTGTGAGGCCAAATCCGCCTATGTCAGTAGTGATAAAAAATAGCTGTTGACTTTTAAGAAGTTACATGGATCTATAGTTTTATACTGTCTTTCCAGTAATCTTCTTCTTCTTCTTCGTTCTTAATTATTAGTGTTGAAGGGGATCGAGATTTATTGACTCCGATTTCAGCCTGCTTTTCTTTTTGGATTTGCTTCCATAGCCTTTGTCCAACCAAGAACAAACTACAAGGCAGCAGTTGTTGAATTTTGGAGTTGTCTCTCCTAGAAGAGCGGCTGTCCCCAGCTAACGAGCAGTGTTTCTTCCAGACTTTTTTCTCCGGGGGGGCACTTGAAATTTTCGGGGGGGGGGCGGTAAACTTTCTTCGGGGGGCCGGACACTGTTAAAAGTATATATTTTCTATATAAATTATATAAATTTCATTTCGTTCGGGGGGGGGGGGCGGTAAAAATTTTTCGGGGGGGGCCTTTGCCCCCCCGAAGAGATGCCTGGAAGAAACTCTGCTAACGAGCCTCATCTGCCCGAGGGTTCGAACTCGAGCCTTTTCGGTTTAGCAACCATGAGCTTTACCGACTCGACCACGCCGACTTTCCAGTAATAATAATACGCAATAATAATAATTTTCACCAACATTTGACAAAAACAAATATCCATGAGAATATTATAATGCCGGTTAATTTTAATAAAAAATTACACATATTGTTATTGACAAAGATATTATTATATGCAAAACCTCAGGTAGGCCAAGGTTCAAATATGTAGACGATGTTATAGAGCAGAGGAGGAAGCTTTTTGGCTCTTATTCGATATCCAGACGAAAAAAGAAAACAGAATTTCCTACCACTCTGTATAGGGCTGGTAAGTAGGTCACCAACCAGTTCTACGGGACAATAAAACCTGCATGAGCCATAGAACTGGTTGGTGACCTACTTACCAGCCCTATAAGAAATCAGGCATGGCATCACACACAAAATCACAACAAAAATACCTTTAGGGTAACACATACACTAGACCCATAAAAAGTGAATATTGGACCCTTTCCTGTTGTTCAAACTTCTCGATATTATTATTAAAAAGAAAGCGGCGGTGAAATAATTCACCGCAGAATAGGGTCAAGAAAATACGAGAAGTATTGTTTTCCTTTTTACGTTGTTTTAAGCACTTTTGTTTATGTAATGAACATTACGTATTACGATTGTGATGACAGCATGGACCCGATCAACTACACACACATCACACACACACACACGCACACACACACACATACATACACACACACTCACACACACGCGCGAGCATTCACAATAGACCAAAGAAAATCATTTATTTTTTTCGTTTTAGTGCATCTATATATATAAAGCAAAGTGGTCAAGTGCCCGATAGGGCACTTCCCGGCGCCACAGGCGCGTCAAATTTGGCACGATGGTGCCTTGGGGCAATAGAACACGAGGGCCGGTGACGGTTGGCGGAAACGTCCACGGAGAGGGGGTCAAAACTGACCTCGACTGACCGGCGCCTTATATGAGCTCTATTACGAAAAAATCGTATTTTCCTATATAATCTTTGTATTTTATCGGAATAACAGAGGGTGATTTCAAAACGGATTTGAGGGCACTTACCCTCTTTACATCTGGCAAATTTTTTGCGTGCTCTTAGGTAAATGGCTTGACCTTTAGGGAAAACTGTCGGTTTCACTCAAAGCCCTCGACGGGGGCTAAAAAGTGACCGCGAGTGAAATTCTTTTTATATGAGCTCTATTACGAAAATTTTTTTCCTCCGACGACCCCCCTTGAAATTTTGTGAGGTGGTAGGAGAACGCCTTGGGGTGTCACAAAAAACTCGCCATTGTCGGGAAAATTCGTTAAATGGGTCAAAACTGACCAGTCGTATTTCCCAATATAATATTTGTATTTTATGGGAAAAACAGAGGGTGATTTCAAAACGGATTTGAGGGCACTTACCCTCTTAACATCTGGCTAATTTTTTGCATGCTCTTAGGTAAATGGCTTGTCTTTTAGGGAAAACTGTCGGTTTCACTCAAAGCCCTCGACGAGGGCTAAAAAGTGACCGCGAGTGAAATTCTCTTTATATGAGCTCTATTACGAAAAAAAATTTCCTCCGACGACCCCCCTTGAAATTTTGTGAGTTGGTAGGAGAACGCCTTGGGGTGTCACAAAAAACTCGCCATGTCCGGGAAAATTCGTTAAATGGGTCAAAACTGACCAGTCGTATTTCCCTATATAATCTTTGTATTTTATGGGAAAAACAGAGGGTGATTTCAAAACGGATTTGAGGGCACTTACCGTCTTTACATCTGGCTAATTTTTTGCATGCTCTTAGGTAAATGGTTTGACCTTTAGGGAAAACTGTCGGTTTCACTCAAAGCCCTCGACTAGGGCTAAAAAATGACCGCGAGTGAAATTCTCTTTATATGAGCTCTATTACGAAAAAAAATTTCCTCCGACGACCCCCCTTGAAATTTTGTGAGGTGGTAGTAGAACACCTTGGGGTGTCACAAAAAACTCGCCATGTCCGGGAAATTCGTTAAATGGGTCAAAACTGACCAGTCGTATTTCCCTATATAATCTTTGTATTTTATGGGAAAACAGAGGGTGATTTCAAAACGGATTTGAGGTCACTTACCGTCTTTACATCTGGCTAATTTTTTGTATACACCTCTATAGATGACTACGCCGTATGGAAAAACTGTTGGTCTGACTTAAAGCCCTCTAAGAGGGCTAAAAATGACCGCGAGTGAAATTCTCATTATACGAGATTTGGTCATTTGGTCTATGAACAGGGGAGGTAACTTTTTAATGTAATAATTTTTAAATATTTTGTATACTCTTTTCAAGAAAAAAACAAAATCATAAAGTATAGCATTGTTTTAAATAAATATTTTGTTATAAATTAAGTTTTGCATTGTACTGAAATTGTAAACATTAATTGCGAAAGTAATTTATTATAATATTTGATTGATACTATTAACAAATCCCTTGCAGTTCTAATTACCGTGCGAGTAATAAGTTTGCGAATATTCCATCAATATATGTGTGACATGTAACTCAACTGTAGCCTATAAATTTAGGCCCTAAGCATTTAACATAGCAGCCAATCACCTATTAATTAATCATTCAATTCCTCAATTTTTTTGAAAACCTAAGCGAAGCTAGGCAGTATGCCTAGTCTATATATATAAACCAAAGTGGTCAAGTGCCCGAGAGGGCTAAAAATGACCGCGATTGAAATTCTCATTATACGAAATTTTGAAATTTGGTCTATGAACAGGGGAGGTAGCTTTTCAATGTAATAATTTTTAAATATTTTGTATACTCTTTTTAAGAAAAAACCCCAAAATCTTAAAGTATAGCATTGTTTAAATACATATTTTGTTATAAATTAAGTTTTGCATTGCACTAAAATTGTAAAAATTAATTGCAAAAGTAATTTAATATTATATTTGATTAATAATTTTTATGAAAGCCCTTTCAGTTCTAATAACATTGCGAGTAATAAGTTTGCGAATATTCCATCAATTTATGCGCACAATAAAAATAACCCACTGTATAAATTTAGGCCCTAAGCATTTAACATAACAGCCAATCACCTATTAATTAATCATTCAATTTCTCAACTTTTTTGAAAACCTAAGCGAAGCTATGCAGTATGCCTAGTCTATATATAAAGCAAAGTGGTCGGATGCCGTATCGGCAAGTCCCGACCGAGCATGCTCTTCAAACTTGGCAGGCGCTCGCCTCGGGCCAACACATCACTGGGAGGGAGGGGGCTGAGAGGACTGCTGTCAGGGAACACGATTTTAAGTGGCCCCTAAATTTACTGCTTAATTTTTAGGTTAGGTTACGTTTGCCTGTCGTCCCTTCTGGGACATAGGCCACTGACACGAGCTTTCCAGGCGCCCCTGTCCTGGGCTAGTCTCTCTAACTCTCCGAATGTGTATCCAATCATCTTGATGTCTTCTTCCAGGTCACGTCTCCAGGTCTTTCTTCGTCTGCCTCTCCTCCTCCTGTTCTGTGTATCTCAGATGATGACCTGTCTTGTTATGCTGGATACAGGCTTTCTGAGTGTGTGGACAATCCATTTTCATTTTCTCTGGAGGATCTCTACTTCAGCTGGCAGTTGATTTGTCGGTTGCCATAGATTGCTATAGAACATCATTTATGATGGTTTTAGGCCAGCAAATTAGCAGGATCTTTCTGAGGCATGTGTTTATAAATGATTGTATTTTCTCCATGTCTCAGATCAATATAGTAAAACAGGTTTTACTTGTGTGTTGAAGATCCGGATTTTTATTCCAAAGGTTAAATCTCTAGAACCCCAATCATTTATAGTTGGTTGAAGACTGCTCTTGCTCGTCCTTATTTTTATGTCTGCTTATGTCCCACCCAGGGGCGGACCAACAGTGCCGCCCGACACCGTAATAAGGGGGGTGGGGGGCACGCCGTTTTTTTGGCCAAGAGCCGACCATAATCAATTTTGCTTGATGTTTGTTTTGTAAAAAGAATATTGAAGCTGCGGTTGAATTATCTTTAATCTATAGACACTGTCCCACGCTCTTGTATATTCTTTTTCCCTTTGTTTCTAAACAATTGTGAAAGCCGAGTCCTCTTTCTCCTACAATCAAACACACGCTGTTATCGGCAAAATTCTTTTGAAACAAAATCAAAGTCCATTGCGCGAGAGGTCGCTAGATATTATGAATACTTTTGCTTGTTTGCGGTGTTGGAGAGGGGCCCACTATACATTTTGATTTTACAATGTAAAATGTAAGTTTTTTGTATTGGTTGAACTACTACTCTGTACTATCCTGTATTCTACAAAATAATAAAAATAATGTAATAATAATTTCAGCTTTATGTAAGTGTATTTATTTTTGTTTTACAAAATATGTGATAGTAAACGTGTATAATTTGAATTCTCTCCCCTGGGTAATTTACAAAAGGTTTTTAGGAAAAGTAGCCGAGACCATCCCAGCGTCGGTACTGATAGATAGAAGCACATCGGCGCATTGTTGTCCCTTTTAAGTTCCTTAAGTTCCGCTCTTAGCCTTACAAGTAGCGAATAGATACATGACTAGTGTCTGATAAAATGTGAGAAGTGTAGAATGTACAGCTAGGAATTTCGCAATCCCGATCAGGCCAGATTTGAAAATCTAATGTTCGTATTATAAATATATATATATATATATATAAATAAATAAATAAATATATATATATATATATATATATATATATATATATATATATATATATATATATATATATATATATATATATATATTTATTTATTTATTTATTTATATATATATATATATAACTTAGGGTTTGGGGGGGGGGGGTCATCCATAAACAACATCACCTCTGTCACATATCCTCACAAAAAAAAGACCCCCACATTAAAAAAGACGTCACGACTCAGACGTTTTTTTTTTCTTTTAAAAACACCGACTTCGACTGAGCATGGGTCTTACCATACTATTCCTTCATATGATGAGGTAACAAAAACAATTCAATTCTACTTCACCTGCTCAGAGTCCCGCCAACACATGTTTTTGTCTTTTAAAACACCAATTTTCGCAGAGAATTGTTCTGACCACACTATCCCTTTATATGCTGACGTCACAAGTGAAGTATACACCTACACAACTCTACTTCACCTGTCCTTTATCCCGCGAAGTTCCGATAGGCAACTTTAATATTCACATCTAAAAAAAAATTGAAAATAAAATTAACAATTGACACGATGTGCCACGAACCCGTGCCAACCGCATGGTAACCTATTACACTAACACCTTAGCTTCTCTAGGTTCTTCATGTCAGATACGTATTTACTGCTATATTTATTCTTTTAATCTGCGTAAGAAACTTGATTAACACACCCACACACACACACGTGCACACACACACACACACATATATATATATATATATATATATATATATATATATATATATATATATATATATATATATATATATATATATATATATATATACATATATACATATATACATATATATATATATTTATATATTTATATACATATATATATATATGTATATATATATGTATATATATATATATATATATATATATATATATATATATATATATATATATATATATATATATATAAAGCTCAATTCTGTATGTTAGTTTGTAATTAGTTTGTCGTGGATACTTCGATGGATTTAAGTGTTCGATTATTATAGTGCTCATGGTCTAAATTTATGAGTTTAAAAATTACTGTTGAAAGTCTTTAAAAACAATTTTCATTTTATATACTTAGAATAATAATTTTCAATTATGAACATTAAATAAAATTTTAAAAAGTATATCCACGTTTATAAAATTTCTAAAATTGTGTCTGAAATGTATTGACTACACAGTTACTTCCCTTGAAAAAACCATTAAGTCGGGGGAAGAAAGAATTTACTTTTTATTACTTTGTTTTGGTGTTAAGAAAAAAAATAATTGCATAATTAGCGGGAATTTATTAAGTGCAATGTCGTTGGTATTTTTAAAACTGCCTTTTATTTATTCTATACATTGAGCATACTGTTCACTAATTTTTTTTTATATCAGTAACATTTAATTAGCCAGGTCCTACAAATCCTATATGTTTATTTCTTTCCATTTACAGATAAGCTTGGAGTATTATAATATTGTTCACTACATTGAAACAGGCGCATCCGCCGGCGCCCCTGCACGATTCGATTTGGCACCCTGGACTATCATGTGAGCGCTATGCTACATAATTTTGTTTTAAACAGTGCGATAGACTTTGGATAAGAAAGGTTACTAGTCTTTAAGTGAATGAAATCCGGGCGTCCTCCGGCACCCCGACAAGGTGCTATTTGTCGCCCCGGGCCTTCCCGTGTACGCTATGGTACCTACGTTAGCGTAAGTGAGTTCAAAAGACTATGAATAAGTTGGGTACTATAGTCGTTTACTAAGTTGAATCAGGCGGTTACGCCGCACGTCGTCATGGTCCGATTTGGCGCCCCGGGCTAGACTGTGGACACTTTGAGTTTATCTTTGCGTTTGTGTTTTCTTTTGTGTTTGAGTTTGGGTTTGCGTTTGTGGTTGTGTTTATGTTTGGATTTGGGTTTGTTTTCGTTTGCTTTTTTTCTTTGCGTTTGATTTTGTGTTTTCGTTTGTGTTTGTTTTGTGTTAGTGTTATGTTTGCGTTTTTTTGTGTTTTTTGGTTGGTTGTGGTTAGGGTGGGCAATGCCGGATAAATGCTGATTACTAAACACACAAGTTATGGTCCTTTACAGATACGTTTTTCAGAGATGCCAGAGCAGGGCTAGTATATATATATATATATATATATATATATATATATATATATATATATATATATATATATATATATATATATATATATATATGTATATGTATATATATATATATATATATATATATATATATATATATATATATATATATATATATATATATATATATATATATACATATACTTGTTATCTTCAGGAAAACGTTTGAGGGCTTTTAGCAGTTACCAGTCCGAATTTCCTATATAGGCATTGTTAATTTGGTGAGAAACGATAAATATTTACAAAACAGATTTGGCTTTGTACATCTTGCTGATGTTTCCAATAGACCTGGGTAAATGTATGGGCCGTTAGAAACAACTATTGGTGCATCGAAAAATAATTTCCATATAAGAACCATTTGTCAACTCTTGAGGTAATATATCGGTTCCAGAGGTTTTGAAAAAAAAAGTTGCTATCCTCGAAAAAATCCCGGAACATTGTTTTAACTAACCAAAGGCCAAATTTCTTTATATAAAAATACTACTGATTATGTTAAAAAAAAATGTACAAAACAAATCGCCTCACATTGCCTCACACTAGCTTTATTTAAGAATGAAAAAAATTACAGACAAAACTATATTTTGCTTCCCATGTCCTATTTCTACTTAACAGAATACGTTTTATAAATGGCGCCTGTAAAATGTGGACTAAGCATTAATCAATATCTAAAAACGAAAAAAAAAAACCTTGTGAAATAACTGGTGTCGCAAGAACTCAGTTCACATAGGGGAACAGAAACCAAAAGTGGGTGGTCGGCGAGGACATTAAGGGCTGGATATCTATTTCATCAGGTTTTCTTTCCTGTTCTTTCAATTAAAACATTCATATTTAACATGCATTTAAAAATGAAGGTATTTAAAAATAAACCGGGAGTGATCTCCCCTAAAATTTCTCGAATATTCTAATATAACACTACGTGGGATGGCAACTCGGAATATACATAATGATTTTTGATCACTTAAACTTTTAAAAATAGAATAAAATCTCGTAGAAAAAAGATTATTAGTACTCTATAAATTTTTTTGAGAAATTGGAAATAGCGTAAATTAGTACTTCCGGTCAACGGAAATTACTCAAAATCTGACAGAAGGTAGAGAATTAGATCTTTACTTACATGTGAAATTTCATTTATCTATCTGAAATAGAACCCAAGTTATAGGCTTTTAAAAAATTCAAAGTAAAAAAAAGTACCCCTTTCGGTTATCAGAAATCTCTTAAAAGTTGAAACGGATCTACGATTTTGATAAAATACTTATATATAAAATTTCATCAACCTAGCTGTAACGGTACTCAAGTTATCGTGTTTACACACACACACACACACAGACACACAGACAGAGCCACAGACATACGGACAAGATTGCAAAATTATGTTTTTCCATATCAGTGAGGTGTAAAACGTCGAGATTTGTAAAAATCTCGATTTTTTTTTTGCACGATTACAAGACTTTCTCTATACCTCGTATATACGAGAAAGTAAAAGGCAGAGAAAAATACAAAGTGGCTACTATTTTATTAATGTTAAAATATTATGTTTTAAACAAGCAGGCCTATCAATATCAATGTATTTATTGATCTTCTGACGACGGCATTATTATCATATAATTAAGTTAAGGTAAATTGCCGGGTTTTATGTACATCAAAGAAAAACCGTGCACTAGAACCAGGAAGTTTCTGATATTAAAAAAAATAACGATGTAGCAAAACTCCATCAGACAACTGCGGCTGTATGATCAATAGATTTCGTTAAAACGCTAGACACTGCGTCATCTAAAAGACAATTATTTTATTAATTGCGAAAGAAATTTCTTTAAATCTGGGTTAATTATCACGTTAGAACGAAAAACTTCCTCCTGTAGGTCGCAGTTCTCAGTCTTCTTCATAAATCAAACTGAAACTATTTTTGATTTCGTTCACTTAAATAAAAAAATAAAAACCGACACACACCGGAAGTGAAAATAATTTGTCGCCGACTTGGTCAACAGGAGATAAAAACAGCTGGGCAGCAAGGTTATACACAGAATTAGACGCGACAAAGCCGTCACATGACGGCCGCCATGCTGGGCTGTATGTTGTAATACAGACTCAAGGGAAAACCATTTTTCTATCGCAGCAGTAAATGGAGAGTGTTGAAGGCAAGTGCTGAGTCAGCTTAATCAGAGCCCCCGAAGTGGATTTCAAGGGCCCCTATATATATATATATATATATATATATATATATATATATATATATATATATATATATATATATATATATATATATATATATATATATAATATAAGCGGGCTGTGTCTGTCCTTCCTTCCTTCCTTCCGTCCGTCCGTCCGTCATCGCTATAGATTTTGGGACTATAAAAGTAAACTACGCACCATGCTGTGCTTTTCAGTGCACCGCAGTGTCTTATTATAAGTATTAGAGTAGGGTTTGTTTATATAGCGGCATAGAGCTATTTTATAATTTGCACTGTTTGTACAATTTTGCATAACGTAAAGAGAATATTAAATACACGCACATTGCTAAAACATATTAAAAGGATCAATGTCAAATATAGTTTTCTTTAATATTCCTAGAAAAAGTGGATACATTTTAATAACATAATAACTGTAGGTTAGAAAAATCTAATTAAACTGTTTAGTAATTTTGCCAAGGGAGGTATTTTACAAATAAATTGAACTCACGCTAAAAATGTGAATGCAGAATCTGCAAGAAGGAATAATTGTTGGAATAATATAATTAGCAAAATGTGAATGCAAATTATGCAGACGTGTAAGAGTACATTATTGTTGGAATATTATAATTAGCATTGATTGATAAAAGGCTATTTTTTATTTATTTTATTCACTGAATGTAACGTTTACTACTTATAATTTTTAATCAACTATTAAGCACTATTATAGACGCGTCATCACGTTCATTTGGTGCGAAATGGTTTTAGTTATGAAACTCTTTTGTAAATTTTTAAAATTTAAAGTACTGGGAAAAAAATGCGTGAATTGATAAAGTGATATAATATGGTAGGTAAAACACGGATATTTTAAATACTGCTGGGGGTTTTATAGGAGAGGCGTAGAGAGGGGGGGAACATATGTCCCCGGTTGCCGACCTAAGGGGGCGCCAAAGTGGGTTAAAAAAAATGTGCGGGGGGGGGGGGGGGTGGAAATCGGAAGTTTGAGGGCGGTGGGAGGGTGCAAATCGTAAGTTTGAGGGGGGGGGGGTCAAATTGAAAGTTTTTCCCCGGGCGCCGGAAAGGGTCGCTACGCCTCTGTTTTATAGTCATTCACTGTGTCAGACGCGTCCGGCGGCGCTCGGGAAGGGCGCGATTTGGCGCTACGGGCTAGACTGTGAACAATATGCCTTTATGATTGAATTTAAATTGTGTTTATGTTATGAGTGTTGTGTTTGTTTTTTCTTTTGTGTTTTTTTTTTCGTTCGTTTGTGTTGTGTTTAGTTTTGTTCTGTTCCCCAGTTGGTACATTTAAAAAAGATTTACCGTGGCGGAGCACGGGATGCAGCTAGTATATATATATATATATATATATATATATATATATATATATATATATATATATATATATATATATGCAATGAAAAGCTATGACGACAATGTGGAGCTGTTATGAAAAACTACACAAAAGACCTTGATAGGGAGATTTCATGATTATTTACTTGTAAATACATTTTTTAGATAGAATATGCTTATAACAAAGTCGGAAAATATAAGAAAATATTGGGCTTAAATGACAAAACGTAGATGACAATATTTTCAAACAAAATTTTCATTCATAGGGAGTTTGCACCTACGATAAACAGGCTAAACCACTAAAAGAAAGCAACAAATTATTTTAAATTTTATTATTCACTCGACTGGGTATTGCGTGAAAAAAACATTTTACGACTCATTATGATGCTTTTCCCCACGGAAATCTTTTGTATTTTTTTTTAAAACATTATTGGAAAATATGTCCATTATCTTAATTCAAAGTAAAACATTTCATTGTTCAATTTAAATTATTCATATTTTTAAACATTATATTTTAGTAATCTTTATTTGATAATAAATGCAATTTGGTAAAGGATGTTAAGTCTGAAATTGAATGATCTAGTTGTCTGTTTATGTTCTGACGTCTGCACATATGTAAGAAATTGATTTGTCTGGGTTCAGGATGTAGAAGATTTAATTTTTGACAGAAGTCGTTGTCAGGGTGCTGGACCTTGGGGTATTGGCCCTCTGCTTTTGATCAGATTGTTACAGTGCTGACATTTAGTGGAATCAGGATGGAAAGCTTTTGTATGAGTTTTACTCTCGTTGGCAGCTCATGTCTTTTCCAGGAGTTAAATGTTGGAGACTTCAATTGATGCGGTGTTAGTTTCATGTTGTTGCTGGGTTCGTTTAGTATTTGGAAGAGTTACAGTTTCTAATGTAGTTTTTGGCCGGTTTCGCTTTTCTTTCTTGCAGTGTGGCTGAACTTTCTTCGTTTTTCCTTTTGGCTTTTGTTTGTTTCCAAAGCAGTCTGTGGTGGTTTGTCATTTGGATTAGAGGCGTCTTGCTGTTGTGTACTGGCGTTAGCTGCTCCGTTGCTAAGTTTGAAGCTTGCGTTGTCAGGCAATGAAGCGCTTGCATTCCCTGTTGTTACCTGCATTTTTAGTTGTGCTGCTTGGATTGCATGTCGAGGTGGGTTAAGGTGTGGTTGGATGCATTGATGTGTCCAGTGTTGGGTAGATGAACAGTGTTTGCAGGCTTGTTTTCTGCCTGGAATGGCTATTAGGATGTCTATTGTCGCCTTCGTTCTTTAAAATGGGTGCAATAAAATATGCATTAGTTGGGGTATTAGAGTCGTTTACTAAGTTGAATCAGGCGTTCCGCCGGCGCCCCGACAGAGTGCGATTTGGCGCCCAGTGCTAGACTGTGAACACATGTTTGCATTTAAGTTTGTCTTTATGTTACGAGTTATTGTTTGTGTTTAGGTTTGCGTTTGTATTTGCTTTGTCAATTGCGTTTGTGTTTGTGTTTGCGTTTACGTTTGCATTTTAATTTGTGTTTGCGTTTGCGTTTGTGTTTGCATTGTGTTTGTGCTTGCGTTTAAGTTTGTTTTTGCTTTGTACATTCTTTTGTGTTTTTGTTTGGTTATGGTCTGTACCTATGTTTGTAAAAGTAAAAAAGATACACATTGCGGAGCACGGGTATAAAGCTAGTATATATATATATATATATATATATATATATATATATATATATATATATATATATAAGCGTGGGTTACTTTAGTATATATTGGATACCTTTACTAATGTTAAGGAAGACACCCACGCTTTTCTTTATAGTTATTTAAATAGTAGTCTATAATTTATTTTCTACTTTTTAGTGCATTATTACATAAAAGCTTGTTATTAAAACGTTTTTTATGAATTTTTTAAATCAACTATTCCGCACTACTATAAAAGCGTAATCACTCGCAATGGTTTTAGTTATGAAACTCTATTGTAAATTTTTAAAATTTTAAGTAGGCCCTACTGGAAAAAAATGCGTGAATTGATAAAGTGATATATGGTAGGTAAAACACGGATATTTTAAATATTGCCTATTATTTATTGAATATTATTTATTATTATTCTATCTTTCGATTTTCGGACAAGCTGGGGGTTTTAAATATGAGAGGCGTAGCAAGGGGGGGGGGGGCGGCATATGTCCCCGGGTGCCGACCTTAGGGGGCGCCAAAGTGCGGCAATTGCGGGGGGGGGGGGGGGGGGTTGGAAATCGAAAGTTTGAGTGCGGGGGGGGGGGGGTGCAAATCGGAAGTCTGAGGGGGGTACAAATCAAAAGTTTAAGAAGGTGGGGTGGAAATTGAAATTTTGAGTGGATGGGGTGCAAATCGTAAGTTTGAGGGGGGGGGGGGGTCAAATCGAAAGTTTGTCCCCGGGCGCCGGAAAGGGTCGCTACGCCTCTGTTTTATAGTCATTCACTGTGTCAGACGCGTCCGCCGGCGCTCGGACAGGGCGCGATTTGGCGCTACGGGCTAGACTGTGAGCAATATGCCTTTATGATTGCAATTAAATTGTGTTTATGTTATGATTGTTGTGTTTGTTTTTTCGTTTGTGTTTTTTTTTTTGCGTTTATGTGTGTTGTGTTTAGTTTTGTTTTGTTCCCAAGTTGGTACATTTAAAAAAGATTTACTGTGGCGGAGCACGGGATGCAGCTAATATATATATATATATATATATATATATATATATATATATATATATATATATATATATATATATATATATATATATTTGTATCTATGAACCGCAAACAATGTCTGAATATTAGTGCGGAAAATAGTACATTATTTGGAAAATGATGATTATTTTTAAATGTAAATTAATCATTTACGTCAGGTCACTATACTTTGTCTTTAAGTGTACGTAAATAAAATTGAAATTAATAACTTCGCTAAAACTCTTCAAAATTTTGCTCCTTAGTTTTCACCCAGACGGACACTAAATAATTAAATAAAACTTTGTGGCTTTTGGAGAAATAGGAAATAAAGTAAAGTACTACTTCCGGTCACTGAAAATTACTTAAACTTTGAAAGAACTTAGAGAATAAGATTTGTTACCGACACATAAAATTGTGTCTACTCAAACAATAATCAAGTGATAAGTGCCTTTTCGTGGTTACCGAAAATCAATTAAAAGTTTATAGAAAACTACAGAATTTGTATAATACATTTTATATAAAACGATGACAGCTGATTCTAACAGTAGAGAAGTAAGAGCGCTTTGACTCACGTTCTGTTTATTGTTTTGGTCAACAAAAGTGTGTGGATTTAAACATTCAAGCTACTAATTAATAAAAAAAGTATTCTTGGGACATTTTAATTTACTATCGCTTATAATGAAAAATGCAGTCCCTCAACATTGGTGCCGAGGGCCCCTGGCTTAAAGTCCCATTAATCGGTCCAGTGTTGGCGTCAGGTAATTTAGCGCCTTAGGCAAAACTCATTAAAAAGCCACCCCCCCACCCCCCAATCCAAGCAATTTTTTCTTGCTAAATTTTTTTTTCGGATTTTTCCCCAATCCCTCTAAATCGGGCTGCACCCGACAATCCCGCCTCATCCTCCACCCCTGTAGTTAATTATAGTTTAATTTTAAACTGCCTTCTCCATTAGCCACAGAAAATGGAATTGTTAGTAATAAGGAAACAACATTTGGTACACAATCTTCCAATTTTGGTTGTACTATATAATAAACCGGGAGTGATCTCCCCTAAACTTTCTCGAATATTCTAATATAACACGTAGGATGGCAACTCGGAATATAGACATGATTTTTGTACGCTTAAACTTAAAAAAAAAAAGAATAAAATCTAGTACAAAAAAGAATTACGCACCAAGCGAACGCCAAAACAAAATGTGCATAATAGTGCGCAATATTATTAGTACTTTATAAATTTACAAGCGTTTTTAAGAAATCGGAAATGGCGTAAATATTAGTACTTCCGGTCAACGGAAATTACTCAAAATTTTCAGAAGGTAGAGAATTAGATCTTTTACTTACATGTGAAATTTCATGTGGAGGTTTTTGCGCAAAAAACATTTTCAAATTCGTAGGGGTGGCGCCCCGGTAGGGCGCGATTTTTTTCTCTATATACCGTATATAAAAATAAAAGTCGATTTTGTTTTGGCACCGTTCATCCGATAGCCATGAGACTTTGGCTATATATATAAAAAGCAATGTATGTGTGTGTGTGTTTGTCCTTTATGCATTACTACACCTCTCATCACATCGCCGTGAAACTTTGGGAAGTTGTTGTGAATATTCCTGGGGAGGTTTCTGCGAAAAAAAAAATTCAAATTCGCAAGGGCGGCGCCACGGGAGGGTGCGACATTTCTCTATATACGGTATATAAAAATAATAAAAAGGAACTGCAGTGACACCATTCTCACGATCGCCATGAAACTTTGGTAAGATGTTGAGAATACTCCTGTGGAGGTTTTTGCGCAAAAAACATTTTCAAATTCGTAGGGGTGGCGCCCCGGTAGGGCGCGATTTTTTTCTCTATATACCGTATATAAAAATAAAAGTCGATTTTGTTTTGGCATCGTTCATCCGATAGCCATGAGACTTTGGGGAGTTCATTATACCACTCTAGGAAAGGGTTCTGTAAAAAAAAAATTAATTTCGCAAGGGCGGCGCCACGGGAGGGTCCGATTTTTCTCTATTTACGGTATATAAAAATAATAAAAGTTAAGTGCAGTGACACCGTTTATCCGATAGGCATGAAACTTTGGGGAGTTCATTATAAAACTCTAGGGAAGGGTTCTGTAAAAAATCATATTTAATTTCGCAAGGGCGGCGCCACGGGAAGGTGCGATTTTTCTTTATATACGGTTTATAAAAATAAGTCGATTTTGGTATGACACCGTTATCCGATAGCCATGAAACTTTGGGGGAGTTGATTAGAACAATTCAGGGAAGGGTTACGTAAAAAAAAAACTTTTTTTTTTAATTTCGCAAGGGCGGCGCCACGGGCGGCTGCGATTTTTCTTTATATACGGTTTATAAAATTTCGGTTTCACACCGTTCATCCGTGTACCATGAAACTTTGGGGAGATGATTAGATCACTCAATGGTAGGGTACTGCAAAAAATATTGTTTAATATTGCAAGGGCGGCGCCCCCCGGGGGGAGCGATTTTTTTTCTCTATACACGGTATATAAAAAATAAAACTCGGATGCGGTTCATCCGAGTGCCATGAAAGTTTAGGGAGTAGATGAGAATACCCCCGAGAATATTTCTGCGAAAAAGAAAACTAAGTTTCTTACGGGCGGCACCATATAGGGTACAACTTTCGTCAATACATGGTTTGGCGCCCAGAGTTTTAGAGCAACTAAGTTGGCCCTTGGCATCCGTTAATCGAGCGTCCTGCATAGCGAGTAAGGGGTACTACTATATTCAGCGGTAAAACTACAACAGGCTTCTAAAAATAACTTTGTAACGCGAGGAAATCCTTCTGTACAGTTTCGTCACCTTGCGAAAGATGAAAAAATTTACTTTTTGAATATGAGGAGCTTACTGTAGAGTTTCGTCACATTGCGAATGATGCAATAAGCATCTATTATTAGACAATTCTGTCAGAAATTGAGATCGAGCATCTAATAATAGACCATTAGTAACGCCAGCATATTGCATCAGTCACACTGATATTTAAAACACGTCAAATAATTTTTTTAAGTGTTAAAGAAAAAAATCCTGTTCATTTGTGTCACTTTAGCGAATGACGAAATCTGCATCATTATTAACAGGATGCTATTTGGCCGATGGCGCCTGTTAGTTTTACGGAACCAGGGGTCGTACGCCGCGCCTATGCGGTAGTGTAATCGGGGGGTGGGGGCCGTGAGATCGCCCCCTACGTCTCTGACACAGACGCGGTCACCGAAGTGTGTTACCAAATTATTTCGGTGAGTGATTAATGTACACTCAATTTTTTCATGCGGTAGTGTAGGTAAACCCGTGTCCTGATATTTATGATCCAAGAACAGGCATTGTTTACATTTAAATAACTCATTTTTAGAAAAGAAGGTCACGCGTCTAAGAACATTAATTATAATTGATAACGCGTTGGTGAAATCCTAATATATTTTGTCAGACTTTCTTCTATCCCCGCGGCAACGCGCCGGGGTCGGGTACGCTAGTCTATATATATATAAAGCAATGTATGTTTGTTTGTTTGTTTGTTTGTCCTTTGTGCATTACTACACCTCTCATCACATCGCTGTGAAACTTTCGGAAGTTGTTGAGAATATTCCTGGGAAGGTTTCTGCGAAAATATAAATTTCAAATTCGCAGGGGTGGCGCCTCGGCAGGGCGCGATTTGTTTTTTCTCTATATACGGTATATAAAAATAAAAATCGATTTTGATTTGACATCGTTCATCCGATAGCCATGAGACTTTGGTGAGTTCATTATAACACTCTAGGAAAGGGTTCTGTAAAAAAATAATTTTTTAATTTCGCAAGGGCGGCGCCACGGGAGGGTGCGATTTTCCTCTATACACGGTATATAAAAATAATGAAAGTGAATTGCAGTGATACCGTTCATCCGATAATCATGAAACCTTGGGAATTCATTATAACACTCTAAAAATCGCAAACAAACAAACAAACATACATTGCTTTATATATATATATATAGATAGATAATCAAAGTTGTTAACTATAAGAAACTTTTTATAAATCGCCATTACACATTTTTGCGCCCTTCTATGGATAGCGCCCTAGGCGACCGACAAGTTCACCTTATAGCTAGAGCCGGTCCTGAATCAGCCACTGGTTGTGACTTTCACACAACGGTAACGTCAAGGCCACGCGTGAGACGAAAAAAACGTGGCGGGCGCCTCCATAAGTTATCTTGCCGCTGTGGGTTTCTCTTACCTTTGTTTGCTCTTGACAATCTGACGGGGGAGTCTACCACACGGTGCGTTCAGTTGTTTGTTGAATTATTACATATTATTTCTAATGGGAAATTTGTATAATCTTTTAGTTTTTTGCGTCTATTAATGTCACCAAAACTACTTATAATAATTTTTTATCACAGTTGCATTGTGGTTGTTAAGATATGTATCATATGTATAGTTTAATATAATTCTTCTCTTGCTGCTTCCCATCTCAAGCAAGGGTAGGCAGCAAGAGCAGGTTCCCATGAGCATACAGACATAAACTGTTATACATGTATATACAAATTATTCTGTGCTTGTTAAATCTTCCGTGTTCTTTTGTCTTCTTGTTTTCACTTCCGGTTTCTTGGTTTCATTTAAAATAACATAAAGTAAATGACAATACATGATTGCTTCTCGTAGTTCTTTTGCTTTGCATCTTGCGGTTACTACAATCTCAGTTGGGCGGTGGTTGATCCTTAGTTGGTTGTATCAAGTCTTGTAGTGTCGCTCTAGTTTGAGAGTATCAATTGGAGATGTTGAGTTGATGAAAGAGCGAGTTTTCTCGTTATCTTCTCGTTGATGGTAGATTTCTTTGAATGGGGTAGTGGTTTGAGAAGATAGGTGAAGTGGTGTCGTCGTGTTGATATATCGATTTGCGCAGGTTGCTTTTTTTCATTTCTCATCGTGAGTGTACTTTGAGAGAGAGAGAGAGAGAGAGAGAGAGAGAGAGAGAGAGAGAGAGTGAGTGAGGTGGTATCGTAGGATATTCTTGCGTAGTCGAGTAGTTAAAGTGGGCCATGTAGTAATGTTGACGAGTGTTTATTTCACGAGAGGTGAGTAATTGTGAAGTTGTTGGTATCGAGTTGATTGTGTATCATAGAAGAGGAAGTTTTGAGTACTTGAGCTTTGAGAGATGTCGAATCGATTTATTTGTTTTTTGTGACGGAACCTCCCACCTAAGATTTCTCATAGGTGGGGGTCGTCAAGCTGAAAAAAAAACATATTTTTAGCCACTCGCACATTAGGAAACCACCCAATACAGGGATGTGTGGGCGCAACCCCAAAGTGATTGATGGAGTGGATTGCAATGAATTGCTTGGTTAGTTGAGCAGTTCATTTCACCACCCGTCGACCTCAGCGGCCAGCCCTAAAAAGGGCTGACCAACCAAGTGGCCAAGATCAGTGCACATCTATAACAGACACTTCATTTGACCTTAGCCAAATGTAGCGGGCAGACTGGCGGATAGGCGCAACCCTGGTATTATAGTGTTTAAGTTTTAAAATGTTGTATTACATTTTTTTTTCAATATAAAATACTATTTACAGTGCTTTTGTACGCGTATTTTCGTGATCGTTGAGTGTTCAATCGTTTTTAGTCATGCAAATCTATGTGTATTAATATTTAAAGTACTTACAAAAATGCATTTTTTTAAAAATGTTGCAATAGCAAGCTTCTAATCAGTGGCGTCTCTAGGTTGGGTGTCACTCGGTGCGGAACATCGTATATATATATATATATATATATATATATATATATATATATATATATATATATATATATATACATATGTGTGTGTTTTTGTGTCGCATTACATAGGCCTATGATTTAAATATATGCCGCATACGAGTACATGTATGTATTATTAGCTTTAATCACCACAGACTAAATAATAACGATATGTATCTGTAGTTTGTTAATTATACAGTTGTATGTAGCATTGTTTTCTCTATAGTTAGCACGTTCACATTATGGTGTAACCCCCTCTCCCCCCCCCCCCCCCCCCGCCCTAGTTATAGTTATCGATTTGTTCTTAACAGACTATTTGAGTTTAAGTTATCATTAATGGCAATCGCAAAAAGCATTTTTCTTCTGTTTATTTTGCAATTTTTTGCCATGTGTCCCGCGCAGTACCGATAGTTTTTTTATATTTTTTTTAAGTCTAGTTTTTTCCGTAGCTCTAGACCTAGAATCTAGAACCTAAATAGATAAATCCCAAGTAATCATGTATTAGATGATCCTTGAAGCTAAAAAGCAAAGATTTAAGTCAAATATTTAAGGACTAACGTTGTTTAATAAAGAAACTCATTAATTTATTGTGATTGTATGATGGTTTTTATTTTTAACTAATTAATTTTGGTTTGACCTAGATTCTAGATTTTAGATCTAGGATTGACATTCCATTCCTCCGACAGCTGATTTGTAGACCTAGAGAAATTTATTGTATACTCAAATTGGAAGAACTGTTGAAAATTAATAATAGTGTGGGAAGGAAACTAATTAAAGTAGCAAACGGACATATCGTTAAAGCTATAGCTGACAAAAAAAAATTAGCTTTATAATGCGTTAAACTTTTGAATGGGCAACCAATTCTTCGATGGAAGCCGCCATTATTGTTATTAAAATGTAAAAAAATCACGTGACGTCACTATAAGTAAAGTCATTGTTCTAATCTTTTATAATTAAAGTGGTTTATCTACCAATCTATCAATAAATTATTTAACGTTTTAAAATAAATTTGTGATTAAAAGCTTGGTCAAAAAGAACTTTATTCTTTGACTAAATACGTATTTTACAGCTCTACACATAGTGCAGATTCTCTCCTATAACCAAACAGACAAACAAAAAACAAACAATGTTTTAATAAAAAACGTTTCAATAACAAGCTTTTTATGTAATAATGCACTAAAAAGGAGAAAATAAATTATAGACTACTATTTAAATAACTATCATGAAAAACGTGGGTCACTGTATATCTATTGGATACGTTTACTAATATTTAGGAAGAGACCCACGCTTTTCGTTATAGTTATTTAATAGTAGTCTATAATTTTATTCCTCCTTTTTAAGCTTGTTAATTAAACATATTTTATGAATTTTTTTTTAGTACTTTACATGTTTTATTCACAATAGAGTTAAATGACTAGAAACCATTGCGCACCTATTGAACATGATGACGCGTGTCTGATAGCGCGGAATAGTTTGAGGAGACAGCCTACTAATCTGGACAAAATTTTAATTAATTTATAAAAAAATAATCAGGCAACCAATTCAGTCAAATTTAACGTCATGTTGCATTGTCTTCATGTCTTGAACCACGTACAAACTACGAACCGTATCTCTCAGTTATAAGTGCCTGCTATTCCGCTCGGGCGTTTCGAACTAGATATACTGACGACAGACTGACTACAAACGAGGAAGTGAGTTAAATAAAAGCTTGTTACAAAAATTCATAAAAATCGTTTTAATAACAAGCTTTTATGTAATAATTCACTAAAAAGTAGAAAAGAAATTGTACACTACTATTTAAATAAGTATAAAGAAAAGCATGGGTCACTTTAGTATCTATTGGATACCTTTAGTAATATTTAGGAAGAGACCCACGCTTTTCTTTATAATAATTTAAATAGTAGCTATTCATTTTCGAACTAATTAAATAATAAAACATTCATTTTGTTTTTTATACTGCTCCATTAGGATGTTTTAAATTTAAAAAATTAGGAATGCGATTTTTGACAATTATACCGGCTGGTGTATTTGCAAGATACGTTAATTTTTAGATTTAATGTGCGTAACTGCTATGATAGATTGAATTTTGTGTTGGATTAAATGTTAAATTAGGTCAGACAAAATGTTAATAGATTAATTTATGCATTTAGCTTATTTTAAATTTAAAATTTGTAGGCCTATAGGTCACATGTTTAAGATTTGAGTTCGATTCGAGCTACAGTTGATTTAAACTATTTGCTTTCCTTAACGTGAATGTCATACTTGGCATCTCAGTTTTGGAAAGGCTGAGGTCAACTTTGTGGCGATGTGTGATAAGTAGAAGGGGACGTGTGAATAATAACGTGTCGGGAGATTGACATACCTTGTTAATTATTCACGTTCAATGCCCATTTCCCCTACCTGTAATTACCTCGCTAGGGCAATCGCCCCCTGTAAATACCCTCCTCTCCCTTAAAAAACTACAGAAGTATAACATTAGCCCCCCACCCCCCCCCCCCCCCTCCTTTTATTTCAATAAAGAGAAAAAGCAATGATTGGTACAGGAACGAGTACAGCAACTGTACTGCGACAGGTATTGGTGTAGGAATAGTTAAAGGGATATGTAAGTGTGACCTACTTAGGTCGAGTCAGGTTCCATTTTTATTTTGACATTGTATAATTCCTTATAGGGAGTGATGGTGCAACAACCGGGGTTTTTCCACTGACTTATTAAGGTGTCTAGGGCCCAGAAATTTTCCATTAAGATCTGATTGAATGATTCTGATCAGATGACCATCCCAACCAATGGCTACATGAGTTGAGGATAATCTCCCCTGTTGCAGAAGTCTTTAATTGCACCGCACACTCGCCACACGTGGCAGTTTACCTTGATCAGGCCGTCTACCTTGATCAAACAGTCTATTAAGACCAAGCCGTCCATTTTGTCCGGCAATAGATTCTGACCATTTGAACGTGAGAGAACTTAAGTCCTGTGTGTGCCTTGCTTTCTTAAGTTGATTTAGTCTTCTAGTATAATATTACTTGTCGCCAAGTAATTCTTGAAGCTATAGCAGTGTTGTGTGGCCTGTGGCTATTTTTTTGGCAGTGTTGAAATCTGTGATAGTGTTTTTTCCTACACTTTGTAAGTTGGGTTTTGATATTTTATACATTAAATATTTTATCTAGTTTAACCTGGTGTTCTGCCACAACTGTGTACGCTTATTAAAGGTTGTATGCAGATTGGATGAGTGTTAATTACAATAATATCACTAGTTTTCCCTAGACATCGAATTCGAGCCCTAGTGTGTCGTTGTGTTAGTGTTCATCCATTTAGGCCGTAAGGCATTTGCATATAACCCCGAAAAAAGAATCCGGGGACGTTCACCTTCTATCTGGCTGATAGATAGGTAAACGTTACAAAGTGGGGGCTCGCCGAGATTTAATCTGTCGTTCCAGTTGTTGGTTATATCAGTTAAACACTAAGTTTAGTTTGATTTAGTTGTTTTTCTATCCAGTGCGCCGTGTTCTTACAGCGCGCGCAAGGCTAGAGGTATCTAGGTCAATAGCCAGACGTGTCACGTCCTAGATTGAAGAGGTCAAGTACACGGCCCAACGCTCAGTGTTAAGTTAGGAATCTAGGCTTGTTGTGTTTTGAAAGTTAGTGTTATGGAGTCTTTTTTGGCTAATCCCACTTTTGAGGAGGTAGAAAAGTTGAGTAGAAAAGTTTTGATTAGTCTTGTTAAGGAATTGAAATTGGATTATTCTGTTACGCAGAAGTCGGAGGTGTTGAGAGATAAAATTGTTGTTCATTTTATTAATGAAGGGGTATTTGATGAAAGTTTGTTGGCTGGTGTGTTACTCCGTGAGGAGAAAGTTGCTTTAGAGAAGGCATTAAAAGAACAGGAGTTAGAGGTTAAAATTGCTTTAGATAGGAGGAGGTTGGAATCAGAATTTGGTAAAGTTAGTGATGTCACTTCTCTAGTAGATCCAAAAAAGTTGTCGGTGGGGCAAGTGATTGCCAAATTTGGGAAATTAGTGCCTAAATTTGATGAAACAGATTTGGTCGTTTTCTTTAACTCATTTGAGAGTTTAGCGAAGACATGTGAATGACCCGAAACTTCCATTACTGCTTTATTGAGCTCGGTCCTTACTGGGAAAGCTGCAAAAACATACCAGGCACTCTCTCACGACGTTCAAAATAACTATAGTTTGGTCAAGACTGCCATTTTGAAGGCCTACGAACTGACGCCCGAGGCCTATCGGACAAAATTCCGAACACTCCGCAAGTTACCCACTCAATCATATGTGGAATTTCTCTTTGAAAAGGAGAAAATATTCTCAAGGTGGCTACACTCTGAGGAAGTTTCTGAGTTTGAGAAACTCAGGTCACTTATCCTAAGGGAAGAATTCCTATCGTCCCTGCCTGAAGAGATACGACTACACATACTGGATAACAAGATAATTGACATCCGGAAGGCTGCTGAGTCGGCTGACACATATATGTTGGTGCATAAGAAACCACCAGTGTCAGGAAACCGCCTCAACCCCGTGCTTCCCCTTTTTGGCAGCAATCCTCCTGTTGGCCAACACGTGAAGGCATTACAGTCCAGAGAGAAACCAAGATCAACTCTCAATCGTCGAGCGGTATGCCAGTTCTGCAAAAGACCTGGTCATCTTGTCAAGGACTGTTACAAACGTCGTCAATATAACAGAGAGGTGGTGCGTACTTCTGCGCACTATGCTCTATCCCCTCAAGCAGCCAGTTCAACTATGAACTCTAGAATTCTAAAGGACTCTAACCCTAAGTGTCCGCAAGAAGGTAGTCAAGTCTCCACACATTATGTGCAGTCACATTTTGACTGTTCTCGCCACCATCCAGTTTCTTCCGAGTCTACCGATCTCGAGGGATCGAGAAAAGTTGACTTTTCATCTTTCATTGCCGAAGCCATTATTAGCAAACCAGGTGATCCGTTGTCTCAGCGGAATATCACCGTCCTAAGAGACACAGGAGCGTCACAATCACTTCTTTTGAAAAGTTCAATGGACATTACACCTGAGACGAACACCGGAAGGATTTCCATTATCCAGGGAGTGGGGACAAAATCTACTGTCGTCCCTCTACACAAGTTTGCCCTGAAACATCATCTCGTCGAAGGTGAGGTCATTTTAGGTGTGATAGATAGTATTCCTGTCCCAGGAGTACACCTACTTTTAGGGAATGACCTTGCGGGAAGCAAAGTATACCCCTGTACGGTTCCAAACCCTTTCTTAACAGTTCCAGATAATGATAATGAACTGTATCCTGCATGTGTGGTGACAAGAAGCCAGACCAAACAATTGGCTGACACAACGTCTGAACCACACCTACCATCATCGTCAAGAAATTCGACTCCCAAACTGGAGTCTATGCTTCCAGAAAACACAAGCCTGGGCTTACCCCTGAGGATATCTCAGGAAGACATCATTAAAGCTCAACAAGTCGACGCGGAACTCAAAGCAACGGTCGAAAAATCTCTATCATCTGACGATGGGGAATATTTCTCCGAGAACGGCCTCTTCTTTCGTCGCGCTATACCAGTGAATGCCTCTCCAGCCGATCCATGGTTGGGTAAAAACCAGCTGTGGGTCCCTCCACCTTATCGGCATGAAATACTGAAACTGGCACATGACCATCCCATGTCAGCGCACCCAGGAGTCTCTAAAACGACGGCGAAGATCAAAGAACTGTTCTTTTGGCCCAAAATGAGAAATGATGTGTCGCGTTACTGTAAAAGTTGCACGAACTGTCAGTTGGCCGGAAAGCCAAACCAGACAATTCCTAAGGCCCCTTTGAGTCCGATTCCTGTATTAGAAGAACCTTTTTCTAAAATCGTCATGGACTGTGTAGGTCCCTTGCCTAAAACCAAGGCGGGCAACGAGTACCTACTTACCTTTATGTGTTCAAGTACCCGTTTTCCCGAGGCGATTCCCTTACGGAACATTAAGGCAAAGACTGTAGTTAGAGCCATGACCCGGTTCTTCACTACCTTTGGATTACCTAGAATTGTTCAAACAGATCAAGGCAGCAACTTCACCAGTCACCATTTTCAGGAAGCACTAGCCAAGCTAGGCGTTACCCCCATCACCAGCTCAGCCTACCACCCTCAGTCTCAAGGCGTACTTGAGAGGTTCCACCAAACCCTCAAAACCATGCTAAGAACATTCGCTAACAGTAACACCCAATGGGATGAGACTGTTCCTTGGATTATTTTCGCTGCGAGGGACTGTGTCCAGGACTCTTTAGGCTACTCTCCTTTTCAACTTGTGTTTGGACATTCTGTCCGAGGTCCCCTGAAGCTGATCCACGAACAGTGGACAGGTACCAGCGTTCATCCTGTGGAAAACTTTGACGATTTTCACGTTCGACTGAAAGCCGTGTGCGAAATGGCTCACAAGAACTTAAGAAGGGCCCAAGTGAGAATGAAAGGACTGTATGATAAGAGTTCTTGTAAACGAACATTCAATCCAGGCGACAAAGTTCTTGTGCTAGTGCCTAATCTGAACAATGCGTTATCCTTGAGATATTGTGGACCCTTTACTGTGCATTCAAAATTAAGTGATTTGAACTATGTTGTCAATACGCCCGACAGAAGAAAGAAACAGACAGTGTATCATGTTAACTCACTGAAAAAGTATTATGATAATTGTAACAATTTTCAATCCACAGCTAAGATTACTTTACCTGTATGTTCAAATGTTTCTGATGATGTGATACATGATAAATTGAAACCCCCAAAATTGGTAAATTCTTCCTTTTTAGATAATTTGAATGTCCACCTTATGCATTTGTCCACTGAGGAAAGCCATAGATTGTCTCAGTTATTTGAGACATTTCCCTCTATTTTTGGGGATGTCCCCAAAGAAGCGAAGGTTCCACCTCATGATGTAGACGTAGGTGACGCAAAACCCATCAAACAACACCCCTATAGAGTTAACCCGGAAAAAGCTGCTTTGATAAAAGATGAAATTGATTATATGCTCAAGAATGATATCATTGAGCCCAGTTTCAGCAACTGGAGTTCCCCATGTCTCCTAGTCCCGAAAGACGGTGGATCTTTCAGGTTTGTGACCGACTTTAGGAAAGTAAATGCGCTCACCAAAGCTGATTCCTATCCATTACCTCGAATAGGAGACGTTATTGATAAAGTTGGTCAGGCTAAGATAATTTCCAAAATTGATTTACTTTCAGGATACTGGCAAATCCCCTTATCTGACCGTGCAAAAGAAATATCTGCTTTTGTAACCCCTAATGGTTTTTATAGATACAAACGTATGCCCTTTGGTATGCGAAATGCTGGTCAAACTTTCCAGAGGGTCATTAACTCTGTCATTGCTGACATAGACCAATGTGAGGCATACATAGATGATATAGTTGTATTTTCTAATACTTTCGAAGAACATATTGTTCAGTTGACTAACCTTTTTAGAAAATTGTCTGAAGTGAATTTTACTGTAAACTTACATAAAAGTAATTTCTGTAAAGCTTCAATTACCTATTTGGGTTATCAAGTGGGAACGAACCAAGTTCGGCCCATTGAAGCTAAAGTAGATGCTATTGTAAGGTTACCACCTCCCAAAAATTGTAAAGAGATCAAAAAGTTCCTTGGGATGGCTGGTTACTATAGGCGGTTCTGTCAAAACTTTTCAGCTATTGCTGAACCTCTTACTGCATTATTGAAAAAGGGTGTTGAGTTTGAATGGTCAAATAAATGTCAAGAAGCTTTTTTAACCATTAAGTCATTTTTATCTAATACTCCTGTTATGGCTGCCCCAGATTTCAGCAAACCCTTTAAACTTGCCATTGATGCTAGCAACTTAGCCATTGGCTCAGTCCTATTTCAAGAAGACATCATGGGAATTGACCATCCCATTGCTTTTTTTTTCCAGGAAGTAAAATGAGAACCAAAAGAATTACTCTACTATTGAAAAAGAAGCTTTAGCTTTGGTTTTATCATTACAACATTTTGAAGTCTATGTCACTTCTTCAACCAATCCAGTCAGAGTGTTTTCTGACCATGATCCCCTGAAATTTACCTCTAAGTTAGGACAGACAAATCAAAGAATATTGAGATGGTGCTTATATTTCCAAAATTTTAATCTGGAAATCTCACACATTAAGGGTAGTGATAATGTTGTGGCTGATTGTTTGTCAAGGATGTAAAATCTTATTGCACACATTGATCGTGTGACATGTTTTGTGGTTCATTAAGACCATACACAAGTGTTGTGTTTGGGTGACACTCACATGAAAATGAGTGGTATGATTTTTGATTTTTTCAAAATTCCAATCCTGTTGAATATTTTGTTTATTTTCAGGTGAACCTTAATTAAAGGTGGTTTTTGATTCTATGTAATCTTTTATAATAATATGTCTCATATGACTCAATTGATATTGTAGCTAGTCATTGAAATAAAGGTCTTACCCTGGCGGGTTTACCACTTTTAATATCCACATGGAAATATTTGTAATACCCTTTTCTGAGGGATTTTGATGTATAATTACCTTTTGAAGGGTTACTCCCCTTTCACCAATTGTAAAAGTTGGAGTTACTTCCCTTTTATGTTCAGGGATATTTTCATCTGGTATTATGATTTTGATTGCCTACATTTGTAAAACATTTTTTTTTTATTTGCATTGCCAGATTGGTTCCTTATGTATGTTTTTGTGGAACCTATCTGTCACTTCCAAAAAGGGAGGGGATGTGACCTACTTAGGTCGAGTCAGGTTCCATTTTTATTTTGACATTGTATAATTCCTTATAGGGAGTGATGGTGCAACAACCGGGGTTTTTCCACTGACTTATTAAGGTGTCTAGGGCCCAGAAATTTTCCATTAAGATCTGATTGAATGATTCTGATCAGATGACCATCCCAACCAATGGCTACATGAGTTGAGGATAATCTCCCCTGTTGCAGAAGTCTTTAATTGCACCGCACACTCGCCACACGTGGCAGTTTACCTTGATCAGGCCGTCTACCTTGATCAAACAGTCTATTAAGACCAAGCCGTCCATTTTGTCCGGCAATAGATTCTGACCATTTGAACGTGAGAGAACTTAAGTCCTGTGTGTGCCTTGCTTTCTTAAGTTGATTTAGTCTTCTAGTATAATATTACTTGTCGCCAAGTAATTCTTGAAGCTATAGCAGTGTTGTGTGGCCTGTGGCTATTTTTTTGGCAGTGTTGAAATCTGTGATAGTGTTTTTTCCTACACTTTGTAAGTTGGGTTTTGATATTTTATACATTAAATATTTTATCTAGTTTAACCTGGTGTTCTGCCACAACTGTGTTCGCTTATTAAAGGTTGTATGCAGATTGGATGAGTGTTAATTACAATAATATCACTAGTTTTCCCTAGACATCGAATTCGAGCCCTAGTGTGTCGTTGTGTTAGTGTTCATCCATTTAGGCCGTAAGGCATTTGCATATAACCCCGAAAAAAGAATCCGGGGACGTTCACCTTCTATCTGGCTGATAGATAGGTAAACGTTACATAAGGAATATGAATAACGATAGGTAAAGGGAGATTGGGTAAGGAAATCAAAAAGGGAATCTATAGGGATAATGAAAAAAAATAAGATGGGATAGGGACACAAACAAGGAATCTGAAAGTTTTATGATACAGATAGAGATAATGATAAGGATAGAGATAGCTACAGATAAGAGAGAGTGATATGGAAAATGAAAGGGTATGGCTAATACATCAGGAAATGGATAAGGATAGCGATTTGGAAATGAAAATAAAATGGGATATGAACATAGATAGGGAAACGGATATGTTTAAAATAAGGATTACAATAGGGATAGCGATAGTGATAGCGATAAGCACAATGATATGGATAAAGATAAGGATAGGGATATGGATAAGGATACTCATATGAATAGTTATAGTGATGGGAATTGGGATAGGGATAGGGATGCTCTGTCTATTATTGTCTAAGTTTTTGTTTGTGTTTGGGTATGGGTTTGTGGTTGTGTTTTGGGGTTGTGGTTAGGGTTTATATTATGTATATTTTCTTTTGCGTTTTTTTTTTTTTGCTTAGCGAAATTTAATTGAAAACTATTTATATTTCCAAAGATCCTTGCAACGCCGGATATATGCTGCTAATTATTACATAAACGATTGTTATTAAAACGATTTTATGCATTAAAAAAACTACGCTTGAAACAGGAAATCTAAATTTACATCCAGATTGTCTTATCTAGTGCAATAGAACTTCCAGCAACTTAAAAACAAAGGGGTTGGCGTGGTGGAGTCGGTAAAGCTCATGGTTGCTAAACCGAAAAATCAAAAGTTCGAAATGCAAAATCAAACAACTGCCTCCTTGAAGCATATTCTTGTTTGGACAAAGCAATGGAAGAAAATCCAAAAAGAAAAGCAGGTTGAAATTCAGCAGTCAATGGACTCAATGGCGAATAACCAGTTGCCACGTACACTTATGTAACACTGCCTCAATGTGGATGCTTATTATCCACTGAGGTGTTGTGTTTAAAAGAGCCGACCCTGAGATAAAGCACACAATGGAACGACGCTGTTGTCAAATACTGGATTTATTGACATTAACATCCAAGCCAGCCGGCTATGTAGACAGTAGAAACTTAGAACACAGTAGAAAGATTGTAGAAAAAACAAAGTAGCACTAAAACAAATGTAAACAATACATTACATCACTGAAAATACTACCACGTGTAGGCTACACAAATACACGGGTGTAATAAAATTGGTTACGGCCAGTACACAATACTGCCAACAAGTAGCCTACCAATAAGTAGTACAATAATAAATACTAAAATAAATACTTAACCTAACTAGTCTGCAACATGCAGCACTAGCAGGAATAATACAAATAAGTACTTTAAGTACTCGAACTAAGATACTGCATACCTTGTCTGCAATATGTAGCACTAGTAGAAATAGTACAGTAATAATAAACATAATTTACATTACTACATTACCTTCATTAGGTCTACATGATCAACTTATAATAGACAACGGCACTGTCCGTGTCCACAGCAGCCTTGGGTCGGAATGACACGGACACAGGTACGAACCACCCAGAATCCCAGAGGTCACATGACATGGAACACGGGTAAAAATCGCTCACAGAAGAACAATAAAAACATACACCAACTTACAATTTATCCCCCTTGACTGGTAACCGTGATGTTTTACACTTAATTGTGTTTGAGGGAATTCATTTCAACAATAATATTAAGAACTAAGAAGGAAAAGAAGAAGAAACAAATTTGACGGAGAAGAAATAAAATACTTTTTAAAATCTTAAACATAATATGTTCGATCATAAATAACAAGCACAACATGATAGCAATAAAGAAAAAAAAATAATTACAAATCAAACACCATTACATCTTCGTAAAAAAGTCTAGAACGAAAAATATCGACTTTCGAATTACAGCCTTGTTAAAAAATACAACTGGGGATGGAAATCCTGTCCTTTGTGAGATTGTCTCCTGTGGCTAGGAGAAATAAAAGTCTATTTTGTATTTGTTTTCAAGGCGTTTTCAATGTAAACATTTAAAATGACGACAAATTTGATATTAAAAAAAAACGTTAATTACAATTAAGTGTTAAAAAATGTTAACATTGATCAACAGTTGGCGTTGCCGTCGCGCGAAGCTGCTGTCTAGTCCTACACACAAAACATTTTCTAATGGTTTCATGGTTTCATCAACGTGTTACCAATCTTGGATTTTTAGATTTTATTTCTCAGAGACGCGTTTTTGTACACACTACCACACAGACGTCTATGGACGAGCTTCGTAAATGCTTTGAGCGTAAAGACCAACCGTAATAACGAAGAAGAACACACCTCGGATACCGCCTAGGTGTTAGGGGCCACGCGATTTAGTCAGCGATTGTTGTAGCCCACCGTGTCCCTTCTTGATGGCACTCTTTAAACCGAAGTTAGGCGTTCAAAGGAAAGCCCAGGTCGCTGCGGATCATCGAACCACCGGGGCGCCGGCGTAAGCGTCTGGTGCAGGTTGATGATGTAGTACCGGCGCTACCTATAAGGCGAACTAGGGGGGTGCCAAAATGGGTTGGAAAAACAAATTGAAAGTTTGGGGGGTGCAAATCGAAAGTTTTAGGAGGGGGGGGGGGGTTGCAAATCGAAAGTTTGCCCCCGGGCGCCGGGAAGGGTCGCTACGCCTCTGATAATACGTGACACGAAAAAAAATTGGGGGGGGGGGGGGACTTTTAATAAATTTTGCCTAGGGCGCAAAATAACCTGGCGTCGACTCTTTTTATATTCTATGTAGATAACAGCAAAAAATAAATAAATAGACACGCATAGTTGATAGGATTTCTCGCTTTTCAGTGTCATATTACTGAACTTGAACTATTTTATATTAAGCACTTAATAAAGCCAAATTGTTGTTAAATAATTGTAATGAGGCAACGATTTGTTTAACTATGATACTTGTGTATATTTACATCAAAATAGAGAATACATTTCGAAAAAAACAAAGAAACATCGGGTACTTTTTATATTGTTAACATAATTAATATGTATTAAATTCGATGGCTTTCGTGTATTCACTCAAGCGTAAACAGCATATCTAAGTAATGTAGGTGCTTTATGATGACCAGTCCATGATGTATTTTATTTCAGTAGCCGATGAGTCCTGCGCAGAGAAAATGTCATACTCTTGAACTCATCTGTAGTTAAAGTTCGATGTGAAACCTAATATACCAGTTCGAGCCTATTTTAATAAAAGGTAATGCGAATTAAAATAGCAATTAATTCACTCATTAAGACCTTATAGTGAATTTTTTTAAAAACTGAAACGGCACTAATTTCATTGTTTTCCCAAGGTAATATTTTGAAATAACACTATCGGGTTCAGGAATCGTTAAACAGTTTTCAAGAACCTGTGTATACTTTCGTGTTTGACTTAACATTTAAACTATACTGATACTGTTGGCCTGTAAGGAAACCGGAAGTAGAATAAGTACCACTTCCTCTTCAGGAAAATAAATTTTAAAAATGACAGAAAATTGCAAATTAAATATAAAACTCATATAGGAAATTCCGTTAATATAACTAAAACGGTACTGAAGTTATCGTACACCAAAATACGTAAGTTGTTTATTTCGACTCATTAATGTAAAAACGTCATTAAACTTTTTTGAACGGCAGAAGATTAGGGGGGGGGGGGGGCGGCGGGGTGTACATATGTCCCAAAAAATTGCGCAAAAATGGATTGGAAAAAACAAATTAAAATATCATTTTAACTACATTTTTGCATTATAAATATAAAAAATATAATGGAGGGGGGGTGTGCAAATCGAAAGTTTGAGGAAGTTGGGGTGCAAATCGAAAGTTTGAGAGGGGGGGTGCAAATCTAAAATTGAAAGGTCGCTCCCGAGGGGGGCGCCAAATTGAAAGTTTGTCCCTGGGACGGGTCGCTATGCCTCTGTTGAACGGTTACAATCATCATCATCATTCCTTTGTGGCCCCTGGGTAGCAAAGGGCTGCAACTACACATTTTCAGCCGACTCGGTTTTGGGCTGCCCCCTTAATCTGTGCCCATGAGAGCCCAGCTGTTTTCGCATCTTCCTCAGCCGTTCTTTTCCATGTTTTCTTTGGCCGGCCCACTTTCCTTTTTCCCTGGGGATTCCAGTCCATAGCATGTTTTGCAATAATTTCTTTTTCTCTTCTTAACGTGTGTCCTATCCATCCCCATTTACGGGCCTTGATATCTTTCTGTATTGGCTACAACGGTTACAATAGTTTCTCTTTAATTTTTTTTCTCCAGAAAGCGTAGATTCCAATATTAAACAAACACAGGCAATTATTTTGTTTATCTAGTAAATCTAATAACATGATTGCCTGCTAGACCTCGTGGTTAGTCGATAACCTATCCTAATGTTTTTGGACTGGTCAATTGTATCAGTAAATCTCTCCCCAGTCATTGAGATTTTTACCTTTATGCCAATACATTTAGAGCTAGACGTAAATTCTAGACAATAAAGTTTATCGGGTTTTTGTTTTAGAAGATTTAGCAGTACATCAGTATGTACATGAATGTATTTGTGTGTGTGTGCCTTTGCGGATAATAAAATACGAATGCATACTGGAATATTAACGGTCTCCGCATTCATATTTTGCAAATTGAGAGGGGTATATTGTTTCACATTGCAATATAAGGATAAGTGTTGGGTTTACTAGTCTGAAACGTTTGGAATTGATAGGAACGGACGTTGAATTTGTATTGAAAACAAATGTATCTTTTGTCCTTAATACGGTACTAGTAGTAGACTGTTTCAGCGAAATATTATTATAAAAATGCTAACAACATTTAAGACAGCGCTGAGCTTTGAACCATGGTCTGAAACAAAAGATTGTGCAACACTATCTGGCGAAAACCAACATTAATCAGCTATGTAGTCTTATCACCCTCCCAATATAGTGTGTTTGCGCCTGTAATTATTTGTACAAGTTAAATTATGTTTAAAGATAAGAAAAGTATAGGTTAGTTATCATAAACATATGATGTATAAGGCACTCATGTAGCTCTTTTCGTCTATTTCAGTTTTTACAGTCCAAATAACACATCTGATGCGTTGTCAATAATCGCTCACAAATGAATCTCACTGATGAAAGATTTCATTTAACCCACGTTAACTGATAGTACTTGCAAGACAGAAAATAAGTTCCAAACGCTTGTTTACTTAAATCTGGCACATTCTGACAACTGAAAGCAATATTCAAAGAAATTATACCTTAATTTTTAAATTATATTTTAAAAATACATTTTAACTAAGGATTAAAGTCTTTTCCGTTTACTTTATGATGGCTGATAACCACTCATCTGAATATTTCCCCCCACCGTTTACTTCACTAGAGACTTTTTCCTTCTACATTAAAGTTCGTGATGGACAGACGACAGCAGTCCCATACATCTGTGGAATCGGATTCGTGACAAACCTGGTATCGTTGATTGTATTCGTACAACCTAACCTCAGACGATCCTCATGTGGCGTCTACCTGGCGTCTAAATCCGTGTCTGACCTAGTTTTTCTGCTGACTGTGTTGATCGTTTGGTTGACCCGAGTGGACATCAAGATATTTTTCACTTCCGGTGTATGTCAGACCGTCATCTTCTGCTCCTACTTATCCTCCTTCGTGTCTATCTGGCTCTCCGTTTTACTCACTCTTGAAAACCTGCTGAGCGTGATAAAACCGTGGTTCGTTAAAAAAACATGCAACGCCAATTCAGCTATTGTTCAGACCGCTTCCATACTTATTTTAGGAATCGGGGTATATCAGTTTTCAATATGGAATAACGGAATAGGGAACTTTTACGAGAAACCGAAAGAAATTCATAATGTAGAAGAAAGTAAGTCTGATGATCCTGGTACAAATCAACGAAATCTTGGGTATAGTTTTCAGTCAATGAACAGAACAGTCATTGTAATCAATGAGCAACATGAAGATGTATTCAATTTCACGAGAGCTGTCAACATGACTGAGAATTTGTACGAAGGAATATGTACTCATTTTGAAGAATATGGCGATTTCATAAAAGTTATGACATACATTGACACGTTAATTACCATTGTTGTCCCGATTGTTATTCTTGCTGTAACTAACGCCGCCATCGCCATCATCGCCTGCCGCACCTCTAGAAGAACGAGAGCACGTACCAGACTGTCCACCAACAACCAACGATCGACGAATGCTTCATTGGTTACACCACATTCAACAGTAGCGGACATTGAAACCAAAGCCTGTAAATTTTTGTTTATGGTTTCCATGACGATCCTCATTTTCCAGACCCCAAGTCACGTGATACGACTGACGACGCTCTTCTCCTTTGGATGGCTGGAGGTCGTCCTTCAGAGACTCTTTGAGACTTTGCTCTACCTTCATTACGTCATCAACTTTTTTGTTTACTTTATCTTTGGAGAAAAATTCAGACAGGTGTTTAAAACTGTTATCAAGGAAATTACATTGAAAAAATTTTTTTGAAAACTTTCTCGAGTCATTTAGTTAAGCTTAAAAAGGCGAAGTCTATTTTCAAAAAATATATAAAAGGTTGAAGCGAAACTATACCTAAATAGCCATCTAGACATGCAGACATCCAAGCAGCTAGACATATATCAAGACAGTTATCCAAACAGACTTACAAAAAGAAATATTGGCAGCCATCTAAATAGATTGAAAGACAGACAGACGAACAGACGGGCTCACGAACTGACGGACTGACTGACTGATTGACAGACTGACAGACAGGCAGACAGACAGACAGACAGACAGACAGACAGACAGACAGACAGACAGACAAACAGACAGACAGACAGACAGACAGACAGACAGACAGACAGACAGACAGACAGACAGACAGACAGACAGACAGACAGACAGACAGACAGACAGACAGACAGACAGACAGACAGACAGACAGACAGACAGACAGACAGACAGACAGACAGACAGACAGACAGACAGACAGACAGACAGACAGACAGACAGACAGACAGAGAGAGAGACAGACAGACAGACAGACAGACAGACAGACAGACAGACAGACAGACAGACAGACAGACAGATAGACAGACAGACAGACAGACAGACAGACAGACAGACAGACAGACAGACAGACAGACAGACAGACAGACAGACAGACAGACAGACAGACAGACAGACAGACAGACAGACAGACAGACAGACAGACAGACAGACATAGGAAGCAAGTTATATAACTAGTACAACTAGCCTATGAATCATACCATAGTTTAATTCATGGTTGTGGCGTAGATAAAAGTGGACGGGTAAAAATCGCCTCCAACTATATATGAAAAGTGGCGGATGGGATTCAATATCAATAGTTCGCCCCGGGAGACTCATTGTTCTCAATGTACGGTATATTAAAAGAAAGGTCGATTGTTGTTTGACACCGTTCATCCGATCGCCATGAAACTTTGATGTGTTGATTAGAACACTCCAGGGGAGGTTTCTGCAAAAAATGTCTCTTTGAATTTCGCAAGGGCGGCGCCCCGGAAGGGTGCGATTTTTCTCTATATACTATAGATAGAAAAAATAAAAGTCGAATGTGGCTCGACACCGTTTATCCGAGTGCCATGAAACTTTCGGGGGCTGATGAGAACACTCCAGTGGAGGTTCCTGCGCAAAAACAATTTCTAAATTCGCAGGGGTGGCGCCCTGGCAGGGAGCGATTTTTTTAATGTATATACGGTATATAAAAAATAAAAGTCCATTGCTGTTTCCCATCGCCAGTAAACTTTTGGAAGTTGATTGGAACTATCCAGGGGACGTTTCTGTAAAACAATCTTCTTTAATTTCGCAAGGGTGGCGCCCCGAGAGGCTGCGATTCCTGTCTATATACTATATATTTAAAAAAATAAAAGTCGGATGCGGTTCGACACCTTTTACCCGAGTGCTATAAAACTTTATGGAGTTGATGAAAATACTCCCGGAAAGGTTTCTGTTAACAAAGTAATTAAAATGTGATGTGAGCGGCGCCCGCGAGGGTGGGATTTTTGTCAATACAAACTTTGGCGCCCAGAGTTCTAGAGCGGCTATGTTAGCACTTGGCATCGGTTAATCGCGCGTCCTGCATAGAGGGTAAAAGGTCCTACTATATTCAGGATTAAAACTTCAACAGGAGAAACCGTCGGCGCCCCGTACATTGCACTACTCGAAGCGCCCCGGGTTCCCCTGCGATTACTATAGCGCCTCTGCGGTAGTGTACCCGGAGGCTTCGGAGAGCGCCCCTCCACGTCTCTGACACACGGGCGGTCATTGAGGTGTGTTCTACCTCATTATTTCGGTGAGTGATTAACGTAAACTTAAAGTTTTCACGCGGTAGTGTTGGTAAACCCGTGTCCCGATATTTATGATCCAAGCGCAGGCATTGTTTACATTTAAATCACTCCGTTCTAGAAAACAAGGTCACCAATCTAAGAACAATCTAAGATTGATAGCGCATTCATGAATCCCTTCTTATATATTTCGTCAGACTTTCTTCTATCCCCGCGGCAACGACGGGACGGGTACGCTAGTACTTTATAAATTCATATGCGTTCTTTTGAGAAATCGGAAATAGCGTAAAATACTACTTCCGTTCGTCGGAAATTACTCAAAATGTGACAGAAGGCAGAGAATTAGACCTTTTATATTTACGTGACATTTCTTTTACCTATCTGAAACAGTACTCAAGGTATAAGCTTTTGAAACACCAAAAGAAGTTATTTTCTTTGATGTATTTTTTTACATGTTTTATTGTATAGGGAGTGGTGTAGTTAATAGTCCATCGACAAGTAAATTCATTGTAATGTAAGTCCATAAATTAATTTGCAATACAAAGATTTTGTCGCTTTCATTATAAGAGTGAATGTCGTATTCAGTCGATACGGAACTTGAAAATACCATCATCGGTGTGTAGGTTTCACATCACTTTTTGTGGAATCAAAACATAAAATCCTAGATACAAATCTAAAACTTCTTAGCAGGAGAACATTTGGAAAATCTTCGTAGATCCCTTATATCGTCCCAACTGCTTCAAAATGAGTAATACAATTGTCGTGAGCTTAAAGTATATTCCACACTGGCTTTGTCTAATCTAAACACAATTTGTATAGTTTAAATCATTTCATAAATATTTTAACATTATAAACATTATAAACAGATTTCACTTTAAAATAAAGTTTGAAAAATATTTGTCTGTAATGTATTGTAATTACTAAAAATATAATCTAATTATATCAAAAGATAACACAACTTTTGCTACACAGGCACTTCAACAATGCAGCCGTTAGTATCAGCTTGAAATACCAGGTTTATGAACAAGCTGTGGCACACATCTGTTGTACAACCATGGTGTGTAGACACCAACTGCGACTCGTTCAATAAGATGGGTGACACACAGAAAGTGGATTTTACCATCTGTGGCATATATCAACTATTGTACACATCAGTAGAGGGAAACACGTAACGTGGTTTTTACCATCTGTGGCATATATCAACTATTGTACACATCAGTAGAGGGAAACACGTAACGTGGATTTTACCATCTGTGGCATATATCAGCTATTGTACACATCAGTAGAGAAACACGTAAAGTGGTTTTTACCATCTGTGGCATATATCAGCTATTGTACACATCAGTAGAGGGAAACACGTAACGTGGATTTTACCATCTGTGGCATATATCAGCTATTGTACACATCAGTAGAGAAACACGTAACTTGGTTTTTACCATCTGTGGCATATATAAACTATTGTACACATCAGTAGAGGGAAACACGTAACGTGGTTTTTACCATCTGTGGCATATATCAGCTATTGTACACATCAGTAGAGGGAAACACGTAACGTGGATTTTACCATCTGTGGCATATATCAGCTATTGTACACATCAGTAGAGGGAAACACGTAACGTGGATTTTACCATCTGTGGCATATATCAGCTATTGTACACATCAGTAGAGGGAAACACGTAACGTGGTTTTTACCATCTGTGGCATATATCAGCTATTGTACACATCAGTAGAGGGAAACACGTGACGTGGATTTTACCATCTGTGGCATATATCAGCTATTGTACACATCAGTAGAGGGAAACACGTAACGTGGATTTTACCATCTGTGGCATATATCAGCTATTGTACACATTAGTAGAGGGAAACACGTAACGTGGATTTTACCATCTGTGGCATATATCAGCTATTGTACACATCAGTAGAGGGAAACACGTAACGTGGATTTTACCATCTGTGGCATATATCAGCTATTGTACACATCAGTAGAGGGAAACACGTAACGTGGATTTTACCATCTGTGGCATATATCAGCTATTGTACACATCAGTAGAGGGAAACACGTAACGTGGATTTTACCATCTGTGGCATATATCAGCTATTGTACACATCAGTAGAGGGAAACACGTAACGTGGTTTTTACCATCTGTGGCATATATCAGCTATTGTACACATCAGTAGAGGGAAACACGTAACGTGGATTTTACCATCTGTGGCATATATCAGCTATTGTACACATCAGTAGAGGGAAACACGTAACGTGGATTTTACCATCTGTGGCATATATCAGCTATTGTACACATTAGTAGAGGGAAACACGTAACGTGGATTTTACCATCTGTGGCATATATCAGCTATTGTACACATCAGTAGAGGGAAACACGTAACGTGGATTTTACCATCTGTGGCATATATCAACTATTGTACACACCAGTAGAGGGAAACACGTAACGTGGATTTAACCATCTGTGGCATATATCAGCTATTGTACACATCAGTAGAGGGAAACACGTAACGTGGATTTGACCAGTCTGGCGATATTTTTTTTGATTACTTTCATCATAGCAGAGCTAGCTAAAATACTTTAATATGTTTTGTGCGAAATATTATGTTTGTTAAGCATAAATATTCTTTCATATTTAAAGCTATTTATTTCAAATAAAAATCAAAAGCAGATATCTAATCATAATCAGATGCCAAAATATTGAAATAAAAATGAGTGTGGCTCTTTAAAAAATGGGAACTTATGTAAATTGTAACATTTGGCTCTTCCGGCTCAAAAGGTTGCCGACCCCTGTCCTCGAAACCTCGACACTCGTCTCTTTACTAATTATGAAGTGGAGAATAAACCATCGAGGTTGTGTGTTTATGTTATCGTGTATTAATAACGAATACTTTCACAGAAGACCAAATATAACATATTCCCATATTTAACAAATTCCTGTGTGTATCAAATGCTAGTTTTTTGTTTCTTCCATTTTGTACAAACATCATAATCATATAATTTGTCATATAGTGGCCAATAAAAAAAAGACACTCAAAAACACACAATCAAACAAAAATGCACCTAACGTCTATTAAAAATAATATAAACAATTATTTAAAGAAAACAATCGCGTTTTTATTAATTTAAAGACAGGAAAATGCCAGTTACGGAACCTGACTTTTTAGAGTATTGTGAGAATTGTATAAAATTAAATTTGCTGTAGTAATGTTTATTAAACGTGTGTTTATATGAATATAAGAATGGTATTGACTGGTACATAATAGTTGCTAAACTAATATGTGAGAATAGCATTATCCCCTGCTAAAAATGTATCAGTTTAATTATTATAAAATCATTAAAATTAAAGTTGACAAACGTATGATAAGCACTCCGACCTAGTCAGTTATTAATATCTAAGAATAACAACGAAATGAGATAAAATATTGCATGACAATATATTGAGATAAAATATTGTATGACAACATATTGAGATAAAATATTGTATGACAACATATTGAGATAAAATATTGTATGACAACATATTGAGATAAAATATTGTATGACAACATATTGAGATAAAATATTGTATGACAACATATTGAGATAAAATATTGCACGACAACATATTGAGATAAAATATTGCACGACAACATATTGAGATAAAATATTGCACGACAACATATTGAGATAAAATATTGCACGACAACATATTGATATAAACTATTGCATGACAAAATACTCCCGATAAATACTTTATAAGATAAAAATGTTTATAAAACACCTCACTACATAGGTTAGTAATCTAAACAAAATATGTTAAAATAAGATACATTTTGGTTACACAGTGTAAGTAGACCTACAATATAAACTATTGAAACATAATATGCTAGTACAACTTTGTTCGTCTATTTTAAGGGGGCAGTATCACCCAGACATTTGAAAATTGACAAAAAAATTTGCCAAAAAAAAAACTATTATACATACACACATAATTTTTTTACCATAACAGTAAATATCAAGGAGCTATAAAACAGCACATAAAAAAAAAGTTAACGTATGATGCAAACACTTTTTATAAATAATTTTACCAAAAAATGTTCACTAAGTAATTTTAGGCTGCGGTTTTCCAACATTTAGGCCCATCCTGCTGAAAATACTCTAGGAGATGCATAACAGGGTAGCCTATGGCCGGAACTAGAAGATATCCATTGTGACAAATTTTGAAATTTTTAGAATTTTTCAAAGTCAGACCAAAATAATTGAACTTAGAAATTTTCTAAAAATTTTTTTTTTTTTTTTTTTTTTTTTTTTTGCCTCAGACATGTAATTTACAGCGTCAGTTGTGTGTGTTCGCTTTAGTATTACAGTTTTCATCACCGGCTTGTGAGGACTGACACAGATTTACAATAGTAATATTTCTTTCTTACTTGTAGCCTACTTTCATTCATTTAAGATGGTTTACTTATACATAGATCTAATACAAAACGTCTAAATATAAAGAAAAAAATAAAAATTAAAAACCAACCTGAAACTGAAAATGCAAATGTGTTATTAAATGATGATTCAAGGGATTTTTTTTCCATCAGCGTGGTGGGCTGAGGGGACGAGAAGGGGGGAGAGGGTTGAATTTTTTTTTTTTTTTTTAAAGTAGAGCTGAAATGAATTTGGGATTACAGAGAATTAAAATGATACAAATTTTAAGCAATCGGAAAAGTTATGTTATTACAATGAGACACGTAAAAGCAAACACTCTTCCCTTTCAAACATCTATATCTATACAGTCCTCAATTAGTTTTTTTTCCTTTTTTTTTTAATTATTATTAATTCAATTGTTTTAAACCTTTAAATCAGTAATAATAATTTATTTGATAGATTTTACACAGCATCAAAGACATGAACATCAATTGCATATATAATAATCAAATGGAGAAAATAAAATGGCATAAGAACTAGACTAAAATAAGGTGTGCAAACTAGGTTTCTCTTGACTGCTTAGTTTACTGTGCTCTGTCCTTAGCTGAGGAGTCAAAAGTTCACATTGTAGACAGAAACAGAAACCACCGTGGGAGAAGTGTCTCTGTAATACACATTACTGATCTATCATTCCAAAACTTTCCATGACATAAAATTGACCCTTGGCAAAGAGGGCACGCTACCTTGAAAAATCCGCCAGTCCGGTTGAGTGGAGGGAAGTGTGTGTGTGTGTGGGGGGGGGGTGAGGTGTGTATCTCTTTCTACCATTCAGGCTGTGCACTTTTAAAAACTCGGGAAACAGAAGACTGTTCTAATGTTAAATTACTTGGGGGCTGATCGAGTGATGTTTTGCTTGAGACTGTCGATATTAATTATGCATCTAGTTTATTTGCTTCTTCTGTAGTTCCAATTTTAGTTTCCTGTAAAAGTAGGATGTCAATATTGTGTTTATTTATTATGTTGTTTATATAATGTGTTTTGTCCCTAGCCCCCCTGATGTTCAATGTTGCCAGATTTAGCATGAATTATTTGGGGTTTTCTTTCGAACATCTGTTTCTGGAGGGCTGGATGGTGGTGGTCTTTTAATTCCAAACCTTCCAGCCGTTGGTTTGCTATCCCGTTGGGCCCTGGTCACGAACCTTTGAGGTGGCTTTACTGTAGGTAATTGATTTTTACTTGAACTGATTGCTTGACTATATGACAGTTGACCTGATACCTTTGTTGCTGATATACTTTGTGAGCTTTTAATTTCCTTTAGCGGTTTCGTTATGTTTTCTGAACTAGAGTTATCTTGAAGAATATTAGTTATTGTTTCGTCGACAGCCTCCAAATTTTCGTGATTCCCATCTTTTTGAGACCCGGTTACTATGGAATTCCTGGTTGCTATTGTCTCCATGGCTTCGGCCTCTATGGTGGTTTCTGTTACGCTTTCGTTAACTTGCTGCGGTGCTACAGTAGTATGATGTGCTTCAGTTTGGCCATCTACTTCAAAGGCATCTTGTACCTCTCTGTGCCTTGCTTCTCTAAGCATTTTATTTTGTCTTTCTCCTTCAACATCATAACTGTCCCAATGCTTTAAGAAATTTCTATTGTTACTTAGATGCTCCCTAACTTCTTCTTTATCATTTGCATCCCAAGGCTCAATTGCCCTGTACTGTCCATCTACTAGCTGGACGCCGTCAAGAGCGCGAGTCCTCAAATGCTCACACATTTTAGGCAGGTGCCTGTCTGTGTTGCAGTGGCAACATTGCACCCTCCTCCCATTGAGGATTATAAGGACTCTGCTCTCCTTGTTGGCCTCATTTGTAAGTATAATATAGTGTGGGACACTCTCCACATCTTCTTTCTCCAGAGAGATGGTGAATTGGACCACATTTGATTGGTCTATTCTCTTAAATGTTGGTGTTGAGTCCTGACTGCTTATAGATTTCAGAATCGCCATTATATCATCGTCACTTGTCTTGGAAGGGAGCCATTTCAGCATGCCCCTTTGCCCAGATTTATCGGCGTGGGTTATTGATATTCTCTGCACTCTGTATCTGGATGTTACTCCAGGTGGCAAATCTCTGTGAAATTCTTTTAGGTGCATTTTCTCATATAGTTCCTTTGATCTAATGGTGACATACCATTTACGCAGTGTCCCATAGTTATACAGACCTTCAAATTCAGCTGGTGATAGGCTACATAACATACATAGCTCTCTTTTTAGTTCGTCAGCTGTGAGAGTAGCTAAAGAAAAACCCTCTTCTATGAAAATCTCTAGAGTTTTTGGCGCATGTCCTGCCATGCCGAACTTAGGCAGGAATAGCCGTTTGATGTATTTCTCGGACATAGTTGTGCGTGAGGCCCACCCGGGGCCAGGCAACACACACAAGAAATAAAACAGAAAAAAAGTACTTACAATGTATAAAATGTGAAGAAAAAAAATAACACACACACAATGTTCCAAATGGAAATACACACGAGTTTAAATAAGTAGAGTTGAAATTAATCCAAAGTCACTGATTATATAATCTTTAGAAAATAGGTAATTTATCACAAGACATTGAGTCAACGTTCATATTGATTAGAACAGCATGGCATTCGTTACTGTTGATATCATACATCTATACAGTCCTCAAGATTCCAAACGTAGTTTGTTCATATTAAATAGTTTAGCAGATAATTCAATGATAAGAAAGCAAACGGTCAGTTATTTATTAGAAACGTAATCAGGTAGGTGAAATTCGCGACCCGCACACCGTCGCCACGAAGTTGGCGGTGGTTGATTCCGAGAAATGCACGTGAAAAGTCTTCTAAAAAATTTATCTGTCATTAGAATACTATAGTTTTAGTTCCGACGATAGCCAATAACGCAAGGAATGTTTATACCAAATTTTAAGTACTTTACTTATGGTTTCAAAAAATTGTTTACAAAACAATTCAAAATGTAATAAAATATTAACAAAATAATTTTTTGAAAATTTATTGCCATACCTATACCCTACAATTTATATACTGTATTATAGCAGAAGAAACGTTACTACTGCTGTAAAATTTTGACATGTGTATGTCGAATAGTTTTTTTTTGGTGATAGTTTTTGTTTCACTCCCTTAGTCTGGGTGATACTGCCCCCTTAAGGACATGTTTTGTTGCTTGCTGTGTTCGATACAGCTAGAAAAATAAATAAACATCGTAACAATAACCTATGTGATGCTGTTTTCTTGTTGTTATTACAAAGATGTTTTTAGAAGGAATAAAAACTAGATACGCTAGAGCTTTTCCTTCACACAAGATATAAACGCAAACATACGCACGGTATGAATTCCCATTCTGTATGCAATTTTAGTTCGATAAATATTAATTAGCTTCTTGCTAATCAACTGGTCGATAAATCTTTTTTCCTCTAGTCTATTGCCTCCGTTTAACCGCGTTATCATCCTTTTCAACATGCTTAACCTAGATCTAGTTACTGCCCTTTTCTTCATCCTTTCGTGTTGTAATATTGACACTGCTGTACTGCCTCCAGCTAAACTATGGCGTTTAACTAACTAGCTCATGTCAGATTTCCTACATATTCTAGCTGAGCTAATATGTCACACAATTACGTTTATTATCCACGTCCTAATTAAAATTAATTAATAACACTTGTCGCCAGACCTGTTATTTACAAACACTTGAACTAAACTTATAACCAGGAAGTTTCTAGAACGTTTATCTAAATATGTCCCTGCTTCACCAGTGTAAGGACTCTCATCAGATATAGTGTTTGCTGGCCTCTATAGGAACTGTTGTGTAGTATTCAACCTGCCCATTTGTTTACAATACAGCACCTACATATAAACGACATTTTATTCCCTAGAGACATCCCAGTCCACACCCTCATACATAGGACTAATCTTTTGGTTTTTATTAGAGTAGCCACAGGAAACTTCAAATTACGGTTTGTTGGTCACATTGTTTCTAAACTAGATTGTTTTATTAACAATTTTTTATAAGGTTTTGTAGGATATATGTTTATAAACTAGATTGTTTCATTAACAATATTTTATTAGGTTTTGTAGGGTATATTATGTTTATAAACTAAATTATTTCATTAACAATATCTTATTAGGTTTTGTAGGATAGATGTTTATAAAGTTTTTTTTTTTCATTAACAATATTTTAATTGGTTTTGTAGAATAAATCTAAATTTGTTAAATGACTTAACGTTTAAATAGAAGTTTTAAGTCTTATATTTACAGTAACGATGCGTATACTTAAGTTAAAAAAGTAAACTGTAAAGTATCTGTGTTTATTCTAGAATATCATACATTGTTAGCAACGCCCATTATTTGAACAATATATCATAAATCAATGTGCTTGACTATTTTAGTTGGCTATTTTAACAAAAGTACTTAGAAAGTATAATTTTATCTGACAAAATCTATTATTTAGGACTATATATTTTTTAATTCAGCACGTATTTTTTAATTCAGCACGTATATTATATTTCAAGGTAAGTCTCCAGCCACCATGTCGTCCCACCTGAGAAGTTTCCACCTGTGGTTTGGTCTGTGTTTGGTTGTATTGACGTCTGGCGTCAGCACGGTGACGCTGACTCACGAGCAGCGAGTCAGAGACGCAGTGGCTGAGTTAACTGGTGCTTGTAAAAGTTTGGTAGAGTATAACATGGGTGTGTTGATGTCAGGGTGTAGCACGTTCGAGGCCTTTCAAATTTCTTTTACTGGCAACTGTAACAAGACGCAGTTAGACAAGATACACACGGCGGTTTGCAACTTCAGTCTTTCGACGGCAACAACAACAACAGCAAAACCAGCAACCACAGATCGTACAACATATGTTCAACATGCTATCAACATCTCGATGTTCTTGCCATTGGCCCAGACACACAAGGAGTTAGTGGATTACGTCATAGCCAACATTTCTTCAGAGGATTGTCGTGCCATGATACAAGGAACCATCGCGAATATGCTGTCAGGAGACGATACTAGCTGGTGTGGGAAACTTTTGATGTATCAAGATTTTTTGATACCCAAATGTGAACAAAATGATTATAACAATTTTAAAGAAGCGATGTGTATGACATTTGTTAAAGCACCAACAAGCACCACACTAAAAACGACCTCCACACCAACACCAACATCTACCACATCCACGTCCACCACCACAGTACCACCAATTATCTCTTTATATCTCCCACTATCTGAGTCCCACAAAGACCTTGTGAGGTTGATCATCTACAACATTTCTTCAGACAATTGCAAGGCTGTAGTCACCTCAGACATAAACACTATTTTTGAATTTTCAGAAAGTCAATGGTGCTTCTACTTTTCCTCTTACGGTGATGCGTTAGTTAACAGTTGTTCTAAAGCTGATATTGACATTATTCGCATCGCCATGTGTATGCCGTTTATCAAGCCACCATCTACCTCGGCCAAGAGCACATCACCTTTAATGACCGCACTGCTGTCTAGCACAACTGAAGCAGTACCAACTCACAGCACGACAAGGTCGACAACCTCGACTGTGGAACCAACCAGTCAAAGAACTACAGACAGGACACCAGTAAACACCGTGTCAGTACACACCAACGAGACACCGGTACACACCGCGTCAGTACACACCAACGAGACACCAGCACACACCGCGTCAGTCCATATGAACGAGACGAGGCTACAGAAAGCTTTACGAGAAGTCGGCTATGATTTGACAACACCGACATGCAAACAGCTGCTGGAAGCTGAAAGGCAAACCCTGAGCAGCTTCCCTGAAGGATGTTGTATGCTGGAGTCTCCCATTGGCATGTCCTTGGTCCCGTCTGTGTGTACACAACTCGAGTACGACAGGGTGCACAATGTCCTGTGTGTCAACGTGACATGTACAACAACGGCACCACCAGAACACGTGACGGATAGTTCTGGCTACATGACGACTGGAACATCTGACAGTACAACGCCAACACACTCCACCGTGACGACAACAACCAACACCACCCCACCAAAGGCCAACATCTTCCCACTGAAACTTCGACTACTTTTCTCCGTTATTACAAATGATAACGTGACGGAACAGCTGGAGGTGTTGGTCAACTAAACTCTGGCACCAGACCAACAGCTGGGGTGTTGGTCAACTAAACTCTGGCACCAGACCAACAGCTGGAGGTGTTGGTCATCTAAACTCTGGCACCAGACCAACAACTTGGGTGTTGGTCAGCTAAACTTTGGCCACAGACAAGATGCATCAAACATATTTTTATCTAGACTTTTGTTTACCAGCATGCTTATAAAATCACTGTTTAAATTTAAAATCAAAAGACATATGATTGACTTGCATCACTATCAAAATGTTTACATTTACAGACAGAAGACATGATGATTGGCTTGTGTCAATCCCACTACCAAACGATCTGTAATTCAAATGCTTGTGAGCTTAAAATAGTTTGCAATTCTTTATTTGCTAAATATATATAACATTTCATTATGCTTTTCTTCAAAACAAAATTGTGCATTATGATTCATGACTAAAATGCATAACTTAATAATCAGATGCCTTTTTATAAATAGATTTTAAATTAAAAGATTGAAATACAAGTCATGTAACAGTAAATAATTACTTTATATCAGAAGATACCATTTCATATTATCTGTGTCCTTGATATTCGTCTCCTTTGCTTCCCCGGGTTCTTTGTTTATTGATGTACATATACAACAGATGCCCCTTTTTAACAGATGCCCATTTTAACTGATGCCCCATTTTAACTGATGCCCCTTTTTAACAGATGCCCCTTTTTAACAGATGCCCCTTTTTAACAGATGCCCCTTTTTAACAGATGCCCCTTTTAACTGATGCCCGTTTGTAACAGCGGCCAACATTTTAGGTACCGCCCCCCCCCCTAGCTTGGGTCCATCAGCTGTGTGGAGAGCGTGAGGCCTGATACAAGGGCAACATCTGGCAACATCTAGCAATATCTGGTAACATCTGGCAACATCTGGCAATATCTGGCAACATCTGGTAACATCGGGCAACATCTGGTAACATCTGGCAACATCTGGTAACATCTGGCAACATCTGGCAACATCTGGCAACATCGGGCAACATATTGAGATAAAATATTGCATGACAACATATTGAGATAACATATTGTATGACAACATATTGAGATAAAATATTGTATGACAACAAATTGAGATAACATATTGTATGACAACATATTGAGATAAAATATTGTATGACAACATATTGAGATAAAATATTGTACGACAACATATTGAGATAAAATATTGCACGACAACATATTGAGATAAAATATTGCACGACAACATATTGAGATAAAATATTGCATGACAAAATACTCCCGACAAATACTTTATAAGATAAAAATGTTTATAAAATACCTCACTACATAGGTTAGTAATCTAAACAAAATATGTTAAAATAAGATACATTTTGGTTACGCAGTGTAAGTAGACCTACAATATAAACTATTGAAACATAATACGCTAGTACAACTTTGTTCGTCTATTTTAAGGACATTTTTTGTTGCTTGCTGTGTTCGATACAGCTAGAAAAATAAATAAACATCGTAACAACAACCTATGTGATGCTGTTTTCTTGTTGTTATTACAAAGATGTTTTTAGAAGGAACAAAAACTAGATACGCTAGAGCTTTTCAACTCGGTTTTCTTCACACAAGATATAAACTCAAACATACGCACGGTATGAATTCCCATTCTGTATGCACTTTTAGCTCGATAAATATTAATCAGCTTCTTGCTAATCAACTGGTCGATAAATCTTTTTTCCTCTAGTCTATTGCCTCCGTTTAACCGCGTTATCATCCTTTTCAACATGCTTAACCTAGTTACTGCCCTTTTCTTCATCCTTTCGTGTTGTAATATTGACACTGCTGTACTGCCTCCAGCAATGGTGTTAAACTTACTAGCTGAAGTCAGATTTCATACATGTTCTAGCTGAGCTAATATGTCACACAATTACTTTTATTATCCACATCCTAATTAAACTTAATTAATAACACTCGCCGCCAGACCTGGTATTTACAAACACTTGAACTCCACTTATAACCAGGAAGTCTCTAGAACGTTTATCTAAATATGTCCCTGCTTCACCAGTGTAAGAACACTAAGCAGATCTAGTGTTTGAAGGCCGCTATGACAACTGTTGTGTAGTTTTAAACCTGTCCATTTGTTTACAATACAGCACCTACATATAGACGCCATTTTATTCCCTGGAGACAACCCGGTCAACTTCCTCACACACAGGGCTAATCTTTTGGTTTTATCAGAATAGCCGCAGGAAACTTCAAATTACGGTTTGTAGGTCACATTGTTTCTAAACTAGATTGTTTTATTAACAATATTTTTAAGGTTTTGTAGGATATATGTTTATAAACTAGATTGTTTCATCAATAATATTTTATTAGGTTTTGTAGGGTATATTATGTTTATAACTAAATTATTTCATTAACAATATCTTATTAGGTTTTGTAGGATAGATGTTTATAAAGTTTTTTTTTTCATTAACAATATTTTAATTGGTTTTGTAGAATAAATCTAAATTTTTTAAATGACTTAACGTTTAAATAGAAGTTTTAAGTCTTATATTTACAGTAACGATGCGTATACTTAAGTTAAAAAGGTAAACTGTAAAGTATCTGTGTTTATTCTAGAATATCATACATTGTTAGCAACGCCCATTATTTGTACAATATATCATAAATCAATGTGCTTGACTATTTTAGCTGGCTATTTTAACAAAAGTACTTAGAAAGTATAATTTTATCTGACAAAATCTATTATTTAGGACTATATATTTTCAAAACTTTTTAAATTCAGCACGTATATTATATTTCAAGGTAAGTCTCCAGCCACCATGTCGTCCCACCTGAGGAGTTTACACCTGTGGTTTGGTCTGTGTTTGGTTGTGTTGACGCCTGGCGTCAGCTCCGTGACGCCGACTCACGAGCTTAAAATAGTTTGCAATTCTTTATTTGCTAAATATATATATAACATTTCATTATGCTTTTCTTCAAAACAAAATTGTGCATTATGATTCATGACTAAAATGCATAACTTAATAATCAGATGCCTTTTTATAAATAGATTTTAAATTAAAAGATTGAAATACAAGTCATGAAACAGTAAATAATTATTTTATATCAGAAGATACCATTTCATATTATCTGTGTCCTTGATATTCGTCTCCTTTGCTTCCCCGGGTTCTTTGTTTATTGATGTACATATACAACAGATGCCCCTTTTTAACAGATGCCCCTTTTGACTGATGCCCCTTTTTAACAGATGCCCCTTTTAACTGATGCCCCTTTTTAACAGATGCCCCTTTTTAACAGATGCCCCTTTTTAACAGATGCCCCTTTTAACTGATGCCCGTTTGTAACAGCGGCCAACATTTTAGGTACCGCCCCCCCCCTAGCTTGGGTCCATCAGCTGTGTGGAGAGCGTGAGGCCTGATACAAAGGCAACATCTGGCAACATCTGGCAACATCTGGCAACATCTGGTAACATCTGGCAACATCTGGTAACATCTGGTAACATCTGGCAACATCTGGCAACATCTGGCAACATCTGGCTCTTCTCAACTTCGGGCCAGGCTTTGTGCTTGGATTTACAAGGCGGAAACATCCACTAGTCTATTAGACTACAGAGCCATATATATACGCCCGTATTTAACAAATGCCAATTTTTAACAGAGGCGAACATTTAACAGGTGCCCATATCTTGCAGATCCCATAAGTTTACCATACCAACAATTCTACCATACAATAATTGCATATGTCGAGGCCTCTAAAAACAATAACCCCAGGAAACAGACGAACGCGAAGACAGATTAGTTTACTACAAAAATCAAAGGGGAATAATCAAGGTTTTATCAAGTTAACAACATCAAGAACCCAGTTACTGAACTTTACAAATTCCTTTTTCGATATTTTAGCATTGAAGACTATGTAAACTTAAAGCTGTAAGATGTGGTGTTCATTGTTAACTCGTGACTCACTACTGAAAAGCTCTGTAATAGCCAAGCTTGTATACGGGAAGAAGGCATCTTACTAGGAAATAAACCGGGAGTGATCTCCCCTAAACTTTCTCGAATATTCTTATATAAAATAACAGGGGATGGGAACTCGGGCTATAGACATGATTTTTAATCCATTTTAAATACTTAAAGTTTTAAAAATAGAATAAAATCTCGTAGACAAATTAATTGCACACCAAGTGAACGCCAAATAAAAAAGCGTATAATAGTGCGCAATATTATTAGTACTTTTAAAATTTACATTAGTTTTTTGAGAAATCGGAAGTAGCGTAAATTACTACTTCCGGTCAACGGAAATTACTCAAAATTTAACAGAAGGTAGAGAATTAGATCTTTTACTTACATGTGAAATTTCATTTATCTATCTGAAATAGTACTCAAGTTATAGGCTTTTGAAAAATTCAAAGTAGGAAAAGTACCACTTCCGGTTATCGGAAATCGCTCAAACGTTGATACGTATCTACGATTTTGATAAAATACTTATATATGAAATTTCATCAACCTAGCTGTAACGGTACTCAAGTTATCGTGTTTACACACGGACAGACAGACAGACAGACAGACACACAGACATACGGACAAGATTGCAAAATTATGTTTTTCCGTATCAGTGAAGTGTAAAACGTCGAGATTTGTAAAAATCTCGATTTTTTTTGCACGATTACAAGACTTTCTCTATACTTCGTATATACGAGAAAGTAAAAATGAATTGGTTGAACAACAGAAAGACTAGCAAATATTTTCTAACACCTTTCTATGGGGCCTTAAAGTTAGATAACTCCTGGTGAGTTTTAATATGTTAATATAATAAACATAATAGATGTCTGGACAAGCAATAGCAGAGCAAAAGATAAACATACAAGCTGTAAGGTCACGTGATAACCACTAGCAGAAGTAGAAGACTTGAGATAGCAGCGAGCAACAAGATAGGTCATCCTGTCCTGGATGTTACATGTAGTACTGGTTTTTTTTAACCAGCCGCTATGAACGTGTCATAACAAATATACAAACACTGTGTTGTGTGTCATTTGGTTGTGTCGCAGTGTTCACTCTGGTTGTGTTGTCAGCTAAGATGTCCTAAAAGTGAGCAACAACTAACCGCAACAGCTTGACACGTTATCTATCAGCTAACATTCGCATCAAACTTACAACTAGGAAGTCTTCAGAATTATTATCAAAAGTTTATCAAACTTACAACCAGGAAGTCATGAAAGTCAAACGTTTATCAAACCGTCTTCCCACTTCACCAACATAAGGGCACTCACGTGATCGCTAATCTCATAGAATACCTCTCACTGTGCCAACTACTAGACGAGATACATGACCATCACCACCAGAATGTCTAGAAGAGCCGGACGAACCAGTGGAGAAAACACATCAACTGCTTCCTCGCTCAAACGTCAGAGGGTTAGATATATTTTATATACAGGAAACTACATCTTAAGGTAAGTTCTTGTAAACAAAAACAAAGTGTTTTTCTTTTTACGTTAGTAAGTCGTTTATTGATAATAAACTAATTTCTTAGATTTTTGGAAATTAAAGTGAAATTTGAAAAAATTACTATTTTTATAGCAAGAATTTTTACCGAAATAATTATTTTTTTCTCTAGTAAACTGTGTCCTAACTTTTGCACAAATATTCACATAAATGCATTGTCTACAATGTGCATTCTCCTTATAAATTTAAACATTATTCATGTGGGTTAGTTATTGACCCGATAAAATCAAAATTTGGCCAGAATCTGGCAGTTATTGTCACATTAGGCTCTAGTGGCACTTTCATGTCAGGGAATAGAGGTATTGACATATGTCAGGGCGGGATTTATACTCACTTTACTTTTTAATCTCACTAGCGGATTGATGAAAAATGATTGGACACGGTTTTCATCTGGTGATTGTTTGTCTGTTGGTGACGTCATCACATCAAACAGAGTTCGACCAACTAATAAGGTCTGTTTCAAACAACTGTGGGAATCTGCTACAGGCGTATCGGGCAAATGTGTCTGGCTGTCAGGGTTTTAGAAGTATTCAATCAAAGCTGTCACAACCATTTTGTACCAGTGGGGACATTAACAAACTCGAGGAAGTCTTGTGTGGTACAGGCAGTAGCCTGCCAGGTAGTGGCACCAACACAGGTGGTGTGACGTCAGCAGGTGTCCCAGTTCACCACTCCAGCCCAGCCAGTGCCGTAGTCAAGGAGACACCGGATGTGACGTCACCTACTGATACAACTGCTGATGTCGGTCCTGCTCTACCGGTCAACGAGACAGACTTACAAAAAACTTTTCGAGAACTGGGGGATGAGATAACGTCGCCTATGTGTAAGGCTGTTTTAAACAACCGAGCGAATGTTCTGACCAGCTTCAGTGAAGCGTGCTGCATGTTGATATCCTTCCAGACCACCCTGGTGCCAGGACTGTGTACACAACTCGAGTACGACAGGGCGCATGACGTCCTGTGTGTCAACGTGACACGTCAAGGTAATGAACCAACAGATCACGTGACAGATAGTTCTGACAACCTGACAACAGACAAATGTGCCAAAACTACATCAACAGACGTGACTGGTACGACAACATCCACTGACGTAACTGACAACACAACATCAAAAGATTTTGCAGGCACGACAACATCAATTGACACTACCTCCAAGACAACTTTAACAACCACCCCTGTAGCGACAACACCAACAAGCACAACATCACCTGACCCAGCTTCATCCACCACCGCCCCACCAAGAGCCAACATCTTCCCACTGAAACTTCGACTCCTTTTCTCGGTCGTTACACACGATGATGTAAAGGAGCAGCTTGAAGTGTTGGTCAACTAAGATACAAATCTCAAACTTCCTAGCAAGAGAAGATTTGAAAATTTTTCATCGATTCCTTATATCATCCGCTTTGCTTCATAATGTGTAATACAATTGTCGTGAGCTAAACATATTTTCTACACAGCCTTAACCCAATCTAAACACAATTTCTTCATTTATTTTCTAAAATACGTTATATTATAATTCATTTCATGAATATTTTTACATTATAAACAGATTTTATTTTAAAATACATTTTTGATATAATGATTTGATCTTTCGATTTGATATAAAGATTTGATATAAAAAGTTGATGTAATCATTTGATGTATTCATTTGATATCATGTTTACGTATCTGTAATGTTATATAAAGCCGGTATTTCAAGCTGGACTAACAGCTGCCATGTTGAAATATCTGTATAGCAAAAGATTATTTATCTTGTGGTATAATTAGTTTGTACTATTTTTAGTAATTACAATATTTGTAAAAGTCATTACAGACATTGAAATTGTTAATACAAAATCTGGTATTATGGTGTTGTCTTTTAGAACACTTGTGTATATACACACAGTATGTAGTGGAGTTTTTAAAAAAGGATCTGTGTTTATGTTTTTGCGTGGTGATAATAAATACTTTTATAGAAGCACATATTTCCCATATTTTTTTATTTTGCAGAACCATAATAATCGTATCATAATATTGTATATGTAGGACAATAAAACAATGATACTTCAAAACACAATCAAACAAAAATCCAGTTTACCTATTTTTGTAAATCTATATTAGAACGTATTTAAAGGGCAATAACCACAATTTTATTAATTAAAACAGAAAAAAACCCAGTTAAGGAACCTGACCGAAAAGAGTATAGTGAAGATTTATTTTAATTTGCTGTAGTATTAATGTATTTTTTCCCACGTTTTCTTTAACTTGCTTTCTCTGTCTGTTTTTCCAATCCAATCTTGCGATCGAAATTTCTGGCACTTCCCAGTTAGCTAGCGCGCTGAAATTTTCAGGGAAGCTTTCTTTTGGATGACCATAGAATATTCAATTGTTATTATTACTAAATTGATCAATGGAAACATTTTATTGAGCATTTTAGACCGCTATATAATCTATATATATAATTCTCCTCTGCGAGCCATTAGAAAAAAACCAGCGACGCGTAGCTAGCCTCTCTCTTGCCGCGCGCAGTGAAGCGAACGATCCCACTTCGCGACAGGCTTAGGGGCAGATAATTACGTTTGAACCGACTTTAAACTTACAGGAGGTTACTATTACCACTGGTGGCCAGTTTGGGGGAGACGATATGATCGAGTGGTTGGGCACACGATTGCTATCCCACTCGACACGGGTTCAAATCTATGTGTTCTAGTCAGTAACCAGCCCTCGTCCTAACCGCTATCAACTAACCTCTGACAATCATTCACTTGCGATTGAGACCGAAGAAGAAAGGGTCTCTCGTTTTTTACGAGTTGTCTTTTTTACGAGTTGTCTTCGTTTACCCAAAAAAAAAGTGAAAAGATAAAATCGATAGCAAGATTTTAATGCAAACAAACAGACAAAGACTAAAAAGTAGAAAATAATAATCATTAAAAAAGTTAAAAAAAACCCACGTTTTCTGATTGAACTAAAAAGTAGAAAATAATGCTATACATCACAATAATGCAAGCCATCACTCTACTATAAGCGATCAAAAACGTGGGGCGCCGTGATTTTCTTACAGTTTCTAATACTGTTGACTCTCTACAAGCTCCCTAATAAAAGTCAATAGTATTATCTAATCAATAGTAATATAACTTTTACTTCGGCGCCCCACGTTTTTGATCGCTTATAGTAGAGTGATCGCTTGCATTATTGTGATGTATAGTATTTATTTTCTACTTTTTAGTTCAATCAGAAAACGTGGGTTTTTTAAAACTTGTTTAATGATTATTATAACGTGTTTGCATACGGGTTTGGGATTCGGTACCGATAGATAAACTAAGTTGTGAGAGGCAAGCATTATACCGCGCTAAAAATTAATTAGTTTAATTATTATATGGACAGTAAAATTAAACTTGACAAACGTATGATAAGCATTCCGACCTAGTCAGTTATTAATATCTGAGAATAACAAAACAAGGTAGTCACGTATTCACGACCAATAGAAGCAGCTTCTTCTTCTCCTTCGATTTTAATTGTATGTTGGACCGGATCTCTTTAAAAACAATTAGGTATAACGTGCCAACATTCAATTAACAATATAGACCATTGACCCCGATTTCAGCCTTCTTTTCTTCATGAGTGTGTTTCAGAATGAGACGACACAAAGATAGTAGAGTGTAGCTACACGATATGAGAGATAAGATGTGTAGCGTTTTGTTTTAATCTAACGAGCCGTTACAAGTGTGTTATCACACATACACATGCTCTGTGCTGTGTGACGTATGTGTGACGTGTGTGTGACGTGTGTGTTACGTTCAGCTCACCCTGGATTACATTCATGACCAGTCAACGTTACTCGTACAACACTGACGCATATGTTAATGGTACCAGCACTGACGTATAAAGAGAAAAATAAACGCTAAGGAAGATTTGCCAGGTAAAATTGTTATAAGTGTATTTGTGTAATTTATACACCTTTTATTTTGAATACCTTTATGCAATTAACCAGTTTAAAACCTCAGTGTGAGTGTACAACATTACGACTCTACTCATGAACAAGAGACCTAAGCGGTAGAGCGCTAAGCTACTAACCCGAATGTCTCGAGTGGTGTTTAGCGAAGTGTAACGAGTTGCGTTGGGATGATCTAGTCAACTCCAAGTGCTGAATTGTATTGACACCCCGGACAAAACATTTAACTTCAAAACAGAAGTCTCATTGATGTTCAATGACCTTTGACCTATAACGTCCCGCCCCCACCCCGTCCATTCCAAGACTGAGACCGTAAGCCTGAATGACAAACAGGTTTTTTAAATGTGACAGGCTTTGTGTGAAACTGGTTCTGTGTGTGGCTGGGTGTAGGGAGAATGAATGAAGCAGCGAACATTTGGTGTGGAGGCTATCACCGCTAGAAGCGGAAGTACACACACACACACACACACAATGACGCGTGTTGTGTCGTAACACACGTAAACAGCGTGACACTGTCATCTGACCTTAAACAAGGTAAATTTTACACAGCAACCTTGCGATTTTTAAACATAAAACATTTTTATTCTGAGCAAATAATAAATTAATTATACCATGTAATAAACTCTAGTTTCTCTATACATATAGCCACTTTATATATATATATATATATATATATATATATATATATATATATATATATATATATATATATATATATATATAATATATAGTATTTTAATAGATGTACGTTTACAAATTCATTTCAATAACGCCTCACAAATTGACTGGTTGCATGAAACGTGTTTATCGGAGAGGAAATTGGATATTTTACACACACAAATCCTGTTTGAGATTACGCTATGGATCTAAAAATCACTTTTAATCCGGCTCAACGTTTACGGCGGGCTGTGTGACTTTGTATGGTGCCTCGTTTTCGGTGTCAATCGATGACTGTGCTCTGCTGGGTCTCTCTTCTGTGAACACGTGTGTACTGACACATGTGTTCAACACACCTTTTGATCTGCTAACCTATGTGAAGCTAACGGTGTGTGACAGTGTGTGTAGTTCTGTAATCAGGTTAATGCGTGAATCCTACACCCAACAATAGTGAAGGAGAGTACTTATGCTAGACTCTATAGGCTAATAGGAATATTTTGACGAATGAGTTTACAATTACCTGCGATTGTTTATTACAATTACCTGCGATTGTTTATTACAATTACCTGCGATTGTTTATTACAATTACCTGCGATTGTTTACAATTACATGCGATTATTTACAATTACCTGCGATTGTTTATTACAATTACCTGCGATTGTTTATTACAATTACCTGCGATTGTTTATTACAATTACCTGCGATTGTTTATTACAATTACCTGCGATTGTTTACAATTACCTGCGATTGTTTACAATTACCTGCGATTGTTTACAATTACCTGCGATTGTTTACAATTACCTGCGATTGTTTACAATTACCTGCGATTGTTTACAATTACCTGCGATTGTTTATTACAATTACCTGCGATTGTTTATTACAATTACCTGCGATTGTTTATTACAATTACCTGCGATTGTTTATTACAATTACCTGCGATTGTTTACAATTACCTGCGATTGTTTACAATTACCTGCGATTGTTTATTACAATTACCTGCGATTGTTTACAATTACCTGCGATTGTTTATTACAATTACCTGCGATTGTTTACAATTATCTGCGATTGTTTATTACAATTACCTGCGATTGTTTATTACAATTACCTGCGATTGTTTATTACAATTACCTGCGATTGTTTACAATTACCTGCGATTGTTTACAATTACCTGCGATTGTTTACAATTACCTGCGATTGTTTATTACAATTACCTGCGATTGTTTACAATTATCTGCGATTGTTTATTACAATTACCTGCGATTGTTTATTACAATTACCTGCGATTGTTTATTACAATTACCTGCGATTGTTTATTACAATTACCTGCAATTGTTTATTACAATTACCTGCGATTGTTTATTACAATTTCCTACGATTGTTTATTACAATTACCTGCGATTGTTTATTACAATTACCTGCGATTGTTTATTACAATTACCTGCGATTGTTTATTACAATTACCTGCGATTGTTTACAATTACCTGCGATTGTTTACAATTACCTGCGATTGTTTATTACAATTACCTGCGATTGTTTACAATTACCTGCGATTGTTTACAATTACCTGCGATTGTTTACAATTACCTGCGATTGTTTACAATTACCTGCGATTGTTTATTACAATTACCTGCGATTGTTTATTACAATTACCTGCGATTGTTTACAATTACCTGCGATTGTGTATTACAATTACCTGCGATTGTTTATTACAATTACCTGCGATTGTTTACAATTACCTGCGATTGTTTACAATTACTTGCGATTGTTTATTACAATTACCTGCGATTGTTTACAATTACCTGCGATTGTTTACAATTACCTGCGATTGTTTATTACAATTACCTGCGATTGTTTACAATTACCTGCGATTGTTTACAATTATCTGCGATTGTTTATTACAATTACCTGCGATTGTTTACAATTACTTGCGATTGTTTATTACAATTACCTGCGATTGTTTATTACAATTACCTGCGATTGTTTATTACAATTACCTGCGATTGTTTATTACAATTACCTGCGATTGTTTACAATTACCTGCGATAGTTTATTACAATTACCTGCGATTGTTTATTACAATTACCTGCGATTGTTTACAATTACCTGCAATGGTTTATTACAATTACCTGCGATTGTTTATTACAATTACCTGCGATTGTTTATTACAATTACCTGCGATTGTTTACAATTACCTGCGATTGTTTATTACAATTACCTGCGATTGTTTAAAATTACCTGCGATTGTTTACAATTACCTGCGATTGTTTATTACAATTACCTGCGATTGTTTAAAATTACCTGCGATTGTTTACAATTACCTGCGATTGTTTATTACAATTACCTGCGATTGTTTAAAATTACCTGCGATTGTTTACAATTACCTGCGATTATTTACAATTACCTGCGATTGTTTACAATTACCTGCGATTGTTTACAATTACCTGCGATTGTTTACAATTACCTGCGATTGTTTATTACAATTACCTGCGATTGTTTATTACAATTACCTGCGATTGTTTACAATTACCTGCGATTGTTTACAATTACCTGCGATTGTTTATTACAATTACCTGCGATTGTTTATTACAATTACCTGCGATTGCTTATTACAATTACCTGCGATTGTTTACAATTACCTGCGATTGTTTATTACAATTACCTGCGATTGTTTACAATTACCTGCGATTGTTTATTACAATTACCTGCGATTGTTTACAATTACCTGCGATTGTTTACAATTACCTGCGATTGTTTATTACAATTACCTACGACTGTTTATTACAATTACCTTCGATTGTTTATTACAATTACCTGCGATTGTTTATTACAATTACCTACGACTGTTTATAATGCGAGAAGACTTGTGATTGGTTGGTTGTAGAAAATCAAACGTGATTGACCTAGATCGATTGCAGCTAATACCTGGCATTTGATTTTTTTAGCAGAGATCGATGATACACATAGCACCACAAACGCAGGGGAACGCTAAAAATCAAACAACAGTTGAACTTTTCTTAAGGTTTGGGAATGGAGTTTTTTTTAATTTCTATTTATCTTCATTAGTTTAGTATGTGTTTGACTAATTACGTAGGCCTATACTATATAAGCGTCCGTGGCTAATCTGTGTTAATCTGTGTTAATCTGTTGTTGTTTGATTCACCTGTGTACAGTCAGGTACATCCGTCAGGTGCATCCTCAGGTGTGTGGGTGTCCAGTGGATAATCTTTAGTTAATCCACCCAGCAGACGATTACACAGCTGTGTACACAACTCAAGTGTGTACTGTACACACCTGTTAGTCTAGTCAAGACTAGGTGTCTGGTGACGGTAAGACCATCTTTGTGACAAGTATCTAAGATTTATAGGTTTTTTTGCCGACATGCTTATTTCTCTATTTCTAAAACTTGGGTCTAAAATTAAAAATAAATAGTTTGTATGTATGTGCATGTGTCCGTATGTATGTATGAATATGTTCATGAGTTTAACTAGATTGTGTGCGGCTTTACCACGGCGAGATCATCCACCCAATCGATGTGAGGAAAATCGATAGCTCAGCCCTAAATAATACACAGCTGTGAGCGGAGCGTGGTCCAGTTGTTGAGATCGATGGCCGTGTTTGGTCACGTGAGTCAACAAACCTACCACGTGACAGTGTGTACAGCAGTCTGAGATAAAACTCATTCAACTGCTTACAGGAATAAAAGTACATTACGGTGGGCTGGGGTAGAGGTTTTGTGTCCGTGGATGGTCCACTAGGTGCCCAGCGGTCCTATACTAACTTCTTCTGTGTTGTTTTATAATACTTCTCACTTGGCCTAAACAGATCACAGTGATATGCATTGGTTAAACTTTCACGTAATACTATCACGATCACGTCGTGTTGGGGAAAATGTCTTAAGATGTCATCAAACGTATACCATGTGATACCATCCCAATCACACATCAAGCTGACAGTCACAGGTTCGCTTCACAGTGTGTTTAAAATCGAATGTGATAACAGTTTTCTCAGAAACCATAGTAGTGTCCGCTTGTTAGCGTGTAGTAGTATGTAGGGGCGGGCGGGGGGGGGGGGGGCGGACCGCACCGGGTGACACCATTTAGGGGGGTGACACCAAGGCAAAAAATAGCAAAATATATAGAGAAAAACTTGAGGGGGGGATGCAAATCAAAAGTTTGAGGGGGGGGAGGAGGGGTTGCAAATCGAAAATTTGAAAGTTTGTCCCCGGGAAGGGTCGCTACGCCTCTGGGGGGAGGGGGTGACTCCATTAAGTGCCGCACCGGGTGAAACCCGACCTCGCTACGCCACTGTGTAGGGGGTAGTGTGTATGGGGTAGGGGGGACCAGTGTGACGATTCGTGAAACACTGTGGGGGGGGGGGCTAAATTATGTGAAGGTAGTAAGTGATGGAAACTGTTATTTTGTTAGCTTCAGGGGTGGGGGAATTAGGGGTGGGGGATATGACGTCATAAAGTCACGTGTGGTCTTTGTTTATTGTTCATGAACTTTTAAAACGGATAATGAAGCTCGCATGTAAATTAACTAAACAATGTCACGTAGAATATCAATGTTTTTTTTTTTAAAATAATCTAATTAAAAACTGTTGTAGACAAAAGACAAAAAGACCGTGTGTTATCAGTGTGCACAGATCTCCACAGGGGTCACTTATCTCAAACCGTGTCATCGTCTAGCGTCTAGTTGTGTGCAGTTTAAAATAGTAGCTCGCTTGTCAATCGTGCTTCACACTATCTGTCAAGGGCGAGAACTCAGGAATGCTGCGTGACCTAGCATTCATTAAGATTGTCATCATTTAGGCTGTTTACTGCCGAACGAGGAATATAATTTAACGAATGTGGGAGGACTGTAGTTCTGTTTGGGAGGAGTACATTCTTATAGCAAGACTTCTGTGAAAGGCTGTTTTTATTTTAATGAAAGTAAAATCATAATCATCTTGGATGTGTTAATGTTTTCTTGTGATTGTCTCAAGTAAATATCTATTAGGCAAAATCGTGTTATTTGCAGGTCTTTTATTTCATTTGTCTTGATGCTGATATTTTTTTCATAAAAGATTAAAATTTATCGTCATTATAAACTGTGGGTAAGTTGATCGTGTAACCAGAGACTTACAAAAATAAGCCGCATGATTTAGTATGATTGTAGTTCGTGTTCACAACGATTAGTTCAGTTTGATTACCTTACGTTTTAACCAACAGACAAGTGCTCCCCTCCCCCCCCCCACCACTAGTACTTAACTTGAAAATGTCAGTGGGTGTCAGCATGTCAGTTTGACACCACCCAGCAATGTAGATCCACTCAAGTGTTTTAGGGAAATCTTGAATCTAGGCTGTATGTCTCACTGATTAATCGAACCTAGAACCTAGGACCCTCATAGCCTGCTGTAAGATGATCTACACAACACAATCATGTGTCATTCGACTTGTTGGTCTAGTGGTATTCGAACCTAGGACCCTAGCCTCATAGCCTGCTGTAAGATAATCTACACAACACAATCAGGCGTCATTAGACTTGTTGGTCTAGTGGTATTCGAACCTAGGACCCTAACCTCATAGCCTGCTGTAAGATGATTTACCCAACACAACCAGCTGTCAGTAGACTCGCTGATCTACTGGTATTCGAACCTAGGACCCTAACCTGCTATAAGATGATATGCCCAATACATGTGTTCTCCATAGACATCAACCTATGCTTTGTTGTGTGCTGTTAATGTTGAGAGCTTTGTTGGGTGCTGTTAATGTTGAGAGCTTTGTTGGGTGCTGTTAATGTTGAGAGCTTTGTTGGGTGCTGTTAATGTTGAGAGCTTCGTTGTGTGCTGTTAATGTTGAGAGCTTCGTTGTGTGCTGTTAATGTTGAGAGCTTCGTTGTGTGCTGTTAATGTTGAGAGCTTCGTTGTGTGCTGTTAATGTTGAGAGCTTCGTTGTGTGCTGTTAGTGTTGTGAGGGCTAGGCATACAGTCTAATGCTACATGTTGTCCAAGTGCCATCAACCAGTTAAAAAATGTGTTCTGTGTAGGTTTATACTGCTCTAGTTTAGCCTTGTATTGTTTTATACTTGTACTAGCCGTCCCGGCCAGGCCCTGCTCTGGCTTCTGTGAAAAACCTTTCTGTTAAAGACCATTACCTGTGTGTTTAGTAATCATCATAAACCCGGCATTGCCCACCCAAACCACAACCAACCAAAACAACAAAACGCAAACATAACGCTAACACAATTACAAATACAAACGAAAACAAAAACCTAACAACAAACCCAACCACAACCACAAACACCAATACAAACACAAAGAAAAAACAAACAAAAAAGCAAACGAAAACAAAAACCTAACAACAAACCCAACCACAAACACCAATACCAACAAAAAAAAAAACAACGAAAAAGCAAACGAAAACAAACCAAATCCAAACGCAAAACCAACCAAAAACACAAATACAAACCCAAACAAAAAAAAACACAAACAAAAACGAAAAAAGAAAGAACAAAAACGAACCAAATCAAAACGAAACCACTAACGCAAACCCACCTAAACACAAAGAAAACACTAACGCGAACATAAACGCCCGCGGCGGAATCATCTGTTTTAGCTTAATGAACGACTATAGTACCCCAACTTATTCATAGTCTTTTGCACTCACTTAAACGAACGCGCCTGTTTCAATTTAATGAACAATTTTAATACTCCAAGCTTATCCGTAAAATACCTACAACATTTGCACTTGATCAATCCCCGCTAATTATGTAATTATTTTTTTTTCCCAACACCAAAACAAAGTAATTAAAAAGTAAATTCTTTTCCACAAAATGCAATGGTTTTATAAAGGGAAGTAATTGTGTTTTCCTAATTTATCAAAGGGAAGTAAGTGCTATAGGACTAAATAAAGACATAATTAGAATTGTTGTAAAAGATGATATTTTTTTAAAACTTGTGTTTAATGAACATGCCGACAATTATTACTATAATTTGAAAAATGAAAATTATTTCCCAACACTTTCAATAGTAATTTTTTAAGTCATAAATTTAGACAAATGCGCACGATAATTGTCTAACACTTAAATCCATCCAAGACCAACGACAAACATATGCGTTACATACAGAACTGAGCTTTATATATTAGATTGGCTTGACAATGGAACGGCATGGTAGAGTCGTTGATCACTCGATAACCGACTCGAAAGTTTCGAGTTCGAACTTTGGCATTGTCTTGGTCTTTGAGTTCACCCAATGCTGATGTGCACGTGACTGCTTTCGAGCAAGTAAAGACAGCTGACCTTAGTGGCGACAAGCAAGTAAAGACAGCTGACCTTAGTGGCGACAAGCAAGTAAAGACAGCTGACCTCAGTGGCGACAAGCAAGTTAAGACAGCTGACCTCAGTGGCGACAAGCAAGTTAAGACAGCTGACCTCAGTGGTGACCAGCAAGTAAAGACAGCTGACCTCAGTGGTGACAAGCAAGTTAAGACAGCTGACCTTAGTGGTGACCAGCAAGTAAAGACAGCTGACCTCAGTGGCGACAAGCAAGTTAAGACAGCTGACCTCAGTGCTAACCTCACTACCCTATCATACACCGAGTACACAGAAACTGCTTGCACTGTTTGGTTTGAAAGGGAACTTGACATTTTGTATCTACTTGACATTTTTGTATCTACTTGATATTTTTGTATCCACTTGACATTTTTGTATCTACTTGACATTTTTGTATCTACTTGATATTTTTGTATCTACTTGACATTTTTGTATCCACTTGACATTTTTGTATCTACTTGATATTTTTGTATCTACTTGACATTTTTGTATCCACTTGACATTTTTGTATCCACTTGATATTTTTGTATCCACTTGACATTTTTGTATCTACTTGACATTTTTGTATCCACTTGACATTTTTGTATCCACTTGACATTTTTGTATTTACTTGATATTTTTGTATCCACTTGACATTTTTGTATCCACTTGACATTTTTGTATCTACTTGATATTTTTGTATCCACTTGACATTTTTGTATCTACTTGATATTTTTGTATCTACTTGATATGTTTCTATCTACTTGACAGTTGTCACACCGGAGCATGTGCCCCTCATGAGAGGCGGGGCAGGTATGGAACTGCCATTGTTTACCTGAAGTAACCTAGCAACCATCACAAGCGCCGCACCTGTACACGTAACCATGTCTGGCACCGAAGACCAGTGGATAGCCATTCAGGCCAAGACTTTCCTCAACTGGACCAACGAACAGCTCAGCATAGGTGAGTAGACCTCAACTGGACCAACGAACAGCTCAGCATAGGTGAGTAGACCTCGTACTGACCAGCTTATTGTTCAACCGTTATTCGACTCGACTGACTTAAACAAATCATCCTACGTTTCTACAGTATCTATCATACTAATAGTCTAGCTCTACTTCACCTACGACACTCTGTACCTGAAATGGCCCTTGGTTTCCTTGTATTGCAGGCAACAGGTCTATAGAGAACCTGTCTGTGGATCTGTGTGATGGCGTCAAGCTTGTGGCTCTGGTCGAAGCTCTCCAGTTCAAGAAAATCGGCAAAGTCTACTCCAAGCCGACCAGCCGCATACAGATGTTGAACAACGTCTCTCTCGCGCTCAACGCTATTGCCGCGGACAACGTGAAACTAGTCAATATTGGTGAGTCGGGGTTCAAAGGTTAACCTGGTCAATATTGGTGAGTCGGGGTTCAAAGGTTAAACTCGTCAATATTGGTGAGTCGGGTTTCAAATGTTAAATTAGCTAGCACTAATGAGTCGGTTCAAAGGCTCCTCAGACCAATATTTGCGAGTGTAGAGAATCAAGAGTTACATAGCTTGAAATTAGTGGATCTGGATATAGCCAATAGGGCTTGTAAGTAGGTCACCAACTTCTTATCATACTAGCCAGCTAGTATTTTTCAAACCAATTATAAATGTTTATTAAATCGGTAAAAAAAGAAATGAAATTTATTTACGCTATTGTCAAAATATTTAAAACCGTAAAAACTGATAATGATACTTTGAGAATTCACCCGACCCTGGCTAACGAGATTTCAAATTTTAAGTAAGAGAAGCAAAGAGACTTACATGCCCTATTGTTAAACCAATTTATTTCCTAACATGATTCCATGTGGAAACTATTCGTAGGTCAAAAACTCATTTTGACAGATTTTTTAACATAACGTAATTTTTTCATCTGATCAGGAACAGACGACATAGTTGGCGGGAACCTGAAGCTGATCCTCGGTCTGCTGTGGCACCTGATCATCCGGTACCAGATCAGTTCCAGTAAGTCCAAGGCCCCACCCAAACAGCTGATGCTCACCTGGTTCAAGAACGCCTTGCCTGGCCTGACCATCACAAACTTTACATCCAACTGGAGGGATGGTATAGCACTACAGTAAGTCAGTAATTGTGGGGATGGTATAGCCCTACAGTAAGTCAGTAATTGTGGGGATGGTATAGCCCTACAGTAAGTCAGTAATTATGGGGACGGTATAGCCCTACAGTAAGTCAATAATTGTGGGGATGGTATAGCCCTACAGTAAGTCAGTTTTTGTGGGGACGGGACGGTATAGCCTTACAGTAAATCAATAATTGTGGGGATAGGATGGTATAGCCCTACAGTAAGTCAGTAATTGTGGGGACGGTATAGCCCTACAGTAAGTCAGTAATTGTGGGGAAGGTATAGCACTACAGTAAGTCAGTAATTGTGGGGACGGTATAGCCCTACAGTAAGTCAGTAATTGTGGGGACGGTATAGCCCTACAGTAAGTCAGTAATTGTGGGGACGGTATAGCCCTACAGTAAGTCAGTAATTGTGGGGACGGTATAGCCCTACAGTAAGTCAATAATTGTGAGGACGGTATAGCCCTACAGTAAGTCAGTAATTGTGTGGGACGGTATAGCCCTACAGTAAGTCAGTAATTGTGGGGACGGTATAGCCCTACAGTAAGTCAGTAATTGTGTGGGACGGTATAGCCCTACAGTAAGTCAGTAATTGTGGTGACGGACGGTATAGCCCTACAGTAAGTCAGTAATTGTGTGGGACGGTATAGCCCTACAGTAAGTCAGTAATGTGGAGAGGGGACGGTATAGCCCTTCAGTAAGTCAATAATTGTGAGGACAGGATGGTATAGCCCTACCGTAAGTCAGTAATTGTGAGGACAGGATGGTATAGCACTACAATAAGTCAGTAATTGTAGGGACGGCATAGCTTTACAGTAAGTCAGTAATTGTGGGGACAGGATGGTATAGCTCTACAGTAAGTCAGTAATTGTGGGGACGGTATCCTTCCATCCTTCCTTAATCCTCATCACTCCCTGTGGAGTATAGGGCAGCAACAAATCTCCGCCAGTAAAGCCCTACAGTAAGTCAGTAATTGTGGGGACGGTAAGTTACTGATGTTAGTTAAAAGATGATTCAGTGGATTTTCTATAAGATTTAATACTTCCTTATGTAAATAACATTAAGTTCTATTTTATGATGCATTCGTTAACACTCATTATTCATTGTGAATTTAAAGTTTGGCGTGAGAAATAGTTTTGTTTAATATCAAATTAGCCCACTCATGTTTCGATCTTTACCTTCCTTCCTCTCTTCTATCCATCCCACCTACAACTCCCTACTTCCATCACCAGCCAAGACCCCTTCCTCCCCTCTTCCAACCCACCTCCCACATATCTCCGATGTTATTGTTTCGATGTCCATGTTAACCCCATACCCCTGTGTCAACTGAACTGATGTCCTTCTCTTTTTTATCAGTATGTTAACCCCATACCCCTGTATCAACTGAACTGATTTCCGTCTCTTTTCATCAGTATGTTAACCCCATACCCCTGTATCAACTGAACTGATTTCCGTCTCTTTTTATCAGCGCCTTGTTGGAGTACCTAAAGCCTGGGCTGTCACCCAAATGGGCGGAGCTTTCTCCTAAAGACAGGTAAGACAATGGGCGGAGCTTTCTCGTAAAGACAGGTAAGACAATGGGCGGAGCTTTCTCGTAAAGACAGGTAAGACAATGGGCGGAGCTTTCTCGTAAAGACAGGTAAGACAATGGGCGGAGCTTTCTCGTAAAGACAGGTAAGACAATGGGCGGAGCTTTCTCGTAAAGACAGGTAAGACAATGGGCGGAGCTAGAAATTTGAACACTTAAATAACCTTCCAAAACATGACATTATCGTTGAAGTAATTAAAGTATTTTTTAAAATTATTTTATAGTATCAGTTATTTTAAAATATTCACATTTAATATAAAAATACTTCTGTACACATACTGAATTGAACTGTATGATTTTTTAAAACAGCTTTGTAAGCTACATCAAAAATATTTTATAAACATTTAAATACCTTTTTTATATGACTAAGTTTAGTAGATTGATAATTTTTTTTTTTAAATTTCATTGTTGTACGTTAACAATTCACCAGCAAATTTAATTATGTTTAAATAATTTGTGTACCTTCGGTAGCCTCCAAAATTGCCGGACAGCGATGCAGTTAGCCAAGGAGCATTTGAATGTTCCGAGAGTCATTTCCCCTGAAGACTTTTCCAGTCCAGATTTGGACGAGTTATCCGCCATGACGTACCTCTCCTATTTCATCCGTAAAATTTCCCCTGGGTACTACAACACACTCAACTGGGCTTGTAAACAACTCAAAACAACCAACATCAGCAACCTAACTGTAAGTAGGTCAGTTGGTAACTAAACCAACATCAGCAACCTAACTGTAAGTAGGTCCACTAGAACTTTACAGCTAACATTAGTCAGTAACTTAACAGTGAGTACTTGAGTAGGTCAATTCGTATTTTAACAACCAATATCTCAGCAAATTCACTGTAATAGGTCAACTGGTAACTTCATGAGAAAAAGCACCTTATGCCCTAACTATTAGTAGGTCAACTACAGCTTTGCAATAATTAACTTATTGAATTAACAGTAAGTAGGTCAATTGGTAACTTAACAACCAAGATCAGAAAACCAACTGTAAGTAGGTCAGCTGGTAAATTTATAACTTACATTCATACATTAGCAAGGCAACTATAAAGTTGTGAAGACAAACAAGGTAGTTCCACAAAACCAAGATAATCATCAAAAACTTAACTAGATGTAGATCTACATGTGTGTAGATAAACTAAAGGATATATTTTTTTATGTACTTCTAAAATACTTTAATTCAATATGTCTATAATTATTTTCACTACTGACAACTTGACTGACATAATTAACCTAATGCACTGAAAATATTTTCCCCGTTGACTTGTTCACAGACTGACTGGAATGATGGCTACTACCTGTGTTCACTCGTTCACTCCCTGGGGGGTGAGGTGCCAGGCTGGCCAAACATCAACAGGAAGGACCATGTTGCCACTTGCCAGTTAGGTCAGTTTTCTTCAAATTTTGGTTTCTAAACTTTACACTTAAAAGAATTCTACCTTGTTTTATATAGATAATACATACTCAATTAATATATAAATGATAATTTCATATTGTTTGACTTGCAAACAATTTGTTTTGTTTTAATTTTGAACAAGCATGTGTACATATTTTAAGAGAGAAAATTATACAGATTTTTTACAACAAAAAGTATAATATTCTTTTTTTCAACACCTTTTAATAATTTTACTTAAACTGCTTTATAACTGTTAGAGTGATTACAGTATTGAGGTTGATCAACCAAGCTGACCTTTTTGTCCAGGTATTGAAAGCGCCCAGAAGCTGGGCATTGACCCCATCCTGACAGCCACAGATCTCTCTGACCCAAATGTAGACCACCTGGCCGTCATGGCCTACCTGTGCAAGTTCCAGAAGATCACCCCAAGGAAGGACAAGTCTGAGAAAGTTGACGTTGACTGTAAACTTTTGGGTGTGGCTGTGGGAAATGTTGTAAGTTTTTTGGGTGTGGCTGTGGGAAATGTTGTAAGTTTTTTGAGTGTGGCTGTGGGAAATGTTGTAAGTTTTTTGGGTGTGGCTGTGGGAAATGTTGTAAGTTTTTTGGGTGTGGCTGTGGGAAATGTTGTAAGTTTTTTGGGTGTGGCTGTGGGAAATGTTGTAAGTTTTTGGGCAGATAAAATTTACCATTGACTGGTCTAATAGTTTTAACAGTAACTTCTTTATCAGAAGTTCAAAGGATGTAGAACATAAAATGGATGGAGAATATAAAATGGATGGAGAACATAAAATGGTTTATCAAAATTATATCCAAACACTAGTCGCTCGCTTTGTTGAGAAAATTTGAACATTGCAAACTAGATTTAAAATTTAAAAACAGTTTGGCTAATTTAAGATAATAAAAGATAACAATTCCAGCATTGTAAACAAAAAATGTTAATCAAAGATGCCATCAGAAAATAACCAACACAAGTTGTAAAAGTAAAACTGATACTGTAGTGTTGTCTACTTATGTAATTGTTGGATGAAATTTCTCAGATACATTGTAGGTTACACTTATGTAATGGTTGGATGTAATTTCTCAGATACATTGTAAAACTTATGTAATTGTTGGATGTAATTTCTCAGGTACGTTGTAAGCTACACTTGTGTAATTGTTGGGTTATATTCTCAGGTACATTTCCACATCAACGCAGCAGACGTAGACACACAGGAGTCTAAAGTAAAGACCTGGGTGTCAGGTCCCACAACCTCACCCCCCTGCCAGATAGCCTGGGCCAACAGGACGGCCACCTGTACCTTCCAGCCTACTGAAATTGGTTTACATAAGGTGAGATTTTCTTTTTCAAGAATTTTAATTTACATGAGGTATGATTTTTTTTCATGTAGGCCTTCTGTGAATTTTTATTTTACATAAGACATGTTTTTCTTTTCATGTGCTTGATTTTTAAATACTTAAGGTGTGGTTTTCTTTTCCATTTTGTACAATTTTTTAATACATAAAGTGTGAATTCATTATTTTGTGTTGTTTTATTATTAAAAGGTCTGATTTTGCCATCATATAATGTAATAATTTATCAATATGATTTTGTCAAACATGTAATTTTGTGTTCTTAAGTAATTTTTTTAAATAATTATAAAATATAGTTCTGTTATATAAAGGTATTGTTTTATCCATGTATTTCTAAATATTCTTGTATAACCACAAATAAATACACTAACACACATCTTTGATAACATTTCTCCCTAGATATTCGTCCAGTATGTATAACCACAAATAAATACACTAACACAACTTTGATAACATTTCTCCCTAGATATTCGTCCAGTATGTATAACCACAAATAAATACACTAACACAACTTTGATAACATTTCTCCCTAGATATTTGTCCAGTATGTATAACCACAAATAAATACACTAACACAACTTTGATAACATTTCTCCCTAGATATTTGTCCAGTATGACAATACAGACATCCGAGGCTGTCCGATCACATTCACAGTTCAACATGACCTAAGCAAGGTCAAGATCACTGGATCTCCGAACCCATGTCGTGTGGGCAAGCCACACACTATTGAGGTCATAATTTTAAATCAAATTATTTCAAATATAATTTTATTCAAACATTAATATGAACTTGTATGGTCATAATTTTAAATCAAATTATTTCAAATATAATTTTATTCAAACATTAATATGAACTTGTATGATCATAATTTTATATCTAATTATTTCAAATATAATTTTATTCAAACAATAATATGAACTTGTATGGTCATATTTTTAAATCTAATTGTCCAACCATTAATATTAAATGTTCTATTTGTCACAACTAAAACAAAATTATAATAAAATAATGAGACATAATTGTTATCAAAATTGTGTATATATATATATATATAAATATTAGCTTATAACTGTTGATATTTTAAATTACATTTTTCAGATATTTTGCCAAAAGGAATTACAAAACTCCCTAGAAATACGAGTGACAAGTCCCAATGGGGAGCTGAGCCATCTCAACACAGACCCCATTCCTGAAGGGTTAAAAGCAGTTATAAGACCCTCAATGCCTGGTCAGTTTTATCTCCCCTCTCATCAATACTACTGTAATTCAGATTAACACTTCTTTAACTAACAAAAGAAATTAAAATGGTTTAGCAGATGTAGGCTTTAACTACTGGCTGCAAGAAACAAAGTTCTTATGCAGCTTCACTAAAAAAAAAGAATTTGTAATTTTTGAAATGTTTACTGTATGAAATATAAGATTTGGCTCATTTTCTTAAAACCAGTAGTCAAAAAATATTATGTGTGTATTTATCTATGTTTTGTTATCTTTAGGTACTTGGAGTTATCAGACCTTAGTTGGAAGTCTAGAGGTCAGCACCGTCAAGTTTTCAGCTTTTGACCCTCTCAAGGCTTGGCTGTCTGGGCCTGAAAAGGGAGTGGTTGGAGAAAGTGTTACCTTCACAGGTAGTGTGTTAAAGGGGTGTTTAGAGAAAATGTTACCTTACAAATATGTGTTAAAGGGGTGGTTGGTGAAAATGTTAATACCACAGAACACTGATAGAAAATGATAAGTGTGAGTAGTTAAATCTAGTGTAATTTCTCTGAGCAACTGAAAAAGTAGGCCTATATAATTTAATAAAGGTGTACCCGCTTTATCCATCAATTTTAAATTAATGATATGGAATCGATATACTTTCTTTAGTAAACTCCTATTTGGTTTATATTATTTAATCTACAATCTTGATTGTGGCAATGATAATATTTGGTTTAATCTTTAGTCAACAATCATGATTGTGGCAATGATGACAATATTTGGTTTAATCTTTAGTCAACAATCGTGATTGTGGCAATGATGACCTGGAAGCAGAAGTAACAACGACAGGAGGCAGGATACTGGATGATGTGCACCTTGTCAAATCCAAAGATATCCACAACATAACCTTTAACCCCAGGTCTGCTGGGGTTTACAGGGTCAAGGCTTCTATACGAGGGGAAGTAATCAATGGTATTCTTTCACTTTTTTATTTTTTAAATTAGAACTTTATTTATAATTATGCTATATTGTCTTTGTTTAACAATTAAAATTTAATTTTCAGAATATATTTTTCAGGTTCTCCAAAAACTGTTGAGGTGGTTGACCCAGGTCAGATACTGGTCACAGGGGAAGGTTTGACCAAGGGAACAAAGGGTGTGGAGGCCTACTTTTATGTCAACAAGCAGGGACTGGATGGAGAGATCTCAGTAGTTATAGAAGGTAGGAAACAAGTGCCTAGAAGCATAGAAGGTAAAAAAACTGGTGCTGAGTGTTATATTTTTTAAGATCTTCCATTTTAATAGTTAATAAAGTCACACATGTCAAACTGTTGTAGTGACATTCTGTTATTCCTTGACATAATGACCCCTTATCAAACGGTTGTAATGACCTTATGTTATTCCTTGACATAATGACACCCTTATCAAACTGTTGTAATGATCTTATGTTATTCCTGTCTTGCTGTAGTTGAAGGTCAGAATGTTCCAGCGGCCAGAGAGAAGCAGGCAGCAGATGAGTTTGGCTACATGTACATCCCTCCCAAGGTTGGCTTTTACAAGATTGATGTCAGATGGGATGGCAAACCTGTAGCAGGTAGGGTAGGAGTTATCTTTCTTAATCAGGGTTTTTTAGAGTTATGGTTCTTTGTCTATTCTTAATTTTTTTTTTTTTAAACTGAATATTAGTTGTTTTTTTTTTAAATAATGGCTACAAAAATAAGAATCCATTCTATGCATTTGAAAAAGATCATGAATATTAGTTCAAATTAAATTTTACTTTTGTAAAGAATAAACCAACACACCAAGCACCTGTATGCCTATCACATCCACTTAGTTGAACATAGCTCTGATATTTATCTTCCACTACAATCAAAATTATGTTAATGAGCCTAAGTACATCAATTAATCAAACAATTCAAACATTTTATCCTTTAGTCTTGATTCAGAAGGTGACATAGTTATTCCCTTCACACAATGACTGAGACCAATCAACAATTTTTCAAATGTCTTCAAAAGGTTCGCCCTTCATGGTCAACATCACTGACAAATCACGTGTGATTTTGCTGGACAACTTGGCTGAGCTGAAGGATGAAAGTGACCACGTAGCGCTCACCTACAACCAAACAACAACTTTTAATTTTGACATTAGTCGGGCTGGACCTGGTATTCAGTCTAATTATTATTTGCCTCCATGTTTATTTTATTTTAATTTTGACTAGATGTACCCTTATCACTCCAATATATATGTAACCTATTTATGCCAATACATAAAGCCATACTTTTTCCAAAACCATATTTGAAGGTAAAATTTTTTTAAATGTAGCACATATTTCTTTTAAATATTAAAATAAAAAATAAAATAAATTAATTAATTATCTAATAAACTAAATTTATATTTTTTTTTTAAATTTGTGTGTTAGTAGCAGTAAAAAATAACAATTATTTTCATTATCAATCATCCATTATTAAAAAACAATTATTGTCTTTATTAATCAATCCAATTTTAAAGCACCTTTATTTTGATAATCAATCAATCCAATCAGGTCATTTGACCGCTGAGGTTTTAAGTCCTGAAGGCAAACTGCCAGTCCATGTTACACAGAGTACAGACAGAGCCACAGTCACTTTTACAGCTAGTCATGAAGGTAAGGGGGTGTACTAGAGGTTTATTAATGAGCTTTTATTATAACCAGCATGCAAATATATTCATGAGGGTAAGGGGGTGTACTAGAGGTTAATTAATGAGCTTTTATTATAACCAGCATACAAATATATTCATGGGGGTAAGGAGATGTACGAGAGGCTAACTAATGAGATTTTATTATAACCAGCATACATGTATAGTCATGAGGGTAAGGAGGTGTACTAGGGCCTAACTAATGAGATTTTATATAACCAGCATACACATATATTCATGAGGGTAAGGAGATGTACTAGAGGCTAACTAATGAGCTTTTATTATACTCAGCATACATGTATAGTCATGAAGGTAAGGGAGTGTATTAGAGGCTAACTAATGAGCTTTTATTATACCCAGCATACAAATTTATTCATGAGGGTAAGGAGATCTACTAGAGGCTAACTAATGAACTTTTATTACAACCAGCATACACGTATAGTGCCGTATAGGCCTTCAACAAAATATAAAGAAAAGCTGAATATTTAGATCAGTTAAAAGGAAACAGAAATGATTGGTGCTATTTTAAAACATAGTTTAGTGATTTGCAGGAAAAATATAAAAATGACACCATTGGTGTCAAAATTTGAACAGGCTAATCAAAATGAATGAGGATGTTTCAGCCTTAAAGGGTTAACTGATAAATAAAGAAGCAGTGTAACTATGTATGTCTAAGAATGACACTTCATGTGGCAGTAATATGTAGTGTATCCTACATTTTCAGGTGACCACTACATCCACCTGTACTGGTCGGAGGTGCCACTGGACTACAGCCCCATACAGGCCTACTGCCCTGGACCTCCTACTGTAGTGGACGCCAGTAAAGTTGTCATCACAGGAAAAGGGGCTGAAAGTGGCAGGGCTACGGTCACGTCTAAATTTATCATTGATGGCAAAAAGGCTGGAGCTGGTATGTTTGTTGATTAAATTAAAATAGTTTTTTTTATCAAAACCACTTAACTAAAATGATGAACAAGAATTTTTCTTAATTCATTTAACATTATAATAAAACAAATCAACAAAGCATTTATTTAAAAAAAAAAGAAATATTTAAATTTAAAAGTATTTAAAATTTTAAAATTTAAATCAGGTGTTGCTAAAGTGAAACTGCAAGGTGTGATGAATGAGCTTCCTGTCGATGTTAAACCCCTGAAGTACAACAGGTATCTGTGCAGCTACACATCCAATCTGCCAGGTAAGGACATCACTCTACTTCACCTGCTCTTGGGCCATCTGGTCTGAAAAAAAACTTTTCAGTCGTATAAATATGTTTTTAGACTTTTGTATAGCAGCTAGATACAAAACTAATGTCCAGTTTTTAAACAGTCAGCATAAACTAATGATATAGCCTTATCTCTGTGTATGTATTTTAATTTCATGTAATTAAACTTCACCTAAAAAATATAAACTACCAAAAACAAACATTGCAAATTATTTATATGCTTGTTTTCAAACAGGCAGCTTCCTCCTGTATGTCTACTGGTCAGATGTATTGGTGCCTGGCTGTCCTTTCAAAATCAACATCACCACCAAAGGGGATGTCAGGAAGGTCAAGGTTACCGGGGAGGGTCTCAGTGGAGGAATATTTGGCAGTGAGCTGATTGTCTATGTGGACACAGTGGAGGCTGGGCCAGGTAATCCAAACATGCTAGGTGGCCAGGTAAACCAAACATGCCAGGTCACCAGGTAAGCCAAACATGCCAGGTGGCCAGGTAAACCAAACATGCTAGGTGGCCAGGTAAAACAAACATGCTAGGTGGCCAGGTAAAACAAACATGCCAGGTGGCCAGGTAAAACCAACATGCCAGGTGGCCAGGTAATCCAAACATGCTAGGTTGCCAGGTAATCCAAACATGCCAGGTGGCCAGGTAATCCAAACATACCAGGTGGCCAGGTAAAACAAACATGCCAGGTAAAACAAACATGCCAGGTGGCCAGGTAATCCAAACATGCCAGGTGGTCAGGTAAACCAAACATGCTAGGTGGCCAGGTAAAACAAACATGCCAGGTGGCAGGTAAAACAAACATGCCAGGTGGCAGGTAAAACAAACATGCCAGGTGGCTGGGTAATACACATATACTAGGTGGCCAGGTAACACATATATACTAGGTGGCCAGGGAATACAAACAAAGCCATCATGAATGACACTTTCATAAGCAAATAATTAAACATTAACTCTATTATTTGTATAAAATCTTTGTAAAAGAAACAACCACTAAGCAATTTTTTTTTTAATTTTAAAATTTTCTTTTGGTTTTTTAATCAGGGGAGATAACTGCAGAATGCCACAGTCACAGACAAAACGCTCTATGTGATCTGATAGAAAACTCTGATGGCCAGTACATCTTGAGGATAACTCCAACAGAAGCAGAAAAACATGTTCTGCAGATCAGATATGATGGCATTCAAGTGCCTGGTGAGGCCAGTTTTAATTAAACTTCTTAATTTCTAATTAGTTAAACTTCTTAATTTCTAACTATTTTATCACTTGTCAAATATTTGCTAGATATATTGGAGACAAGATTTTGTTAGAACCACTGCTGGGTCACATGCTATAGAATCAGACTTTTTGGCCATCATTCATGCACCCTATGCAAATCTTGTTAACAATCACTTAAACCAGTTACAAGCTAGTAATGAAAAACAAATACACACATATACCAGAATCCATGAGAGGAAGAATATATTTTCTAGCCAACAGCTGTAATATTGACTGAAACACAAAATACATTCAAATCTAGAATGTTCTCACATTTAGGATAACTTCTGTCACTTAAAACACAAAAATGTGTGGTAACTATTTACCTTGCAAAAAAAAACTACACGTACCTACTGCCGTAAAAAACACCAGTTAGCTGAACCACTTCAATTATAAACTAATAATGTAATTAATAAAGCTTGGGTTTTTAATTTTAAAATAGAATCAAATTATAATTCTTAACTTCTAAGAATTGATACAGATGTACCAATATTCATATATAGATCTTAATTTCAAGGTTTATTGAAGTAACAAACATTGAACAACATTTCCCTTTGGGTTATTTTTTACAATGTCACGGATATTTAAGCACCTTATGGGATCACAGGTATAGGTTGTCTCCCATGCTTATATATAAATTAAGTTATTAATTAATACAAATGAATATTTATATATACATATATATGTATATATATATATATATATATATATATATATATATATATATATATATATATACATAATATATATATATAAATATAGATGTATAGAAATACATGTATATATACATACACACAATTTGATGTAAAAGAGCATTTGTCAAATATGCCTGATCTCTAAGATGTATTACCTGGACTAATATCTGCTAGCATCTACCCCCAGGCAGTCCATTTATCCTGAGGGTGGGAGACCCACCTGACCCCAGCAGGGTGCGTGTGTTTGGGCCTGGGATTGAAGATGGACACATTGACAATTTTCAGTCCAGATTTCTTGTGGATACACACGGGGCAGGTGCTGGACAACTGGCTGTCAAGATTAGAGGACCACGAGGTAGGTGTCCAACCAGAGGCGTAGCGAGGTGTTGCGGGGGGGGGGGGGGGGGGTGCGGACCGCACCGGGTGACACCCGACCTCGCTATGCCACTGTGTCCAACGACAAATTTTAGCAGGTCATGAAGGTCTTTACTGCTTGAGGACATGTAAGAAGGTCTTTGAATATCTTGACTAAACTGTGAGCAGGTCCTTGATTCTGTTAATTCTGGAGGTTTAATAAACCTGCGTAATTTGAAGTCCAATGTTACTCCATTATGGTCTTACTGCATTAGCTAATCATAGCATTGTTAAATTTATGCATTTTCTTAAAATGATACATTTTGTAAAATCATGCTATTTCTAAAATCATATATTCCAAAAATCAGGTCATTTCTAAAATCAGGCCATTCCTAAAAATCCTGTTTTAATTAATTTGATTGGATGTTTCAGGTGGTTTCAGAGTTGACATGCGAAGAGAAACAATCAACGAGAGGATTATCAACTGCAGGTTGGATTATCTCTTCTTAGATTACTGGATAAATGTTTTCTCTGTTTAATTGCTATTTTAGTTCCAATTTGTAAGATAATAAAGTACACCAATCCATTCAACTTTAATGCAATGTCTTTTTCCTAATAAAATTCTTCATAAGTAAATATTGGTAGGTCTATTTATTAAAACAGAAGACTACTTTTGTCAATTGTATGCTTTAGCATAATAATTGTGTGATAATTGTGTCAATAATTGTGTCAATAATTGTGTCAATAATTGTGTGATGAGTGTGTGAATGATTATTTGATATTTTGTGATACATGAATTTTATGAATGACTGAGTCATCAGCAAATGACCCTGTAAAAAGTCAAGTATGACTGACTAGACTCTACACAACTGACCGCTATATTTTGTCCCAGGTATGACCCCAGCGAGGCAGGTGAGTACGCCATCCACGTCAGGTGGTCAGGTGTGCACGTACCTGGCAGCCCGTTTGTCGTGAAGATTGTTGAGACCAGAGAACAGCTCAATCGTCTGATAGCTGAGCGAGGCTATAAGCTGCATGAGGAGCAGCTGGGCTGGAAGGCTGAGATTTAGCTGACTTTTTGTTGATTTTATGTGGGGATAGGCTGAGATTTAGCTGATTTTTTGTTGATTTTATGGGGGGGAGAGGGGGGGGAGGCTGAGATTTAGCTGACTTTTTTGTGGATTTTATGTGGGGATAGGCTGAGATTTAGCTGACTTTTTGTGGATTCTTTGTGGGGGGGGGGGGGGGAGGCTGAGATTTAGCTGACTTTTTGTGGATTTTATGTGGGGATAGGCTGAGATTTAGCTGACTTTTTGTGGATTTTTTGTGGGGGGGGGGGGGGGAGGCTGAGATTTAGCTGACTTTTTGTGGATTTTATGTGGGGATAGGCTGAGATTTAGCTGACTTTTTGTGGAATTTTTGTGGGGGGGGGGGGAGGCTGAGATTTAGCTGACTTTTTGTTCATTTTATGGGGGGGGGAGAAGGCTGAGATTTAGCTGACTTTTTGTGGATTTTATGGGGGGGGGGGGACTGAGATTTAGCTGACTTTTTGTTCATTTTATGGGGGGGGGACTGAGATTTAGCTGGCTTTTTGTTGATTTTATGTGTGTGATGGGGGGGGGAGGCTGAGATTTAGCTGACTTTTTGTTCATTTTTATGTGGGGGAGGCTGACATTTAGCTGAATTTTTGTGGATTTTATGTTTATGGAGATTTAACTGACTTTTTGTTGATTTTATGGGGGGGAGGGAGGTTAAGATTTACCTGACTTTTTGTTGATTTTATATGAGGGGAGACTGAGATTTAGATGAATCTTGGTTGATTTTATGTGTGGGGATGTGATAGTTGATTTTATATGAAATGCTGAAATTCATGTGGCTGAAAATTTTTTCTGTTTGAATATTGAAAATTCAATGGATTTTTTGTGAATTTTTTTTTCAAAACTATTTTTGTTTTAAATGTAATAGATCAAGTTTGATTTTTTATATATTGGATGTCTGAAAATAAATTGTTCATTGTTGATTTTTAACTGGAAGTATTTGGCTGATAGTTGTGAGGTTGAAAATAATGTAACAATCAAAAGCATGTAAGTCTCTGTTCCTTATTTTTGGTATTTTGTCAGGCTAAAAGTTATTTCTACGAATGTAGAGTTGGGCAGTGTGGTTGTCTTTACAATGTTTACACTGCCCCATATGTAGAATATACAACCAGTGTTGTAGCATTGTCTACTACATAGGCTACTAGATTGTCATAGTCTACTACATAGTCTACTACATAGTCTACTATATAGTCTTACTATATAATCTACTACATTATGCATAGATCCTCTATAATTATCATGTAACATGTAATTAGTTGTCATCTAGAATTGTCTCGCTATCTGTAACTATAATGACATCTATAATTATGTGAACTATATTGTCATGTCATTTTTAATTATAACAACATCTGTAATTATATAGTCAACTAAAATTATCATGACATCTGTCATTATTATGACAGTAGAACAGCTTTATGCCATCTGCATTTTTTATCAGTATCATGTGTTATGATTTTATATTTAGTCTTAATATCTAAGATAATTTTTGTCAATTACTTTTTTTTTAATACTGATTTTGTTTTTGTTGGTTTATTTATTTTACAACAACTATGTGAATAATGTGTTTAAACATATTGAATAATGATGAAGATAATTATTTTAAATATTGAACATATATTTGTATTTTTATATTGGCATCTGTTAATTTAACAAGTTTAAAATTCTGAAAATCTGTTGCAGGGCCGAATGGATTTACCTTGCTTGATGAATAATAAAATCTTATGCTTGTATTTGTAAGTGTATGCTTTAGTCTGGTCGCTGATAATTTTGTGTCCGAGTCGCCCAATTGTTAAGAGTGTCGAGATAATCAACTGGGAGGGGGGGATAATCCAGTTTGGGAGAGGGGGGGTGACTTTACATCTAGTCACCACTAGACCCCCGCCGGTAGTCACCCCTTGACTACCGCGAGTAGTCGCCCCTAGACTCCCGCGGGTAGTCATCCCAAGACCTAACCTAGTGGTCCTATCACCACCTCTAGAATGTATGGGAGCGGGTGGTCAAATCTTTATTTTACAATGTCAGGTTTGACATCGGCTGCATCCATCTTTTATCTCTTGTTCTCCATTAACCTGTTTCAATACAACTTATGCATAGAAACCCAGAATAACTTGACAACCCCATCACTGTGACAACCCCATCACTGTGACAACCCCATTCTTGGGACTACCTCACTGATGTGACAACCCCGTCACGGCAACAACCCTGTCACTAAGACCAGTTGCGTAGCGAGGTCGGGTGTCACCCGGTGCGGCACTTAAAGGCGTTACCCCCCAGAGGCGTAGCGACCCTTCCCTTGGACAAACTTGCGCCCCCCTTCCTCAAACTTTCGATTTGCACACCCCCCACCTCTAAATGGTGTCACCCTTGAGTGAGATAACGCCACTAACGAGACAACCTTATTACTGTGACAAGCCCATATAATCACAACAATGAAAGTATCAAACTCCATATTTTCCATACAAACTTGCTGATTAATCTGACCTACAAATATACAATTTGACCTATTTATCTAAGTACTCTATATACAAGATCAACAACTGTATGGGCGTTTAACAGAATTCATAATTAACTTCTAATTAAAATAAAAAGCCGGGCCCAAAGTTAACCTCGGCTGTTGGCCTATAGCAGTTTTTGATGACTCGACTGTTGGCCTATAGTAGATTTGATGACTCGACTGTTGGCCTCTAGTAGATTTGATGACTCGACTGTTGGCCTCTAGTAGATTTGATGACTCGACTGTTGGCCGCTGTCCTGGTTTGATGACTCGACTGTTGGCCTATAGTAGATTTGATGACTCGACTGTTGGCCTATAGTAGATTTGATGACTCGACTGTTGGCCTATAGTAGATTTGATGACTCGACTGTTGGCCTATAGTAGATTTGATGACTCGACTGTTGGCCTATAGCAGATTTGATGACTCGACTGTTGGCCGCTGTCCTGGTTTGACTGTGGCGTACCTGTGGTTTACCTGGCAAAATACCGGTTTAACGATTTTGGCAGATTTCTCGACAGATAATCCGCCTGCTCGCAAACCCTACATTCACATCTAAAACGCGTATAAAACAAAACAGGTGGATTTCAAGGGGGGGGGGAGTGAGAGGGGGTCTAATATCGAGACATTTTATGAACACGGGCCTCAAGGGCATCACAAATACTGCATTGTTTAAAGAAACATTAGGCGGGTTACTGAATGAGGTGGTTTAACAGTTTTGTATATTTGGAAATAGGTGTGCTGCATGTTCAATGTGTTGGTCAATATTCGGAAATAAGATAGTTTTTTTTTATCAATGTTGTGATCACCCTACGGAAATAGGTGTGTTGTTTGTTCAATGTATTGATCTATATTTTGGTACGTTTATTAACAGATACAATATGATAAAGAATATATAAGTCATTCGTACAACTGTAGGCTTAAATGTATATTCTCCCTCTCTCTCTCTCTACACACACACACGCACACACACACACACACACATATATATATATATATATATATATATATATATATATATATATATATATATATATATATATATATATATATATATAATATATATATATATATATAGGCTTATAGGCTCTAGTTAAGAAAGGTAAATGTTTTTATTATATTACTACGCTTATACAATAATTAGAACGTAGTCACTACAACATATTATTTTAATGTATGAATTATAACAAACCATGGCTATTTTAATAATATAAGAATTGTTAAGAAGTGTCCTGTAATATCTTAATCTAATTCGTTGGGCATTATTTTTTTTAACAAGAGCTGGGGAGATTTTTAAGCAAAAATAAAATACTGATGGCATTTATCAATAAAATTGATCATTGATTGTTGCGATCAATGTATTAGACAAACCCGACAAAAAGGGCTCCTATATTAAGATAAATGGCAAAGTATTATATTTATTATTCTAAATTTGAAAGTCACCAGTCAGTCACTGGATGATGTGTACAATTGTGTGGGGTCCCTCTGCCCTCACACACCCGTACACCCTCGCTTGGAAACTTCAACTCTTCTCACACATCCACCGAATAATTGTTCCCCATCACATCCACTTGAACACCCACCTCATCACACCCATCTCGACCCACATCGCCAACACACCCATATCAACACCCACCCCATCACACCCATCTCAACACCCACCCCATCACACCCATCTCAACACCCACCCCAGTCAAACCCCCATCTCAACACCTACCCCAGTCAAACCCCCATCTCAACATCCACCCCATCACACCCATCTCAACACCCACCCCAGTCAAACCCCCATCTCAACATCCACCCCATCACACCCATCACAACACCCACCCCATCACACCCATCTCAACACCCACCCCATCACACCCATATCAACACCCACCCAATCACACCCATATCAACACCCATCTCAACACCCACCCCATCACACCCATCTCAACACCCACCCCATCACACCCATCTCAACACCCACCCCATCAGCCCCATCTCAACACCCACCCCATCACACCCACCCCATCAGCCCCATCTCAACACCCACCCCATCACACCCATCTCAACACCCACCCCATCACACCCATCTCAACACCCACCCCATCAGCCCCATCTCAACACCCACCCCATCACACCCACCCCATCAGCCCCATCTCAACACCCACCCCATCACACCCATTACAACACCCACCCCATCACACCCATCTCAACACCCACCCCATCAGCCCCATATCAACACCCACCCCATCACACCCACCCCATAACACCCATCTCAACATCCACCCCATTACACCCATCTCAACACCCATCCCAGTCAAACCCCCATCTCAACATCCACCCCATCACACCCATATCAACACCCATCTCAACACCCACCCAATCACACCCATATCAACACCCACCCAATCACACCCATATCAACACCCATCTCAACACCCACCCAATCACACCCATATCAACACCCACCCAATCACACCCATATCAACACCCATCTCAACACCCACCCCATCATCCCATCTCAACACCCACCCCATTACACCCACCCCATCACACCCATATCAACACCCACCCCATTACACCCACCCCATCACACCCATATCAACACCCACCCCATTACACCCATCTCAACACCCACCCCCATCACACCCACCCCATCACACCCATTTCATCATCCATCCCATCACACCCATCTCAACACCCACCCCATCACACCCATCTCAACACCCACCCCATCACACCCATCTCAACACCCACCCCATCACACCCATCTCAACACCCACCCCATTACACCCACCCCATCACACCCATCTCAACACCCACACCATCACACCCACTGAAACACCCACCCCCACTCCTATACGGCACACACACAAAAACCATCCCAACATCCACCCCCAAACGTTACCCCACCCACATGCCTGCCCCCCCCCCCCCCCCCCCACCCGGAACCACCAAGTTGCGATCAACAAACGACACTACCTAACATGGATTACAATTTACGAGACAGCGTCCTGTGTAGATAATTACACGTCTAATTAGTCTAATAAAGTTAATTGTAATACATTTCCTGTTCCTCGTCAAATTGTAAACTAATTAGTTTTAATTAATTACAGAGAAAGAGATGGAAATTAACCCAACTCTTCCGGAAAATCGTGTAGCTTTTATGTGAATCACGTGGTGCAGGTAAGTTGCGTGTAGCCTTGACTTTGTCCAGCAATCATTGATTTTTCACTTGAATAAAATTACAAACATTTCAATTATTTGATTTTGTTAGTTATCTGTCTTCTTGGCTGTGTTCTTAATGATAGTAAAAGGCCCCCTTTCAAACCGAACGATCCGTGTAGTAGAATACGTGTAGTTGTTGTTTTTTCTTTACCTGGCCTATAAAGGAACGATGAGGTCAGCTGTCTCACTTTCCCCAGCGTTAGTCAGGTTACCCATCTGAACTCGACACCTCCAGGCTAACAGCCGAACGCTCTACGATTCGACCACACCGTCCCATGGTAGTTACAACATTTGACAAATTAAAATGTGTATAAACAAGAAACACTGTAAAATAAAACTTGATCCTGAAAAAAATAAACCGGGAGTGATCTCCCCTAAACTTTCTCGAATATTCTTATATAAAATAACAGGGGATGGGAACTCGGGCTATAGACGTGATTTTTAATCCATTTTAAATGCTTAAAGTTTTAAAAATAGAATAAAATCTCGTAGACAAAAGAATTGCACACCAAGTGAACGCCAAATAAAAAAGTGCATAATAGTGCGCAATATTATTAGTACTTTAAAAATTAACATTAGTTTTTTGAGAAATCGGAAGTAGCGTAAATTACTACTTCCGGTCAACGGAAATTACTCAAAATTTAACAGAAGGTAGAGAATTAGATCTTTTACTTACATGTGAAATTTCATTTATCTATCTGAAATAGTACTCAAGTTATAGGCTTTTGAAAAATTCAAAGTAGAAAAAGTACCACTTTCGGTTATCGGAAATCGCTCAAAAGTTGATACGGATCTACGATTTTGATAAAACACTTATATATGAAATTTCATCAACCTAGCTGTAACGGTACTCAAGTTATCGTGTTTACACACGGACACACACACACACACACACAGACAGACACACAGACATACGGACAAGATTGCAAAATTATGTTTTTCCGTATCAGTGTGGTGTAAAACGTCGAGATTTGTAAAAATCTCGATTTTTTTTTTTGCACGATTACAAGACTTTCTCTATAGGGCCTACTTCGTATATACGATAAAGTAAAAAGGAAAAACAAAAATATAGTGTACGTCTCAGTTCTCAAACTGATTAAAATGTTTGCTGTATAATTTACACTATCAATTAGCAGCTTTTAAAAAAAAAACTTTGTTTTAATACCATCTCTCGCGTAACAGTTCTCTTTAATTAATTTTAATGTTATAATTGTTTCCGATTAAAGTTGTTCAAAACTAGACAAGAGGGGCATTTAACAAGATTGTTACTTTCAGTAAAAAGTCTATTAATACACATTTTCTTTTACAATCTTGAAATAAAAATATTTCCTGTTCCGTGCCATCAATTATACATAATCCAACATCAATTAATGGTAAATGTTAATCAAAGTGCAGCATGGCTATCAAGTTCAAGGTCGCTTTTCTACCTGTAATTTCTTAACTTCCTTTTCAAAGCGTGTTGATTAAGTTCGTGAAAAATTAGGTTAAACTTAATTAACGCTTGAGATAAAACTCATAAAAATTATTTTGATAAATCATCGTTACACGCCCGGCTAGAAGAATAAATTTCACCCCGTGTTTAATGTCCTGAAAGTGCCCTACATGCCGATGGTTTAAAGTTTAAATTATAATTGTTTTATTAGTTGCGGCAACTGTTTTAAGTATCTAACTAACTGATGTCATTCTTGTTTCTGTGACAGGTATTTCGGCATGACAACATGACGTCTGTTTGACAACTGTCACAACTGTCAACTGGTTCACTTTAATGAAAGCGCCTTCCTGTTGAATCACTGACTGGTGAAATCCTGACAAAATCTCCTCAGCCGCCAACAATTCGCGTGGTTCAATGTGGCATTAGTTTGATACGACTACAAGTGATAAAAAAAACATTATTGATAAGGCTTTAGACAGAACTAGACCAGATCTTTCTGTACAAGGTTTTCACCGGTCGTATAATGGAGTTAAAATGTTAGCTTAGGGATGTCCGCAGAAGAACGATATGCCTCAGATAGAGGTAGACGTAAGACGTACTTATTAGTAAGGGGAGGTAACTGATGTACATCAAGAGTTAACTGAGGAAAGGTATACCAAAAGGGGCACAACTGAGGCACCCTTCGTCAAAGGGACACAACTGAGGTTCGAGATTCGATATAGCGATGTCTTGGACTCAGTATTTCAACGGCAGAGGCGGTGGTGCCTCTAGAAGATCTTCCATGGAGGGGGGCGACAGAGGCGTCCCTAGATTTCAGACCAATGGTGGACGGACGGTAAGAAAAAAACTTTGCCCAATTTATTTTTAAAGGTGAGCAATATATTAGCTCTCACGTGTGTATAACAACACTCTTTGTTGTACATGCATTTTCAAAATCATTTTATGTATTACGTATATCATCTTTAAAGCTAGCACGTTGAAGGAAAAGGTACACATTTGACGCGATATAATAATGATCGAGCTTGTCACATAAGAAAATGACTCATCAGATTTGTGATGATTGATTTGACGCAGGCAATAGTGCTGTAAAATCTGCCACGAAATGTTTCCGATCAGCTGTTAAAGTCTATCTGTATGTCGCTGCAGAAATGAAAAGACTTGATAGACATTTACCTGGATCAAAGAAGGTACAGATGTGTGTCACTCGTCCACCTGACACGTACCTTACCTGAGTGACGTAACAACCGGGTAATCTTAGATCCAGTGGCCTCTATGCTGGGGTGGGGGGGGGGGGGAGCTTTATCTGACGAAACAAGATGTGAGGTGGCGAGGGGATTCTTGAGAGTCACGAGTAAACATGTAATGATGTCACAATCCTGTCTGTCTCGTGTCAAAACTGTCAGCACTGAGAGTTATCCTGTCAGTAGTAGTGGCATTGTCATCGTGCTATGGTCCTGATTGACGTAATCAGACATTGACATGCTTGTTGTCACTGTCATTGTCATGGGTGTCTCGTGGCAACACGCGCTACAAAAGACCTTGGCATTGTCATAATCCCAACTGTCACATTCTGGTGAAGAAATCGTCAGTCGCCCTTAGTCCGGTATCGCCCTCCTACGAAGATTAATATGATCATTAATCTCTTAAGTGTCGTTTTTTTCTCAAAGTTTCTTATAAAATAAATGTATTTCTCCCTAATAAAAGCTTAGAAAAAAAATAAAGACAGCATTGAAATTAATCTATGTTAAAGCTAATTCACGTCTTTATTGAAACTCCATTCAGATGGTAATGAGATAGTGAGAGACAAACGAAATATTACGACTAATCTCTAATCTAACATCTTAATTAATGGAATATTTCACATCGCCGTAAGCCACGAATTCAAAACATTAAGTCCCGAATGACAGAGGAGACCGCGTTGAAACCGTACATTTTCGAACACTTATTCAACGTTACAGCGTTTAATTTAATTCTCTTTTTTACGGAGATTAATGGAAACTTAGGGATCAGGCTCCACCCAAAGCAGCCCGCGCAGGTAGACCCTCGGCCTGAACTGTGTCTAAAGGCTGACGGTCATCTGTTAAGGAACACACAAATTCAATCTGTGTTCGAATTTCATCAGATACCAAAAATGGTTCGAGTTGTTTTAAATCATCACTTTCTGTGACTGTTAGTTGTTTGAAGTTTTTCTCTTGAGGAAGACATGTTGAGGTTAGGTTCTACCGAGTGTATTGAGAAATGAAGGTTGTCTTCTGATTGATCACGTGATATGATGGAGTACACAGAACAACAGGTAAGGGAAGCAGCCTTGGCTTTAAGTGGCTGAGTTCAGAGGTGAACACCGAAATAATCTTCGTTATGAAGTTTATTGTTTTTAATCATTAGCGTAATCATTAATTAGTATCATAACACATAGGGTGGATAGGTATTGTTAAAAACTATTTTTGTTCGAATCTTTAAAACCTAATTTAAGATTTAACAGCAAGATTTAATAAATAATTTTATTTCAATTGGTCTTAATGATTAATTAAATCAATTAGATACATACCAATATATTATTTCAAATTAATTAATGAAATAAATAAATGACATTATATTAATTTAAACAATTGAATATATTTCATTATATCAATTCTTTCAATTACATAAATGCTACTATTTAAGAATTGTCAGTAAAATAAGTAGCAATATTCCTACTTTCTCACACCGTCCAATATAACATTAATTGCCTATTTCGTCTAAAACAAATTAATGTATATGGTTGCACAGCAGTGCACGGTCAAGTAGAGTAAACTTGAGGTAAGGGGATGACATTTTGTGTGCATCTGTCAGTGATTGCAATCAATTCACCCACGGTAAAATTCTCCGTCTGTCATTCGTCCTGCTGTCACTGATAGCAGTCTGTCATGATCCGGGCTACCGGAAAACTTCCGTCTGTTATTTTCGTCCAGTGGGAAACGTTACACAAATATTTGACAAAGTGAAGTTGCCTGGTTGGAGGGCATTCAACTAGAGAACAGGATTGTGTAGCGGTTTTATGCTTTCTTTTCTAGAGATTATGCAGCTGTTGTTTCATATATGAATATTTGTAGGCCTTATTTATATATTTCATGTGAGATGGAACAGTAATGACAATATATCTTAATTTGCTGTTGTTTACAGGTATAATAATAATATCACATGACTGTTCTATTTATAGCTTGGATGTGATTGTAGTGGTCCTTAAGAGCGAATGCCTTAGACAACATGTCCGATTGTTTTTCGTGAAATTGTGTTATGCGCAAATTTAATGTAATTCGTGAACTATTATTCATTTAGTTGTGTGTAGACAGACACATTTTTGCGTTGAATTATTTATTAAATTGGTTGTATTCTTGAGTTCACTATTACCTAGTTATGTATTCATCATTTTGTTGTATTCCTAGTTTTACTGCTGTTCTGTAACCAACACATCTATACTAAACTACTCCCTCTTCTCCCCCACCCCCCCCTACTAAACTACCCACTCTTCTCCCTCACCCCCTACTAAACTACTCACTCTTCTCCCCCACCCCCCTACTAAACTACTTACTCTTCTCCCCCACCCCCTACTAAACTACCCACTCTTCTCCCCCACCCCCTACTAAACTACTCACTCTTCTCCCCCACCCCCTACTAAACTACTCACTCTTCTCCCCCACCCCCCCTACTAAACTACCCACTCTTCTCCCTCACCCCCTACTAAACTACTCACTCTTCTCCCCCACCCCCCTACTAAACTACTCACTCTTCTCCCCCACCCCCTACTAAACTACCCACTCTTCTCCCCCACCCCCTACTAAACTACTCACTTTTCTCCCCCACCCCCTACTAAACTACCCACTCTTCTCCCCCACCCCCTACTAAACTACCCACTCTTCTCCCCCACCCCCTACTAAACTACTCACTCTTCTCACCCACCCCCTAATAAACTACTCACTCTTCTCCCCCACCCCCCCTACTAAACTACCCACTCTTCTCCCTCACCCCCTACTAAACTACTCACTCTTCTCCCCCACCCCCCTACTAAACTACTCACTCTTCTCCCCCACCCCCTACTAAACTACCCACTCTTCTCCCCACCCCCTACTAAACTACTCACTTTTCTCCCCCACCCCCTACTAAACTACCCACTCTTCTCCCCCACCCCCTACTAAACTACCCACTCTTCTCCCCCACCCCCTACTAAACTACTCACTCTTCTCCCCCACCCCCTACTAAACTACCCACTCTTCTCCCCCACCCCGTACTAAACTACTCCCTCTTCTCCCCCACCCCCTAATAAACTATTCACTCTTCTCCCCCACCCCCCCCCCTACTAAACTACCCACTCTTCTCCCTCACCCCCTACTAAACTACTCACTCTTCTCCCCCACCCCCCTACTAAACTACTCACTCTTCTCCCCCACCCCCTACTTAACTACCCACTCTTCTCCCCCACCCCCTACTAAACTACTCACTTTTCTCCCCCACCCCCTACTAAACTACTCACTCTTCTCCCCCACCCCCTACTTAACTACCCACTCTTCTCCCCCACCCCCTACTAAACTACTCACTTTTCTCCCCCACCCCCTACTAAACTACCCACTCTTCTCCCCCACCCCCTACTAAACTACCCACTCTTCTCCCCCACCCCCTACTAAACTACTCACTCTTCTCCCCCACCCCCTACTAAACTACCCACTCTTCTCCCCCACCCCGTACTAAACTACTCCCTCTTCTCCCCCACCCCCTAATAAACTATTCACTCTTCTCCCCCACCCCCCCTACTAAACTACCCACTCTTCTCCCTCACCCCCTACTAAACTACTCACTCTTCTCCCCCACCCCCCTACTAAACTACTCACTCTTCTCCCCCACCCCCTACTTAACTACCCACTCTTCTCCCCCACCCCCTACTAAACTACTCACTTTTCTCCCCCACCCCCTACTAAACTACCCACTCTTCTCCCCCACCCCCTACTAAACTACCCACTCTTCTCCCCCACCCCCTACTAAACTACTCACTCTTCTCACCCACCCCCTAATAAACTACCCACTCTTCTCCTCCACCCCCTACTAAACTACCCACTCTTCTCCCCCACCCCGTACTAAACTACTCCCTCTTCTCCCCCACCCCCTAATAAACTATTCACTCTTCTCACCCACCCCTACTAAACTACCCACTCTTCTCCCCCAGCCCCTAAGATGGAACCCAGACTACATGTCCCCAGACAACAGGAACCCGCGGGTACCACCGACACCCAACTACCGCGGTCTTGAAACGATCGTTGAAGACATGGCGGTCTCCGACCGACAGGCTTACCCCCGGCTGTCCACCAATTCAGACGACAGCTACAGCACCAACTTCACATCCCTCCACAGCAGCGTGGCACAGTCGCAGAACGGATATAGCAGACGGCACTCAGACGGCGACCTGCTGGAACTGACCTCGCCTGGTGCCCGATACAGCAAAAACACACCTGTGAAACAGACCGCAAACAGGCAGCTGTTTCGCCAGACTAGCGCCGAGCAGGTTCGAACACCGCGGAAGAAAAGCTACGGGGGTACGGAGTCTCCAAGAGATTTCGACGCCTATAGTGACGTCAGCGGGAGGAGTAGATTAAGCATTGCAAGCGAAGAGTCTTTGACGAGTGCTTCCAAACTTTCCGGAAGACGCAGGAGCGAGCCAGACGGGATGAGAAAAACTCTGTCCACGACATCGCTCGTCCACAACGACCAGCGCCGGAAGAGCAGCGCCGGGACGGAGAGCGTTGCCGGAAGTGACCGGAGGTCTAGTATAGCCAACGGCGTCGATTCTCCTAAAACGGTGCCGGACCGGCGCTTGTCCACGCTGTCGCTAGCTGATGCCGGACCGTCAGCGTTCTCACAGATCGAGATCCCGTTGGAGCTTATCGAGTCGCCGCAGTCGAGGGTGAGGAAGATGATGACGCCGATCATAGTGTTCGTCATAGTGGTGGCGCTGCTGGCTAGCCTTAGCGCCGCCATATATTTTGCCGTGGTTCTCAAAGGTAAGAGCTTACCATCACACATCTTCGCTCCCATCAACCACAAGATACATCCTTTATTAATTCCCTCATCCAGGCATCTCTTCGGGGGGAGCGAACGCTATCCTTTTCCGCCCCCCCCCTCCCCTGGAACGAAATACAATTTTGAAAATACGTTTATAGGTGTCCACCCCAACCCGCGAAATTGTAGTTCATCCCCCCCCCCCACTACTATCATCAAAGCTGGCTGCTTTTGTTATGAAACAAAAAACAAGGATTGGGCTACACTCTACGTGACGGAGTAATGAAGGCGATGTTAGTGTAAATTAAATGATAAAAGAAGCGCAAGATATCCATGATGTGAACAAACACATCCCGCATAAAACTGTTTCCAACATTTCCAATCCCGACACCTACCTGACTATACCGGACAGCCGGAAATACAACTCTCCTAGACCAGAAGCGGCTACATTTACCACTCAGAAAATCAAAGTCAAGTTTTGAAAACTATTCAGATTTCAATATTTTTAAGACTGTCGGTTAGCGTCACACTTAACACTTGTGAGACGATATTCCAGTATATTTTACCTCACAAAACGTCAAACAGTCCTTGCCCCCCCCCCCAACCTCCTTTATCACACAGAACAAGGTCACAACGTTCCAACCATCTCATTAAATACAGCACATAACTCAAACATTACTTTATAACATTTGTATCGCTTTGTTCTTCACAAAAATACAAAGTTAATGTCAAACCATATTTAAACCACCCCTACCCCCTTCTCAAACGGCACATTCTTAAATTAGAACATCATTTACACACCAGTGTTTGTTCCAAGCATCTTTTCATCTCTGCCCCCCCCCCCCCGAACGAATTGGAATTTAAATAGAAAATATATACTTTTAACAGTGTCCGCGCCCCCCCCCCTCCGAAAATTCCAAGTGCCCCCCCCCCCCCTCCGGAGAAAAAAGTCTAGAAGAAACACTGTTTACACTTTATACACAAAGGTGGATGCCTGTTTTCACAAATAGATAGTTATTTACGGAAGATATTACAACATGTCTTAACAAACATTTATTACATTTTTTAATTAACTAGTGTTAATTTAATTTTTAGTATTTATAATTTTTAGCGCAATTTCCATTCTGGAGAATTGCGTTTATTAACTCGTCATTTCTGGGAATGGATGGATGGATGGATGAATGAATGAATGGATGAATGTGTGTCCGGGCTTTAAGTCCTCAACGAAGCAATATCGATGACTAGTTCCAAAAGCAATTATGTTAAGCAAGTTACGAGAATGAGCATAGGCCATAAAAATTCCGGGTTTCTTTCATGTATTTCCCGTAAAAGCCAAAAAACCTCGAAAAAATGCAGTTTTTGGCCCTTATCTCGGCAACCAGACCACTTAGCGACTTGAAACATGTACCAATCGATTCCTGCCATAATTTAGAACAATATTGCCGAAGAAAGTTTTCAAAAATATCCTCTCGTTCGGTCACAAATTTTAAAATTACATAAACACCTACAAACCGATCGCTCTTCTAGCTTGAACGCACCCCATCATTATACGTCAGAGCTATTTTTAGATAACATAAGGAAATTGCGCATAAATGTCACTAGACTTTTTTAATTAACTTGCGCGCCTACTGAACGTGATGGCGCAGCCATGGAACGCGATGACGCATCTATTGAACGTGATGACGCGTGTGGTGTGGTTGTATATACATGCCGGAAGTAGAGATCTATCATCTTAATGATTATCATGTTGATAATCAAGTTCAACTAACCAATGGTTTTAATAACCCTGCTCTTGATTTCAAGGTGCTTAGTTTAGTTAGTAGTTAGGTTTATTTAATAAAAAACGTTTTAATAACTAACCAATGGTTTTACTAACCCTGCTCTTGATTTACGCTACGACAGAGCTATTTTTAGATAACATAAGGAAATTGCGCTAAAATTGTCACTAGACTTTTTAATTAACTTGTTTTAATAAAATCAGCCGTCACGGTTGGCCCACCTCAACAGTACAGATTTTACAATTCAATCAACCGAAGCTTCCGTCCCCACCCATAATTAACTATCCTGACACATAATCCAGAAATAAACCCACGACACACCAACCCACAAAATTAACCCGTCCAGCGTCATCATCTGTTCATCCCCACCCCAAGCCCACTGGCCCGACCCTCCCATCTTCAGATCTCTGATGCTATCTGTGAATACAATCTGACTGAACTAGACTCTCGCCGGGAATAATCTCCGCCCCCCGGCCATAGCAGGACTTGAAGTTTAGAGAACAATTCGTCGTCAACTTGAATTCAATGGATGAATGTCTACCTCTCCATTCAAAGTTGAAAATGTAACCAAGATCTGTACCCGATATATTCACTGACATTCCAATAGTATACATTTCATTAAGAACCTTTTTAATTATCATTTAATAGGTTCACACTTAAAATGGTAATTAGTAAATTGTAGCTTTCAAAAATATTTTTGCGAAAGGCGAAATTAATTTTAAGTTAGTTTAGTTAATAGCTGCAGTTTGCAAAAATTAAATATGGCTGTTGCGATGTTGTGGATTAAACCAAAATGAAGACAAAGAAATACTTGTAAATTCCCAAATGTTAAGGACAATGATACGTGTGTAAACTATCAGTCAACAAACAAAACATTCTTTGATTACCTGCTTAGATTATCTACAGCTTGGTAAAACTGATGGGATCACCTTACAGCTTAACTTTAGCCACGTTAAAAGTTTTAAAACGTGTGCATTGTTAGTTTGAGTCTTGAATTGAATGTCCAGGTACGAATGTAGTCGATGTGTTGTGTGAAACTAATATCTCAGGAATGTAACGTTCGTCTGACCCGTGCCCACCCAACCGTATCACAACAACAAAAAAAGATTAACACGTATCACACATTACGTTGTGTGAACGTATACATCCTTATTATGTTGAAAGCGTCATTTTACGTGAGAAATATTTGATTCGATCGTTTTTAAATGCCGTTTCTATTTTAAATGTTTACCTATCTTCATCGATGTGAAGATTACGACAGCTTTGTTGCTGAAACGTATTGTTATCATGGTATAACAACATGTGCCGTAGATTGGGGGTAGGAGGGGGGGAACATGGAGAGATGTTGATCTCCCTTTGGGCATGTTCTGTAAGACCTACCTCTCTCGTATTTTTACGTGTATTCATCTAAAAAAAAGGTTAAGATATTGTCGGTAGTAAAAAGAAAAAAAAATATTAGAAGAATTTATAAGAATATTTATCCTAAAAATATATGTCTCTGTATAAGTAGTAATATTTAGAGAACAATGCGCATGCAATGTTGTCTCTCATCAACGTGTGAGCAGCTGATCATCCGCACCCTGTAACGTTTTTTAACTTTGTCTGGTGGGACCGACACTCCCCTCCACCCCACCAGGTCACGCCATTGACCACAGACACACAAGAAATATCACGAACATTAATTCAAGTACTCATTAAAATATTCATTTCTATCTCTCAACACACGTAGAGACAAGACAAGTGTTAATTCAGCTATATTATTTGTTGAATGTTTGTATTTGTTTTACTTTCTCATATACGAAATATAGAGGAAGTATTGTAATCGTGAAAAAAATCGTGAAAAAAATATTTTTATTTTTTTCCCTGAGTCGGAAAACATAGTTTTGCAATTTTGTCCGTATATCTGTGTGTGTATGTGTATATGTGTGTGACTATCAACACGATAACTTGAGTACCGTTACAGCTAAGTTAAAGAAATGGCTTATATAAGTATTATATAAAATTTGTAATTCTGAGTCAACTTTTCAGCGCCTTCCGATAAACGGAAGTGGAACTTATTCTACTTTTAGTTTCTTAAAAGCCTATAACTTGAGTACTGTTTTACATACAAGTAAAAGATCTAACTTTCTGCCTTGTTACGAATTTTGAGGAATCTCTGTTGACCGGAAGAAGTAATTTACGTTATTTCCAATTCCTCAGAAAACGCATATGAATTTATAAAGTAATAATAATTCTCCGCACTATTATACACATATTGTTTGCCGTTCACTTGGTGCGCAATACTTTTTTTTTCTACGAGATTCTATTCTATTTTAAAAAGTTTAAGTAATTAAAATGGATTTACAATCATGTCTATGGCTATATCCCGAGTTGCTATACCCGTAGTGTTAGAGAAGAATATTCGAGAAAGTTTAGGGGAGATCACTCTTGGTTTTTTTTACAATGCATCAAACACGCGAGAAACAAATAAGGCTAATTATTTGGATCAAATTTTCGTTATCTTTTCGCTGTGTGTCGTTTGGTTTACAAAAATAGAAAAATCGGTAATACAAGTGAATAGACGGAGCTACGCATCAAGTGAACTTATCCGGTGCTTTGATCTAAAAAAATAAAATAAAATAAAAACCATCATGTAGTCTAGTTATAGATTTAGAGTTTCCGTGTTAAGATCTAATGACTTTTTACAATATATTGGATGCAACTAAATTAACTTCGATTGTGTTTTAGCGTGTGTGAGCAAGTAAATCCAAGTAGTCTACTTACTTACATTTTAAAAATATTTGCCATTCATTCGACGAAAAACCATTTAAACTCATTGAATTGGGCTATACAGTAATTTACATTTTATATATTGATCACGTTAATTAAATAAAATTTAATATAATTATATTCATTAATTTACATTTTATTATTTAATAGTAGCCCAGATATGTATAATTCTTATTCTTGTTGTGTGCCTTAATAATAGTTTAAGAATAATCGCTGATATGTATTAATGAACTCACATCTATATTGTGTAACATTACACAGTTTTATACTTTCCTTGAACTGGTAACTCTTTGAACCCGGTTGGTCTAGAGGTCATTAACCTTTATTTCTATAGTTCTATATGTCTTGCAACCAACAGAAGCAAGAAGCGGGCAATTATTAAATTATTCAAGTTTCACACAAAACTGGTTATTTTATGATGATCAATAATGGTTTTAGCTCACGGTGAAATTCCTGAGTAAAAACAATTAACTAGAAAGAGAAAAATAACGTTTGAACATTTGAAAAAAATAACCCACCGATCCAGATAGAGAGACAAACGAACATTTTAAAACCACTTCAAAATCAATTTTTGTACAGTTAATTCAAATGACATGTGATATACAAAAACCTCATATCAAACGAATAACCCATCAATTTATATTTTATTTACAGATTCACAAGAAAAACAAATTGGTAAGTCCAAGTAAATTATGTGTAAGGTAAATGTGAGATTTGATATGAAATCTCCATTAAGATTTGATTAATTGCTTGGTAAAAATAGGATCTTACACCAAATTTAAAGCGTGTTGGATACAATTTAAAATAAATGTGTTTCGGTTCTAGAGTTTCTACAAGCAACTTTAAAATTATTGGATTCCTTTACTAATATTTAGGAAGAGATTTTACACCAAATTTAAAGCGTGTTGGATATAATTTCAAATCAAATGTGTTTCGGTTCTAGAGTTTCTAAAAGCAACTTTAAAATTATTGGATACCTTTACTAATATTTAGGAAGAGATTTTACACCAAATTTAAAGCGTGTTCAATATAATTTAAAATAAATTGTGTTTCGGTTCTAGAGTTTCTACAAGCAACTTTAAAATTATCTGTGGCACGAGGTACTTCGTCACGTGACTACAACAGTCTGACATTAGCGCAGTTTGAGGAGTTCAAGGCTGCTTACTGTAGGCAGGTGAGTACATTATACAATCAGTCAGGTAGTTAGAGGTGAGTTGTTTAGTGTTCTTTTGGTGTACCACGTGGGTGTTCATGGTGTTTAACTGTGGTATTCATTTGGTTTACCTAATGTGTTCATGTAGTTTACCTGATGTGTTCATATGGTTTACCTGAGGTGTTCATGTGGTTTACCTGAGGTGTTCATGTTATTTACCTGAGGTGTCCATGTGGTTTACCTGAGGTATTCATGTGATTTACCTATGGTGTTCATGTGGTTTACCTAAGGTGTTCATGTGATTTACCTGAGGTGTTCATGTGGTTTACCTGATGTGTTCATGTAGTTTATCTGTGGTGTTCATGTAGTTTACCTGTGGTGTTCATGTAGTTTACCTGATGTGTTCATGTAGTTTACCTGATGTGTTCATGTAGTTTACCTGTGGTGTTCATGTAGTTTACCTGATGTGTTCATGTAGAGTACCTGATGTGTTCATGTAGTTTACCTGATGTGTTCATATGGTTTACCTGATGTGTTCATGTGGTTTACCTCAGGTGTTCATGTGACGTCCCTCAAGTGAGGATGTATATAATTTAACTAAATACCTATGTAAGTGAGTACACCATACCCCTCCCCAGGTGGACGACATCTACAGAGTGAGTACCTTGCAGAACGGCTACAGGGGATGTGAGCTGAGTTCTCTCACGTGAGTTGCACGTGTTGACACATGTTAGAGATTTAGTTTTAGATCAGCAGAACTCGCAATCATAAAATTACGGGAACAATACAAGCTTTGAACTATTTTTTCCCCCGACAGCGTACATAGTGTAAAATTTAAACTATGTCGTAACATCAACAATAAGTCCTACATCGTGTATGTCCTGACATCAACAATAAGTCCTAAATCTCATGTCCTTACACCAACAATAAGTCCTAGATTGTGTTTGTCCTTACACCAACAATAAGTCCTACATTGTGTATGTCCTGATATCAACAATGTCCTAAATTTCATGTCCTTACACCATCAATACAGCCTACATTACATATCCTTACACCAACAATAAGTCCTACATTGTGTCTGTCCTTACATCATCAATAAGTCCTACATTGTGTAAGTCCTTACATCATCAATAAGTCCTACGTTGTGTAAGTCCTTACACCATCAATAAGTCCTACATTGTGTAAGTCCTTACACCACCAATAAGTCCTACATTGTGTAAGTCCTTACACCATCAATAAGTCCTACATTGTGTAAGTCCTTACACAATCAATAAGTCCTACATTGTGTAAGTCCTTACACCATCAATAAGTCATACATTGTGTAAGTCCTTACACCATCAATAAGTCCAACATTGTGTATGTCCTTACATCATCAATATGTCCTACATTATGTATGTCCTTATACCAACAATGTCCTACATCTCATGTCCTTACACCATCAATAAGTCCTACATCTCATGTCCTAACAGAAACGACAGGGTGGAGTTCAAACTTTACTTCTCCGACAAGGGCCGGAACGAGAAAGAGATTCTAGACGTCCTGAGCCTGAGGTCACAGCCGGTCAGGGAGCAGGGGCAGCAACTCATTAAAATCAATGACGTCACCATAGATATAAGGTGAGAACCTTACGTCACCCTGACGTTTTAAACAAGGAGCGGATGTTGTTCTCCAAGTAAAACCATTCAAGTTTCTATTGGTTTGAGGTCATTTCTTGTAATTCAGTTTAGATTCATTTTAAAGATACCATTTCTTTCAGCCAGTTATATCTCACTTTCTAAATTATGTATAAAAATAATTTAAAACTAGTAAAAATCACAAACGAAAGTGGATAACACTGAGTGACAGTGATAAATAGATCAGTAATTAACGCGTAAAGGCATGCTTACAAATGTAAGAGACAAGACAAATTAATTAGAATTCGGAAATTGAAGTTAATACTAGCAACTTGAACACAATTCGACTAAAAGGTAGTAAATAAAAGAAGTATGAAAGCAGTGAAATAAAATTGTATACAATAAAAAGTTAACATGCATTTTACATGATTAAATTAAAATAAATTAAATAAGCTAAAATAAAAGCGCTGTTGTTCAGAAAATCCGTTCAATTCATTGCGGGATAGATGTTATTAATTTTCCTGGAACAGTTAAGGAATTGGTTACTTTTTTTTCTCATTGTAAATACATTTAAAGCTTGTATTATAATGCTCTTTTTACAATAAATAAGTACAGTTAACTATACAAATGTACATACATTTTTATTATAATTATATGTAACTGGGGTAGGCCTAACTACCAGTTACAAATGATAACGAACGAGAAGCCGAGACACAGTGTTGGTCTGATGCAACCGATAACAGGTGGCTTATTGGGTCGGGCTGATAACAACCTCAAAGCCGGCGCGTGCTATTTTGGGAAACGGTATTCAGACGGCCTGTCAACTTTGATGGATAGGACGCAGATGTTAGTTTACGGTCTGTACGTTTGAACTACGCAACTGGTGGTCGGAGATCGAGTACAAGTATCGATTACGGAGGAATACAAGTACGGGGACGAGTACGGATACAAGGCATAAATAGGAGGGCACGGCAGGACTCGTTCTCTCTCTTCCCGTTTCAGCGAGCTCTCTTCCATCTTCATCGCTCGCTTAGATCAGTCAGTCTGTGTGACTATGTCAAGTCGGTTATAGAACGGGTTAGCCGTATTGTGTTAAGGAGGATTATAGACATGTGGATTCAGTTATATAAAGCCTAGTGAAGGACTGTTAGGGGTCAGTTGATTCAGACTATTATTGAGAAGCATTCCTGTTGATTTATTGTGTTATTATGAAGCATTTCTTGATTCATGTAATAAAGGATCAATAGCGAACCTGCATCTTGAGTATCTATACTGTGGTCAATGTTGTCTAGAATGAGTGGTTAAACTCGTTAACACGTGGCACTACAGGCAATTAGGTCTCATTACATGTGGCGTTGCGAGCATGGTAACTGTTGGCTCGTTACAATTGGCGTTGTCGGCAGGATAAATGTTCGCTCGTCACAATTGGCGCTGCGAGCAGGGTAAATGTTCGCTCGTCACAATTGGCGCTGCGATCAGGATGAATTCAACTAGACTTGCCGTTTAAGGCACCTATAGTCAACCTTGTGCATAACTGTGTTTAGTGTGTGTGTGAATTCGGACATTCAGGAACTGTGAAAATTGAGGAACGAGGAAAAATTTTTCATACACACACGGTAAGAAAGAACTCTTTTTTTTTAGTACTTAAGGAAGAAAATGTCTACTCTGGACGAGAAGCAGACCCATATAGTGGTCCTACCCAGAGAGTCCCATATTAACAAATTTTACGGGGACGGAGACCCAACTTTAACCAACAGGTTCAGTGAAGAGGTCAAAGCGGCCTGGGCCTCGAGACATATGTCACCAGAGGAAAGATTAAGACTGCTGATGGGCAGTATAGGTGAAACGGTTAGGGCAGAGGTTAAGTGCCACGATAGGACCGTCCAATCAGATCCAGATAAGGTGCTGGATCTGATTATGGAGACCTTTGGGGAGAGACGGTCGGGAGTGCAACTGCTATCGGGATTCGTGGGCTTAAAGCAGAGAATGGCGGAGAGTGTGATGGAGTACTCACACAGGATGAACAGGGCCTTTGATTTGGTAAAGGGCAAATCACCGGACATTGATGTACGCCTACTGAGGGACCATTTCATCGAGGGGCTAGCAACCCCGATCTTAAGGAGAGAGTTGAAAGAGGAGGTCCACAGAGACCAGCAGTTGACCTTCCTTCAGGTCAGGAACTCAGCGATCCGCAGGTCCGAGGATGAGGACCAATCGAACTGTTCGGTGGATAAAGTCTCTGTGCCTGAACAGAGACAATCCCCACCCACAGGGGCCGACACGATGGAGACCATGATGGCTCAACTGTTGGCCCACCTAGAGAAGGTTGACCAACGTTTGGAGAGGTTGGAAAGCAGGTCAACAGCTGAGAATCAGGAAAAGAACGGGACAAAACAGGGACGGGTTGGACGGCCGTGTCCTGCCAAGCCATCACTCCAATGGACGGCAGACGGTCGACCAATTTGTTTGTCTTGTTCACAACCCGGACATATGGCACGGTACTGTCCGGTGAAACGATCGCCCTCTGTAAGGCAGGTCAAGGCTACAGAGCGGCGAGGTAATGACTTGGTAAACAAAATGACAAAGAAACACAGTAAGGAGAAAAAGAAAGGTAAAACACAACTAATGGAAAAAATGAACTGTGAAATGAACTTGAATGTTGAAAAGTGTCAAGTGAACAATTTGTTGGTAGAGAAAAATGATGATAAGAAGAAAATTGGTAGACTTAATAAAGGAATTCAAAGTCTAACCAGGAAACTGGATAGGAAAAGTTCATGCAAATCAAAAGCACAGGAGAAATGTTCATCTTTAAAGTGTCTGTTATCGGAAGAAGTAAATAAAAATATTAGACAACAGAACAGTGTTGGCAAACTAGAAGGAATGAAAGAGTCTCAAACAAGACTTGAAGAAAAATTATCAGATATTGAAAAAGAACTTCAAATTACAGCAAGGCTGGGATCCATCGAACAGCGATGGGCAGCAGAATTGGCACTCGTTGACCTAGAGAGAAAACATCGCCCGGGGCGGTCCAATGGCAATGCGGACGCCTTATCAAGGAATCCTTACGAGAGACCGGGTGATGAGGAAGAAACACTGACAGGAATATGTGAGGTCAGAGCGTCAACAGATATCCCTCATGGGGTACAAGTGATGCAAAACGGGCAGACCGGGGTGGAGCACATATCCACGGAACCCGAACATATGGACAGTAGTGATTTTAATTGCCTTAATCACCAAAAGATAAGAGATGCCCAGAGAACGGATAGTGGCTTACAACCGCTATTGAAACACGTCCAGGAACAAAAATTCCCAGGAAGAAGGGAAAGAGAACAATTTGGTCGAGAAACAAAGAAAATACTGAGTCAGTGGAACCGTCTCAGTATAAAGGATGGTGTTCTCATGCGGAGAATTCATGACCAAATTGATGGCACAATACACCAGGTGGTGGTGCCGGGACAATTACGAGGAGAAGTGCTAAGGTTGGCACATGACAGGGCAGGACACCAGGGTCAGGACAGAACCCACAAAATATTACGACGGAGGTGTTACTGGCCCAATATGGAAATGGAGGTCAAACGCCATTGTGAGGCTTGTGTGAGGTGTCAGCATGCGAAAATGCCAGTTGTCAAAATGAGACAGCCATCAGGACACCTACTAGCGACAAAACCACTAGAGATTGTGGCTATGGACTTTACGTCGTTGGAGCAATCATCGGATGGGACGGAACATGTGTTGGTAATGACTGATGTATTCACCAAATGGACGGTGGCGGTGCCCACGCGAGATCAGACCGCCAAAACAGTGGCAAAGGTCTTATTACAACATTGGTTCATCAAATATGGCATACCAAGACAATTACACTCTGACCAAGGAAGGGCTTTCGAGTCAGAAGTAATTAACCAACTGTGCAGCCACTACGGGATCAACAAATCTAGAACAACCACATTTAATCCGAAAGGAAACGGACAGTGTGAACGGTTCAACCGCAGCATGCATGATTTGCTGCGTACGCTAGAACCTGAACAGAAAAAACGTTGGCCTGATTTTCTCCCAGAGTTGGTATATCTATACAACTGCACACCACATGCCACAACCGGCTTTTCGCCATACATGTTGCTGTTCGGACGGGAGGCTCGACTCCCTCTTGATTTGTTCCTAGGAAAAAGGGAGAGTATGACTGGCTCATACACCGCACTGGAATATGTGAATGAACATATGAGAAGAATTAGAGAAATGTACAGGGTAGTACAGGAAAGACTAGAACATGAATCTCGGCGAAGGGAACCGCCGATACAGACGAAGGACCCGCCACTCAAACTGAATGACAGGGTATTACTGCGTAGCCACCCGTTAGGCAGAAACAAAATCCACGATCTCTGGGGACAGGAGATATGGCAAGTCGTGGAGATGCCTAAAGCAGCAGGTGGCCCCTTTAAGATAAGACCCATCGATCACGCCAAACCGGATCGGTGGGCGAATATTGCTCAATTAAAGAAATATTGGAATAGGCAAGAAGAGCAGTTACACACACAGAAACCCAAGACAATTAGGGAACCGGAAGTTATAACGGAAATTCACATACCCATTCCGGAACCATATCACCATCAACAGAACAACCGCGATACGCAAGGGGAGGATACCGGCAACAATGAGGATCCCGGTCCCTCCAGAAGCAGAGAGACAGTAGACCATCAGATAAGTGGTCCGCGGAGAAGTTTAAGGAACAGAAGGAATACGAAATTTTTTGTCAGCAACCATCAATTCTTTCATGGTCGCGCTGGTATGAAAACAGACTGTTCAAAGAGCTATAGAAGTGAACTGGTGAAGGCACCAAATGGAAAGGGTGGATGTGAATTCTAGAACTGTTTTGTGTCTCAGAAAGATGATGTAGACACAGTTGATATGTGAAATAGGTAGAACTGTCAATCGTATACGAATGGAACGTCGTGGACAGTGAGTGGAACAATAGATTTTTTTTTACGACTGTGCGATTGACTTTGGAGGAGTGCACCTGCCAGGCGTTGTTTGTGGTTGAAAACACACAAAAAAAAAGCAGGGGTGGATGTAACTGGGGTAGGCCTAACTACCAGTTACAAATGATAACGAACGAGAAGCCGAGACACAGTGTTGGTCTGATGCAACCGATAACAGGTGGCTTATTGGGTCGGGCTGATAACAACCTCAAAGCCGGCGCGTGCTATTTTGGGAAACGGTATTCAGACGGCCTGTCAACTTTGATGGATAGGACGCAGATGTTAGTTTACGGTCTGTACGTTTGAACTACGCAACTGGTGGTCGGAGATCGAGTACAAGTATCGATTACGGAGGAATACAAGTACGGGGACGAGTACGGATACAAGGCATAAATAGGAGGGCACGGCAGGACTCGTTCTCTCTCTTCCCGTTTCAGCGAGCTCTCTTCCATCTTCATCGCTCGCTTAGATCAGTCAGTCTGTGTGACTATGTCAAGTCGGTTATAGAACGGGTTAGCCGTATTGTGTTAAGGAGGATTATAGACATGTGGATTCAGTTATATAAAGCCTAGTGAAGGACTGTTAGGGGTCAGTTGATTCAGACTATTATTGAGAAGCATTCCTGTTGATTTATTGTGTTATTATGAAGCATTTCTTGATTCATGTAATAAAGGATCAATAGCGAACCTGCATCTTGAGTATCTATACTGTGGTCAATGTTGTCTAGAATGAGTGGTTAAACTCGTTAACACGTGGCACTACAGGCAATTAGGTCTCATTACATGTGGCGTTGCGAGCATGGTAACTGTTGGCTCGTTACAATTGGCGTTGTCGGCAGGATAAATGTTCGCTCGTCACATATATATATATGCCTATTGAATGAGTTAAATAATTACAACAATTAATTAAAAAAATAACCCAACTACTTCCAGCAAAAACAACAGGGAGGTCACCCTAGATGTAACGAAAAAGTCAGAGGACTTCTATGGCGCTGATAGCCCGGAACTCAAGCGTAGCAATACACAATTTGTCACCAGTGCGCATGTTATAGCTGGTACGTCACTTTTCTTAGCGTAGACATACATTTATTTTATCTTACTTTATTAATTACAAAAATTATGATCATGAAAATTATTGATTGAAATGTATAGATTGTTACCAAACTTTTAAGCGTAGACACTTTGTAATACAATGTGTTGATTTGTGTCCATGTGTTTATGTGTTGTGATGTGTTTTCAAGTGTGTTTATGTATGTTACTGTATGTGTGTTATTGTGTGTTCATACATCAAGCTACCGCCCATGTCTAGCAACAACTTTCTACTTAGCAGTACCAAAAACGCCCTCCCTTGTGGCGGTTGTCATGGAAACCACGACTGCTGTCGTCTGGACACAACCCAGGGTCGAGGTCGTGGCGTCACCCACCACACCATCCACCACACAAGTTCCAGCTACCACATCAGCAGCACCAGAGACCGTTGTCGTCCCCACAACAACGACAGCAGCGGCGCTACTTTCACAAACATCGACGGCAGCCACCACCAAAGTGTTAGTGAAAACACAGATGACTACAACAACTACACCGACACCGCTTGATGTCGCACCGTTAACGACCAAGGCAGCAACTGCGGCTGTAGTACTCACATCTACAACGACGAAGGCTACGACAACAACAGCAACAAAAACTACAACACCTGCCGTGGTAAATCCAGGTGAGAAACCTATATTTTAGTTCTAGTTTCACTTCCCAATTCTTTTGATCAACCTGACAGCAGTGAATCGAACTCCCAGCTGTTAAGGTAGCGTATGAATACACTACCGTTTGACCACGCCGTAGTTAGACTAAAGTAAAAAAAGCAAACAGCTACAGCCTTAATTGTTGCATTCACTCATTAAAGAAACAAAATTCCGAAAAGGAGTTGACATCTTACCTGTATGTTATATATGTACCTACATAGTGCATGTGTAACTGACATCCTAACGTATGCTCCACAGTACTCTAAACCTAGCTCCTGCTGATGTAACTAACATGTCGTATGCTCCACAGTACCCTACACATGCATATACCTAGCTCTTGCGTATGTAACTAACATGTCGTGTGCTCCACAGTACTCAACTACACATACATTTGCCTAACATGTCGTGTGCTCCACAGTACTCAACTACACGTGCGAGGATGGTGTGGAGGCCCACCCCACCAGCTGCACACAATACATCCAGTGCAACTTCGGCCAGCCCATCCCCCGACCCTGCTCGGGCGGACTCGTTTTCGACCCCAGCAGCAAGGCCTGTGTCTTCCCCAACCCAGACGCCCCCTGCCTGACCTTGACCCCGTGTGACGACATCAACGGCGGCTACTTCCGGCACCCAAACAACTGCTCCCTGTTCATCATCTGCGACCACGGGCAGACGGTCGTCCAGTCCTGCAGCGAGAGCCTGGCCTGGGACTCTGATAAAAACAGCTGCGTGCCACGTAACTCGACCGACTGCTGATAAAAACAGCTGCGTGCCACGTAACTCAACCGACTGCTGATAAAAACAGCTGCGTGCCACGTAACTCAACCGACTGCTGATAAAAACAGCTGCGTGCCACGTAACTCAACCGACTGCTGATAAAAACAGCTGCGTGCCACGTAACTCAACCGACTGCTGATAAAAACAGATGAGTGCCACGTAACGACCGACTGTTGATAAAAACAGCTGCGTGCCACGTAACTCAACCGACTGCTGATAAAAACAGCTGCCTGCCGCGTAACTCAACCGACTGCACGTAGCTCGTTAAGATACGTAGTGGTTCAACAACTGCTGTATGTAATGCAGCGTTAAGCCACTTCTGCTCACAGACACCCAGACCCTTAAAGCGATGTGCTGGTATGTGTTATCACAATGAACGCTGTTACTGTGAGTGTGTACTGAAGCTCTAACACTTTCTACATTATTTATTTAGAGTATATCTTGTTTGGGTTAATGTGATAGTTACATTTCATGTATAGAGATAGACAAAGAGAAAATTACCTTGTATTTATCTCTTTAATTATTCAGTTAAATAGACAAAACTATATTGTTGTTTAAAGATTGATCTAAGTTTAACATTTTGAATATGTTTAATTTGTATTCTAACTTAGCTACAAACTTTTCGGTTTAAAAACGATCACCCTCAAGTTTGAAATAGCTACGACGTCTGACTTAAGTTGTCACCTTCACTCTTATTACTCATCATAACTGCTATATACATCTACCACATCATAGCCATCCACATCTACCACATTATAGCCACCATCCACATCTACCACATCATAATTAACATCCACGTCTACCACATCATAATTAACATCCACGTCTACCACATCATAACCATCCACATCTACCACATTATAATTACCATCCACATCTACTACATCATATCCATCCACATCTACGAATTATGTAAACTACCATCCACATCTACCATATCATAACTACCATCCACATCTAACCATCCTTGTCTAGCTATCACATAATTACACAACCTCAAACTCCCTCTAATACTAACCAACATCATGAATCATCTTTACATGATAATAATTACAATTACCTGACAATGAAGACCATCCTAAATCGGATTGTGTAGTGCTATTGTTAGATATCTTAAAAATAGTAGCATGCCTTTCCTCGTATGAAAGTGTTGTAATGTTGCCGAGAAAAAGACCCATATGTCTAGGCTACCGTCTTTTCTATTTGATTTATTAATCTATTTATTTCAACTAATTAATGACAGATGAAAACACACCGAATAAAGATTAGTTTTATCTCGCTTATTAATAACTTCCCGATATTTTAGTTCCTAAATAGAGTTGAGATTATAATGACATTAAACATGCACGTGATTTTATACAAATCAGATTATTCAAACCTGATACGATAGTGAACGAAGTTGGTTTTTGGTGAATATCTATTAATAGATTTTATACACCTGTGTTTAAAAAGATGAAAATCGGCTCTTAAGGTCGATTAGCGGGCTAAGCTGATCTATCGGTTGATCGGTTTTTTTAAGGGCGTTACCTGTTCAGGTAGTTGAAGATGGCGGCTATGTTGATTGTGTGGCTTGATAAGTAGATTTAAAACGACTTAATTTCAAGGTGCGCGTGATGGCGGTGTGTGTGATGGCGGTGTGTAGGTCACACGTGACTGACTGGTGGTGTGTACGTGACTCAGGGGTTGTGTCATTGGTGGTGTGAATGGTGTGTGTGTGTGTGTGTGGCTTTTAGTGTGTGGGATGTGACAGGTGTGTGGGAGATGTGGTAGGTGCGTGTGAGTGTTATGGTGTGTGGGTGTTAAGGTGTGTGGGTGTTATGGTGTGTGGGTGTTAAGGTGTGTGGGTGTTATGGTGTGTGGGTGTTATGGTGTGTGGGTGTTAAGGTGTGTGGGTGTTATGGTGTGTGGGTGTTATGGTGTGTGGAAAATGTATTAGGTGTGTGTGTGGGTTTTATCGTATGTGGGTGTTATGGTGTGTGGGTGTTATGGTGTGTGGGTGTTATGGTGTGTGGGTGTTATGGTGTGTGGGTGTTATGGTGTGTGGGTGTTATGGTGTGTGGGTGTTATGGTGTGTGGGTGTTATGGTGTGTGGGAAATTTAGCATGTGTGTGTAGGAGATATGACTAGTGTGTGAGAGATGTTTGTGTGGCTGTGGTTGTCACTGCAAGTGTTGTGAGTGTACGCATAGTACACACTGTACAGGCCTACATACTGACACATATTTTGATTGACCCTGATCTTAGCGTCCAGCTAATCAGAGTAAATGACCCTCAACTGTGACCTTGACCTTAACCTCCAACAGACCAGTCGACCTGACCCTCATGGGTCAGTAAACAAACCGGTCACTGCAGGTCAACTCAAGGAATAGGGGCCTATATTTTTGTTTCAGTTTAAAGATACAATATTGTTCTAAATATGTTCTTGAATTATTTATTTGAATTATACATTTAAATCATTCCTTTGGCCTATTTATTTGAATTATGTATTTGATCTATATGTATAATGTGTATATTTGTTCTATTTATTTGTAAATAAAGTTGCTGTTCTATATGTAATGAAGAAAATTTGTAATAATTTAATACGTTGTATTTAAATAAGCTCTATTAGAGTTTCTACCCAATTAAACACAATGAGTGTTTTACTTGTAATCTTTCAATGGAATTTACAGAAGATATAAATAGTAGCATACTAAACTATTGGGTGTCGGACATTTGCTGATGTTTCTCAGGCCTCGGCATATAATAGGATAGTGAGGACAACTTTATGCTCGACCGCTTTCACTGTCTGTAGATGGGTCAGGTACCCATAAGAGCTGGATGGACTCAGGGGTTTGCGCCAGTGATTGAACGCTACTTTCCGACCACTGTGTTGCATTAGAGTAAATGTTAAAAGCAAATAATATTTCTATTAACATGTTTATTCACACACTTTATCTATTACCTTTACAAAATGCAATCATTAAAGGTATCTTCTCACACATACAAAGTAAAGTAAGTGATATGCTCTGACAGCATATTTTGTAAACCTTATACTGGTGATATATTTTCATGTTGTTCACCTTAAATAAACTCACGTCTTCGCTAAATAGTTCACCCAATCGCCCTACTATGTAGCGCCTCGGCCCCATCAATTTGTTTTAACTTTGTCTAAAGTAAAAGGCTAACCTTTGATACATACACGTTATGTCATTCAGAAAAATTAACGAATTTAGTGACACCGCTCCTAACAGATTAACGCAAGTCATTACCTCCTAATATATTTACACCACATAAGTTAGCACCTCCATGTACAATTTTGTAAGTAACTTTCTAAAATTATAAAAACAATTCAGACCAGAGTTTTTTAAACAAATCATTTTTTATAGTTCATCTTTTAGATGTTTTATAAGTTACATTAGTCAATGTTTTAACATTAAGGGCACTATAAAACACACACATACTAAAAGTTTAACATATTTATAACTATAAATTGATTTTGAAATTACACTAGTGTTACCTTGCATATATCCTTATTTATGTCAAAACCAAGTCAATAAAATAAATCCGATTCTTTTAGAGAATTGTTTTTTCGGAGACAGTGTGCCCTTTCATCTAGTCGGCGTTCTGACGATCGTCATTGTGTTAGGTAACTCTGGGTAACTGTGGGTAACTCTAGGTAACTGTGGGTAACTGTGGGTAACTGTAAGTAACTGTAGGTAACTGTAGGTAACTGTGGGTAACTCTAGGGTCGCCTGCAGACAAAGCCGGGCGGGGTGGGAACACAGGTGCCACCCCGGAAGATGGTGCCCTGCCTGCAGGGGATGGGGTAGGCCATGCCGTTGATGCACTGGTAGAAGACGTCACATTTGCTGGGGTGGGGAACGTACTCGAGGTTGGCGGCATGCAGGCACGGGTCGGGCGCTGGGGGGGTAGAACATATTTTAAACGGTCGGGTCTTAAGTTAGTGGCCGTAGGGAGGTTGAACTTTAATACATATGGTGAGGTTTAACATTGGTGGGGGGGGGGGCGGGTTGTTGGAGATGGTGAGGTTTAGTAATGATGGGGGTGTGTGAGGTTTAACATTGGTGGAGATGGTGAGGTTTAACATTGGTGGGGGTTGTGAGGCTTAACATTGGTGGGGGGGGGGTTGTTGGAGGTAGTGAGGTTTAATAATGATTGAGGGGTGTGAGGTTTAACATTGGTGGGGGGGGGGGTGTGAGGTTTAACATTGGTGGGGGGTTGTGAGGTTTAACATTGGTTGAGATGGTGAGGTTTAACATTGTGGTGGGGGGTGGTTAGGTTGACAAGCAGAGAAAAGCTATCGACACTAAGACTGTGTCAAAAGCATTGCAACTCGAGCACAACTTATACAAGAGACAGACAGTGCTAGCTACATTATCCAACAGACGGACTAGTACAACTCCTGCACTATACGAGTGACAGGGCAGTGTAACTCCAGTACAGTGAGAGACAGTAGTGCTAGCTACAATACATTCTGTAACATAATACCATACATACCAGCGTAGCTAAACTTACGTTTGGTGGTTGTGGGGATGGTTGTGGATGTGGTGGTGGTGGTGTCGGCTGTGGTAGTCTCTTGGTCTATGATGGTCCTCTTGGAGAGCACCAGCGATTGGTCGTAGATGAGCATATTGCCGACCTCTAGGGCGTACTTGTCGTTAACAAACACCCTGAGATGTCAGCCAACACAAGCAAGTCAATAGAAGCTTCAACTGTATTTTTGTTTCTTTACACTATGTCATTTACCTTATAATTTTGATATATTCTTTAGTTATATTAGAGAATCATGTTTCAGATTTTAGTCTAATAATACAATTTAAAGTAAGTCAACATTATAACAATGTCAAGGAATAAGAGTTCCGAAAATCTTTTAATTTATACATCTTGAGGAAAGTTAGAAGAATTAGAGTTAGATATTAGCAGCTATGTTCACTTAATTAACGGTTAGGGAAAATGTAAATAACGAAAATATTTCAAGTGCTCACTTCGGTCCATCATCCAACCCCCCCCCCCCCCTTTCCACCCATGCGTGTGTGTGTGTACCTGTTGGCCCGCTCCATGAGAATAATGTTAATCTCCTCCTCTAGACTGGGGGACTGTACGCCTCTGAAAGTCAGCTCAGCGGTGATATTAAAAGGGTTTTGTCTGAAATCAAAAGAAATATTACATGGCTTGTATTAAAGAGATAGCACATAACTACGGCACGTTTCTAAAGTACGATCAAACTAGTTTCATCAAGCTTATCTTCCGATGGCGTTAGCGAGGCTATCATAACATTTTTCAGCCTGACAGAGAGCGTGTTCAGCCTGACAGAGAGCGTGTTCAGCCTGACAGAGAGCGTGTTCAGCCCGACAGAGGGCGTGGTTAACCTGACAGAGGGCGTGTTCAGCCTGACAGAGAGCGTGTTCAGCCCGACAGAGGGCGTGGTTAACCTGACAGAGGGCGTGGTTAACCTGACAGAGAGCGTGTTCAGCCTGACAGAGGGCGTGGTTAACCTGACAGAGGGCGTGGTTAACCTGACAGAGGGCGTGGTTAACCTGACAGAGGGCGTGTTCAGCCTGACAGAGAGCGCCACCCCTACAGCAGGGTGAGTACACCAGGAGAAGCCGATCTATCACGTGTGAGAGCTGTGGCGCGTGTCGAGCTACAGGCAGCAACTTTAGAGTCAGTGACCTTTTCGAACCTGTTGGTCCATGTGGCAAATGAAGTAGATTTTATCTGTTTCTGTGACCTCTGCATAAGAAGGGATAGTGTGGTCAGCATTGTGCCCAACTCCCCTTAACTTCCCTAACATGAGTCAGGTACCCATAACAGCTGGTGGAATCACGAACGTCCTACAGATTTGACCCCGAGATCCGAACTTGAGACTGTCGGAGTAAAAGCCATGTTCTCTAACATCCGACCACACCGTCCTACGCTTGAGAGTCAACCTTAGATTAACTCTACTTCCTCTAGTCCATTTGTTATTAGAACGAACATTGCTTGTAGCATCATAGAAAAAACTCACCCGAATTTGACATTTTCACATTGGATAAAATCTTTCTTCCACTCTACGACCCACCTCGTTACCTGAAACAGAGAGGTTCTTAGGGCATTACACACGGCATAAAACAGTTTAAGTTTGGTGTTTGATTTCAACTAAAACATTGGAATTTTATGTTAGTGCGTTACACACGTCATAAATCATTGAAGGTTTAGTGTTTGATTGTAACTAAAACATTGGGATTTTAGTGTTTGATTGTAACTAAAACGGTGGAATTAGGAATTTTGTGTTAGGGCATTTCAGACATCATAAAACATTATTAGAGTTTTAAGTTTGGTGTTTGATCAAAACTAAATTAACTAATGAGAAAAATTATCAATCGATGCAAGATATTACCACAGTGGGTGTAGGCAGAGTACGTAATTCATTTAAAAAATACAATTGAAAGTAATCAGTTTGTTCTTAATTAAGGTGGAAAACATCTATGAGATTTTATGTGTGAATTATGAAATTATGAAATAACGGTCAAAAATGAATATATTAAAAAATGGCTACATTTAATACTATAATAACACAAACAAAATAATTAAAGGGTTGAAACTGTGGTTGATTTATAAATAAACTGTATAATTCATCATTTGTGTGAGACAGAGACAAAAGAAACCTCGTTAATGGCTTACATCCTGACAGAAGGGCTCAGCCAAAAGGCGGTACCGAGCACTGCTTTGGTTGTCCAGGTCTGCGCTCCAGTCTGGTTCCAAGATTTGCAGGGATACTGTCATCACGGTGTAGAGGACTGGGAACAAAACCAACACGCACCGACTTTTTAGATGTCAAGTAATATACCCAGTCTACATGCTCGTGTAATTAATGTCTCGAGGTAAACAAAAAAATAAAATTTCTCCTTTTCTGTATCGAAAGAAAATAAGTTTACTTTTAATGGATACCAAGTTATGCAAGTGTCCAGCCCAATTGAACCTTGACGTGTAAAAGAGCTCAACTCTACTTTACCTAGATCTGATCACATCGCAGACCAATAGTTTATCTACTTCGAGCCGTCAGTCTCATTAAATATTAAACTCCTGTCATTTGTGGCCTCACCTGTGGGGGTGGTTGTGACGAAGGGGTACGGGTGTGTGGTGAAGCTCTCGAGCTTAAAGAGTTGGTGGGTGGGCTCCGTGTCCACCGCCACATTGACGCCCCCCATGGGCAGGTGGTAGACGCCGTTCAGGTTGACCTGGTCACCATGGTAACGGAAGATGTTCAACATGCTGGAGGGCCGGACGATCTCTGTGTCTCTGAGGGCCACGCGGAACTTGACCTCGCGGTTTGGGCTGTGGAGGGTTAAATATTTGTTGACTCACTAGCGGATATTTTTTCTTTGGCGGTTTGGGTTGTGGAGGGTTAAATATTTGTTGCCTCACTAGCGGATATTTTTTTGGTGGTTTGGGCTGTGGGGGGTTAAACATTTGTTGACTCACTAGCGGATATTTTTTTGGTGGTTTGGGCTGTGGGGGGTTAAACATTTGTTGACTCACTAGCGGATATTTTTTCTTTGGCGGTTTGGGCTGTGGGGGGTTAAATATTTGTTGACTCACTAGCGCATATTTTACAATTTTATCATCATACCGTATAACAGTAACAGTTTAAATCATCGTTAATCGTTCTTCTGTTGATCGTTTTACATTAAAAAGGTCACTTAGTATTTTACCAGCTGAAGTAATTTAGGGACACACAATTTTACTATAGGATAAACTTAGATCATGCTGTAGCTAACATTATTTACAATTTATTTTTTCTCGTGCAACATGAGCTATAAATGATGGCTATATTTCTATAAATATATTTCAACTATGCTTCAAACAGTTCGATATGTACTCAAACCCGTCCATACAAACTTTACAACAAACAGTTCGCTATTTACCCAAACTCATCCACACAACTTCACCACAAAAGTTTCGCTATTTACCCAAACCCGTCCTTACAAACCACACCACAAACGGTTCGCTATTTACCCAAACTCGTCCACACAACTTCACCACAAACAGTTCGCTATTTACCCAAACTCATCCACACAACTTCACCACAAAAGTTTCGCTATTTACCCAAACCCGTCCTTACAAACCTCACCACAAACGGTTCGCTATTTACCCAAACTTGTCCACACAACTTCACCACAAACAGTTCGCTATTTACCCAAACTCGTCCACACAACTTCACCACAAACTTTTCGCTATTTACCCAAACTCGTCCACACAACTTCACCACAAACAGTTCGCTATTTACCCAAACTCGTCCACACAACTTCACCACAAACTTTTCGCTATTTACCCAAACTCGTCCACACAACTTCACCACAAACAGTTCGCCGTTTACCCAAACTCGTCCACACAACTTCACCACAAACGGTTCGCTATTTACCCAAACTTGTCCACACAACTTCACCACAAACAGTTCGCTATTTACCCAAACTCGTCCACACAACTTCACCACAAAAAGTTCGCTATTTACCCAAATTCGTCCACAACACAGCCATAATAGCGTTTCCTCACCGCCCGTAAACCAATGCTCTCAAATGTTTTATCCACCTGGTAAACAAAACAAAGAGGAATTTCAAAACAAAGCTTTAATAAAAGTACAAAGTAAGAAAAACATCAGACATGTTAATCAATGTACACAATGTTTAACATAACCTAAAGTGTATAACTACCAAAACAAACACGTCATCTCTTGTACGTTTAACTTTATCGCATCCACGTTGACAACCGCTATGATAAATTAATCCCACCCCCTCCCCAGTGTAACGCTCCACCCAGGGGTAGGTGGTTGAAGGTTGGCCTACTACCTGGATCCCGGATGCTAAGCTGAAACACCCCCCTCTCCCCCCCCCCCCCCTGCACCTCACGACTGCTAGAATGACCGTCCATTACGAAACAGTCAGCCTTCTCGTACTTTCAACTGTGTATGTAGTCTGTGGAAAATGTAAGACTACACCGATTACACATGACACCGATTACATCGATTACACATGACACTTACATCCTTACAGAACCTGTAAGCCGTCTCTCTGAAAGCACTGGAGTCTTTGTTCAACAAGTCGTCACTAAAGTTGCCGGGGTACAGGTAGAAGGTGTAGTTGTAGCTGACAGCGTCTGGGGAGATGATGATGTAAGACATGACGTAAGGGTTGCTTGTCTGGATTGTATGACTAGACTATATCAATTTAATTGATCTTGATTCTTAAATTAATGATTAGCTCACATTTCGTAACTTTAAATATTGATTTTTAAAAAAACAGTGTTTATGATTCGCAAATTTTTTCTAGCATGGCAATTATTTGTTAGAAAACGTCATATTATGTTGTTAAAATATATGGTGGAAGATTATATTTTAGCTAGGTGTGTGTAAAACGAAACTACCAATTACCGTAGATGCTAGTGTGTGTAAAACGAAACTACCGCCAATTACCGTAGATGCTGGGTGTGGTACGGACGGTAGAAAACTCCACACTGATGCTGGGTGCGTGTAAAACGAAACTACCAATTACCGTAGATGCTGGGTGTGAGGACAGTTAAACTACCGACAATTACTGTAGATGCTAGGTGTGTGTAAAACGAAACAACCAATTACCGTAGATGCTGGGTGTGGTACGGACGGTAGAAAACTCCACACTGATGCTGTCCATCTCGATGAGCAGGTTTCCCACCAGCAGGGCGAAGACGCCGTTGTGCTGTTTCCTGATGGCGTTCTCGATGATCATGCTGACCACCAGGTCTTTGACCTGCTCCCTGTCCACCTGCCCGTCGTCCTGGAACTGCAGGCTGAAGTTGACCCTGTTGGGGTCACCGCTGTGGACACACACACACACACAACCGTCGGGTCAAGGAAACAAAGGCAGGTAACCGGAGCAACTATACCACAGGGGAGGTAAGGACTTACCCGAATAGTTCGATTTGACACGTTTGATATGTTGGGAAATATTGACGATGATCTGTCAGTATCATATCGATCTACAACGGAAACATAGGTTCAATGTAATATATATATATATATATATATATATATATATATATATATATATATATATATATATATATATATATATATATATATATATATAACATGGTATCATAAAGAGATATAATAGAAACATGGAGTCATGGTATCATATTATAGAGATATAACAGAAACATGAAGTTTATGTAGGTCACATAAGGATCTATAATGAAACTAAATAATTCTGTTTTTTATCGATGTAAAAATTATTGTTACTAGAATACCAAATAAAACATCTAAATACACTAATGTTGACTTGATTGGGAGTGCATTGATAACGCCAATATTGTGTCAGTAATGTTAGTAACTTTATTTAACGTCGAATGCAATGATTATAGTTAATCGTGTTAATTAGTAAAATCTGAACGTACGTCTGTACAAAACTTTTCCTGGATGTTCTTGAATTTGGCAGACGATTTGTTGTTCAGATCCTCGGTGAAGGTCAGGTTTAACGTCTCAAACGAGAGCCGGATTAAAAAGTTGGCTGAGGAGAAGAAATAGAAAAATAAACATTAATATCAAACACAAACTGACATATATATATAAATATATATATATATATATATATATATATATATATATATATATATATATATATATATATATATATATATATATAACAAATACTGTTACTTAATTATTATATGAGTTTAACTTTTGTAAGTTTTGTGTTGATTATCATAAAACATGGTATATCATGTCTTCTAGACAATACAGCTACATGCACAAATAAATAAGTTTGATAAAAAAAGTACATTGTACATGTCGTTAGTCACTTTCTGTTTACTTACGTTCAGTTGTCGTTGGTTTTGTTGTTGTGCTAGTTGTTGTAGTTGACGTTGTAGTCGTCTTTGGTGTAGTAGTAGTTGTAGTTGTAGGTGTCGTTGTTGTTGTGGATGTAGTTGTTGATGTAGTAGTAGAAGGTGTTGTTGTGGTAGGTGTTGTGGTGGTTGTAGTAGGTGTTGTTGTGGTAGTAGTTGGTGTTGTGGTTGTAGTAGTAGGTGTTGTAGTGGTGGTAGTTGGTGTTGTGGTGGTTGTAGTAGATTTTGTGGTTGTGGTAGAAGGTGTTGTTGTGGTTGTGGTGGTAGTTGGTGTTGCAGTGGTTGTAGTTGGTGTTGTAGTGGTAGTTGGTGTGGTAGTTGTGGTAGTTGATGTTGTGGTGGTAGTTGGTGTGGTAGTGGTGGTAGTAGTGGTGGTAGTTGGTGTTGTAGTGGTAGTGGTGGTAGTAGGGGTTGTAGATGGTGTTGTGGTGGTTGTAGTAGGTGTTGTAGTTGTTGTGGTGGTAGTTGGTTTTGTGGTGGTGGTAGGCTTCGTGGTGGTAGTTGTTTTCCTAGTCGTTGTCTTTGTTGTGGTAGTTCTTCTGGTGGTGCTGGTGGTTGTAGAAGGTCTGCGAGTTGTACTTGTTGTTGTCCGACTGGTGGTGGTTGGTCTGCTGGTGGTTGTTGCTGTCGGCGTTACTGGTGTAGTAGGGGCTGGCGTTGACGAGATTTCTACTGTTGTTGGTGTTGGTATTATTGTGACCGTGGATCCTGTTAAAGTCACCAAAAAGCCACTACTTTACATTATTATCATACAGGAGATGGTTATAAAACATAACTTTCTTCAAAACATGTAGATAGGATAAGCTGATGAGATTTAATTAACAAATACACGAACAACTTTTTTGGTTGTTACCAGCGTCTTGTCTTGACGATTTTACTATGGCAAGTATCTTAAAAGTATGTAGTCATCCAATTATCTGTTAGGTCGATGACATGGTAGGTCACTCACCTGTTTGTGAGGTCACTTACCTGTTCGTGAGGTCTCTCACCTGTTCGTGAGGTCTCTCACCTGTTCGTGAGGTCACTAACCTGTTCGTGTGGTCTCTCACCTTTGATGTTACTCAACTGTTCGTGAGGTCACTGACCTCTGTTAGGTCATTCACCTGTTAGGTCACTCAACTCACCTGTCTGTGAGTCATCAATGATGAGGTAAAGGTCCCCAACACTCAGAGTGAGGTAACCAGACTTGACCACACGTTCAGGTTTCTGGAACATTCGTCTGGACAATTAGACCACTGAGAGCTAAAACCTTTAAATCAGGACAATTAGACCACTGGGAACTAAAACTTTTTAGTCTGGACAATTAGACCACTGAGAGCTAAAACCTTTAAATCAGGACAATTAGACCACTGGGAACTAAAACTTTTTAGTCTGGACAATTAGACCACTGAGAGCTAAAACCTTTAAATCAGGACAATTAGACCACTGGGAACTAAAACTTTTTAGTCTGGACAATTAGACCACTGAGAGCTAAAACTTTTTAGTCTGGACAATTAGACCACTGAGAACTAGAATATTTGTCTGGACAATTAGACCACTGAGAGCTAAAACTTTTTAGTCTGGACAATTAGACCACTGTGAACTGAAATTTTTTAGTCTGGACAATTAGACCACTGAGAACTAAAACTTTTTAGTCTGGACAATTAGACCACTGATAATGGAAACTTTTTAGTCTGGACAATTAGACCACTGAGAACTAAAACTTTTTAGTCTGGACAATTAGACCACTGAGAATGGAAATTTTTTAGTCTGGACAATTAGACCACTGAGAGCTAAAACTTTTTAGTCTGGACAATTAGACCACTGAGAGCTAAAACTTTTTAGTCTGGACAATTATACCACTGAGAACTAGAATATTTGTCTGGACAATTAGACCACTGAGAGCTAAAACTTTTTAGTCTGGACAATTAGACCACTGAGAACTGAAACTTTTTAGTCTGGACAATTAGACCACTGAGAACTAGAATATTTGTCTGGACAATTAGACCACTGAGAGCTAAAACTTTTTAGTCTGGACAATTAGACCACTGTGAACTGAAATTTTTTAGTCTGGACAATTAGACCACTGAGAACTAAAACTTTTTAGTCTGGACAATTAGACCACTGATAATGGAAACTTTTTAGTCTGGACAATTAGACCACTGAGAATGGAAATTTTTTAGTCTGGACAATTAGACCACTGAGAACTAAAACTTTTTAGTCTGGACAATTAGACCACTGAGAATGGAAACTTTTTAGTCTGGACAATTAGACCACTGAGAGCTAAAACTTTTTAGTCTGGACAGTTAGACCACTGAGAACTGGAACATTTGTCTGGACAATTAGACCACTGAGAAGTGAAGCTTTCTACACTTACTGTTTTAAGCATGTTTTAAATCCTGCTATTTTTTAAACTGCTATCAGCAAACAGAAAAACCCACCATAAATGTAAAACCTACCTGGAAAAGAAAAACCCACCTGAAAGAGAAAACCCACCAAAATCTAAAACCCACCTGAAAGAGAAAACCCACCATAAATCTAAAACCCACCTGTAAGAGAAAATCACAAAAAATCTAAAACCCACCTGTAAGAGAAAACCACCATAAATTTTAAACCCACCTGTAAGAGAAAATCCACCATAAATCTAAAACCCACCTGTAAGTGAAAACCCACCATAAATTTTAAACCCACCTGGAAGAGAAAAACCCACCATAAATTTTAAACCCACCTGTTACAGAAAACCCACCATAAATCTAAAACCCACCTGTAAGAGAAAACCACCATAAATTTTAAACCCACCTGTAAGAGAACAACCCACCATAAATTTTAAACCCACTTGTAAGAGAAAACCCACCATAAATCTAAAACCCACCTGTAAGAGAAAACCACCATAAATTTTAAACCCACCTGGAAGAGAAAAACCCACCATAAATCTAAAACCCACCTGTAAGTGAAAACCCACCAAAAATCCAAAACCCACCTGGAAGAGAAAAACCCACCATAAATCTAAAACCCACCTGGAAGAGAATGTAGACAGCCTCATCATGTATCTCCGGGAACATGGGAGTGTTGAAGGTAAATTTGAAGGCAACTTTTTCAGGGTAGTCGTCGTTAGCTCTCTGCCTGAAATCACAAGATGCTTCAATAAAAACGGAGGGTAACATTAGTTTTTAAAGTTCTTTAATTTGTTGCTGGTTCTTTATGGATTTTAACTGGTAAATTATATACAGCTTTAAAGTTTGAACCGGTGATCAAATGATCATCAAACATATGAACGTACGTGAAACTGTCGATTGCACAGGATTGATACACATGCTTCAGCAGACTAGTAGAATAGTATCTGTCCATCTGAGGAGACAACAAAGTATGTTAATCAAATGTATGTTTAGTGCAGTAGCTGCTATCTTGTTGAAGTGTATTCATGATATAGCAACATTATGTTCGTTTTTCTATTTGAAGTTACTGCGTTTTTCATATAGGCCTATGATATTTGCACACGAAAATCTGTTATAAAACTGAGGCAGCTTTAAATCTCAATAACTTGTGTATCCTATGAAACTGAGACTCACAACTTTACAGAAACGATCTTCGAGAAACTTAAAGCGAGCTGAATTTTTATTGGCCAATTCTGGGGTGTAGAAGAAATCAGCCAATCCGAATTCATAAGACAAAACTGTGACGTACGCTGTTGAGGATATAAAAAAATTAAGTATGATTTCATTTCTATAGCTACTTTTAATATAAAAATAACATAACAATGATTTTAAGTATTTAACAAAGCAATGTATGAACACTAATCTTGTCCCCTCAATCGTCTAGTCTACTTCAATCTCAATCTTGCAATCCCAATCATCTTTCCCAATCAGTATGCCCCAATCATTATACCCCTTGACGTCAGTCTGATGACCTAGAACGTAATGTTGACGTCATCTCTGACCCTGACTTACACGGGACGGTGCTTGATGACGTCGGCGTTGACGTAGATGTTGGAACTGTACTGGTCGCCTCCATGGAAAATGACGTCGTTAATATGTCAGATGTCATTGTGGGCGTGGCCAAGGTCTTGGAAGGTAGGATGGTCGTTGTCACTTCAATGCGATACCTGAAAATTTACCTGACAGTAATCAAACGTGTCAGTGACAGTACCCTACAGTCGGCGACATGGCATCAACCACATGTCAACGACATCACACTACTTACCTGTAAATGTCAATACGTCAACCCATTCACATTTCACTGACACGACATCACCCACCTGTCAGTAACATCACCCACCTGTCAGTGACACATCATCACCCACCTGTCAGTGACATCACCCACCTGACAGTGACATTATATCACCCACCTGTCAGTGACTTCACCCACCTGTCACTGACACGATATCACCCACCTGTCAGTGACATCACCCACCTGACAGTGACATTATATCACCCACATATCAGTGACACGACATCACCCACCTGTCAGTGACATGACATCACCCACCTGTCAGTGACATCACCCACATATCAGTGACACGACATCACCCACCTGTCAGTGACATGACATCACCCACCTGTCAGTGACATCACCCACCTGTCAGTGACATCACCCACCTGTCAGTGACATCACCCACATATCAGTGACACGACATCACCCACCTGTCAGTGACACGACATAACACACCTGTCAGTGACATCACCCACCTGTCAGTGACATCGCCCACCTGACAGTGACATTATATCACCCACCTGTCAGTGATATCACCCACCTGTCACTGACACGCCATCACCCACCTGTCAATGACACGTCATCACCCACCTGTCAGTGACAAGACATCACCCACGTGTCATTGACAGGACATCACCCACCTCACCTGTCAGTGACACGACATCACCCACCTGTCAGTGACACAACATCACCCACCTGTCAGTGACATCACCCACATATCAGTGACACGACATCACCCACCTGTCAGTGACATGACATCTCCCACCTGTAAGTGACATCACCCACATATCAGTGACACGACATCACCCACCTGTCAGTGACATTACATCATCCACCTGTCAGTGACATCACCAACCTGTCACTGACACGACATCACCCACGTGTCATTGACAGGACATCACCCACCTCACCAGTCAGTGACACGACATCACCCACCTGTCAGTGACATCACCCACCTGACAGTGACACGACATAACCTACCTGTCCATAATGAGAAAGAGATGACCAACGTCCATGAGATTGAGGCCTGGTGCCAGAGATTTCGGTGCCTTGTACTCCAGGTAGGTTCTCACCTGTCTGGAGAAGTCGTCGTGTAGTCTGGTCTCAAACAGGAGGTTAAAGGTCACGCCCGTGGGTGTGGGGCTGAAACAATATTCCAAATGTTTTATTATGTAACTTTGTATTGCTATCACAGAATGAAGCGAGTAATAATAAGAAATAATAGTAAAGTTACTTAAATGACGTGACGTCACATCCTCTGTAAATGACGTGGAAGGGGCTGTCTAGACTCATATACCACCGCCATAACTGAAATTACCACGTTCAAAAATACACAGATAAGCTACAACATTATATAGCAAATAGTGGACAAAAAGTAAAGCACAAGATTAATATTGTAAAAAAGTAACATACTCAATTGTAAAACAAGTAGTATGCTCGATTTCGAAATACAAGTAGGGCCTACATTGTATATTCCCATCTTAAACAACATGCGTATATGAGAGTGCGTATTAAAAAAAAAATCCAAATGCTAGGGGAAGCAACCCAGTATTAATTTTTCAGTTCTTAATACGGAGTCATTTTACTGATTATTTCCCTTGAACATTGCAAAGCAAACATTAAACCTTTATATGATACGAACCGACCCGCGGCGTATCATACGCCGCTATTTAGTTGTTTTATTTTCTACTTTTCAGTAATCCATAATTTGTGAATTCAACAGTACCAATGCTGCCACTGAAAATATTTGCTTTAAAACACTAACCCCCCCCCCTTTAACCTAACCCCGACCCTACACCCCCCCCCCCCTTGAAAGCAGCCTCCTTAGTTACCTCCTGTAAGTTTAACATCGTTTCAAACTAAATTATCTGCCCCTAATAGCCGTCACTAAACCCGGCTCTACGATTTGTAAACATTTAGCGTGACCACAACTCACCAGACCATGTAGGGGTGAGGTGGGGGTGGTAGTGATAGTGATAGAGAGAAAGAGAGGGGACTGTAAGGAGGCGCTTGCAGCTTGTTTTCTAACGTCTCCCAGATGAGAATTATATATATAGATGGTGAATGTGTTTGATGTTTAAAGTTTTTTCTTTTTTTTTAACTTTTATTAGATCTTGACTCAATTCACAATGTTCTAGAACTTACATCATCACAGACTGCCACTTTGTGTGTTTTGAAATCTTTCGAGTTGGGGTCCAATAACTTCTCTGTGAATGTCAGGTTATAGACTTCATAGTAGAGGATCAGCATGACGCCATCTGTGTAACGGGAGGTAGGTGGGGGTGGGGGGTCATTTAGTTTGTCACGATTGTGTGACAGTGTGTGTGACGTATGTGTGTGACGGTGTGTGTAATGTTTGTGTGTGACAGTGTGTGACACTTGTGTGACGGTGTGTGTGTGTGTGTGGCGTATGTGTGTGATGTTTGACTGTGACTGTGTGTGTGGAGGTGTGTGTGACCGTTTGCGTGATGTACTTGTGATAGGGTATATGAGGTCTTATGCGGCTTTTGTTTTACGGCGTTGTATGAGGTATCTTGACGTCGTTATGTGATGTTAGATGGGACCACACCATCCCTTCAAATGGAAAGATTCGAACTCTACTTCACCTACCATATTGACCGTTAGAACCAAAGGAAATGAGATGTTTGAAGTATGAAGTTGCTGCATGTCGCAGTGGCTTTATGATTTGTTTATCCACCTGTGTTATATTATGTGGAGGTTTTTTTGCTTTTATGTCCTATCTTAAGTAAGTGTGAAGTCATTATCAGTCTATATGTGAATAATAAATGTTCTAATTAGTTTATGTACATCCACTACACGACCCGTGTGGTGTGGTAAATGCACAAACGACCACAAACTGGTGTTACACAACACTACGACACCAAAACATTACCGCTAACAACCAATTATACCACCCACATACCAGTGTCAGTACATCCCCCCCCCCCCAGTCCGCCATTACCCCACCCACACACATCTCAGAAATTGGAACAAATTAGACACAAGAGGAATAGCGGCTCCGGTATCAGGGACGATAATTAGTCTTAAAACCTTGACAGAGACTAATGTGGGTTGGTGACGTACAGTCTGTTACAACAGCTGATGTTGTGTGTGGGACGTCCACAGAGGATGTGGAGGTGTGGAGAGTGCTGGTGGGTACCACGCTGATGTTGGTGGGGTAGACTTCCGGCACCTGCTCCGGCAGCACCAGGAGGTCGCCCACCAGGTAACTCAGGTGGTCCAGGTGGTAGATGGGCGGGGCTTGGGTCCGGATGACCTGAGTCATAGAGTCTGCCAACCCGTCCAGCGCGGTGTCGTAGAACACAATGTAGAAGTGGACGCGCACTGGATCAGCGCTGGAACAGATACACGAGTAGCAATCACTTTAAAATCGTAAATCAATCAATACTTTTGAAATGGTAAATAAATCATTAATTTTATAAACGTAAATTAATCAATCATTAAACTTAATAATTTGTCACTTTTTAAATATCATCTTGATACAAATAAAACTCTTTTCCTACTATCAAAATGCGTTAAATAAAAGCTGTTTGAATGTTGTGTAAAATATTTGTTATAGGGCATTAATTAGTTTCAATAGATTGAGCTTACGTGAACTGATCAACGCCACATTTGAAGAATCGATCACGGTAGATACTCTTCATGTAGAACTTCTGCATCTGATGAGAGATAAACTTTTTGGTCAGCTGACATCTTAGACAAGATTTGATGTTACTGGTGTAAACTAAAGGTCTGATTAACTTGGTTTCTATACATCCGTGTTGTGTTGTGTGTTGTAAGTTAACACAGCAAGATTTGATGTTTACTGGTGTAAACTAAAGGTCTGATCAACTTAGTCTCTATATATCCGTGTTGTGTTGTGTGTTGTAAGTTAACACAGCAAGATTTAAATTTAGCTAAAGATCAATCATAACCCGAAACATAAAGTACACATGCGGACAGAAAACAAAGTATAAAGTATGCTGATACATCCTACAATAAATGTATATTACACTTGTGTTCGTCCTACACATCTTGTGCACATTTTATACACCTTTTACATAATTTTCTCTCGCGCTATGTACATATTGCGTACAAAGCAAGTATACACCATATTATGCTCAGCTAATACACATTACATCACAGCAAATACACCATATATTGAGTATGTACATACGGTATAAACACAATATAAACACCACATACACACTACGTTAACACCACATATATATCAACTACACACCGTATACACACCACATAGACAGCACACACATCAAGTACACGCGAATCAACGATCTATACCTACATCATGACAAAACAGAATGGAGTGGTACTGGAACACAGGTGTCCTCTGGTCAGCCAGCTCTGGTGTGTAGGTCAGATTCAACACACGGACATTCGTCCTGAACTCAAGGCCATTAGCTGGGGAGGTCAGCAAGGACATGGTATACATTTATAGACGCCACTTGATTAAACTGATTTAGATTAGTTACTCACAAAACCAAATCACTCTGGTCCATAAGGGTTATATAGATTACATGGTGTAAATATATTGCATGCATTATCACAACCAGAAACACTGTAGATAACATAGGTGGTGTCAATACATATAGTTTTAAAGAAATCACACACGAAACTGTTATGTATGATAACTATTTGCATTAACAAATGTCGAGGTACTAAAAAGAGAATTAGGATAATGAGAATACAAAGGTGTGTTATGGTGATTGTAGGAAAAAAAGTCACAGGAAAAAAAAAACACAGGAAAAAAAAACACAGAAAAAAAGTCACAGGAAAAAAAGTCACAGGAAAAAAAGTCACAGGAAAAAAAGTCACAAATATATATTTGCATGATATTTGATAATACTTTTATGTATTAAATATTTAGAGAGTGCAAATTAACCTAGGGTTAATTAAATATAATGTAATGTGTGTAGGCTGTGTATGCATAGGAATTTTTATAATTCATCCAAAAATATTTATTATGAAGTATGTAGATTGTAATTATGTTAAACTTAAGATTAGTAGCGTATAATAGAATGCTCTAAAGTCCACGGTTTTCATCGTGTTTTTTTTTAAATACCAATATTAAATTACCGTGAAATGGTAAGTTCATCTGACTTGCTGCCCTCAACTCATGGCAACAATAGTTATATTTAGTTCAACCACCTTTACTGCCCATATTTATCACGCTCATTACATAACAAAACTTAGGATCAAAACAGAAAGCCGACAAGGTTCAAAGGCTGTCATTGACGCGTAACGTCAGCAACACAAAATATGTTCGGACAATGCCTACTGAGGAGAGGCCGACCAGAGAATAGCCTACGGCAAAATTTACCTAAATTTCTTTTATAATTAACTTTTCTACCGCGTATTTAACTAAATACATAACAAAAGTTGAGATTGTTGTGTAAATTATCTTAGAGTATTTTTACTTACAATAGTTATATATCATAATGCTTTTAACGTCTATAAATAATTTATGCTATCAAAAAATACAACCCACAACAATAAACATACAAAATTTTACCATTCTTAACAAATTAATAAAAATATTTCAAAAAAGATTTTTGTGACTTTTTTTTCTGTGACTTTATTTCTGTGACTTTTTTTCCGATAAAATTTTTCCACTGTGACTTTTTTTCTGTGACTTTTTTTCCTAGCAAAAACTGTGACTTTTTTTCTGTGTTTTTTTTTTCCTGTGACTTTTTTTCCGTTTACCGTTATGGTCGGGGGATCACCTTAATACAGGTGTGTTGTGAACTTACCTTAATACAGGTGTGTTGCGATTGGGAACTTACCTTGATACAGGTGTGTTGCGATTGGGAACTTACCTTGATACAGGTGTGTTGTGAACTCACCTTGATACAGGTGTGTTGTGAACTTACTTTGATACAGGTGTGTTGTGGTAGGGAAATTAGCTTGATACAGGTGTGTTGTGAACTTACCTTGATACAGGTGTGTTGTGAACTCACCTTGATACAGGTGTGTTGTGGTAGGGAACTCACCTTGATACAGATGTGTTGTGGTGGGAACTTACCTTGATACAGGTGTGTTGTGAACTCAGCTTGATACAGGTGTGTTGTGAACTTACCTTGATACAGGTGTGTTGTGAACTCACCTTGATACAGGTGTGTTGTGAACTTACCTTGATACAGGTGTATTGTGGTGGGAACTTACCTTGATACAGGTTTAATGTGGTATGCAACTCACCTAGATACAGGTGTGTTGTGAACTCACCTTGATACAGGTGTGTTGTGAACTCACCTTGATACAGGTGTGTTGTGAACGCACCTTGATACAGGTGTGTTGTGGTAGGGAACGCACCTTGATACAGGTGTGTTGTGAACGCACCTTGATACAGGTGTGTTGTGAACGCACCTTGATACAGGTGTGTTGTGAACTTACCTTGATACAGGTGTGTTGTGAACTTACCTTGATACAGATGTGTTGTGGTGGGAACTTACCTTGATACAGGTGTGTTGTGAACTCACCTTGATACAGGTGTGTTGTGAACTTACCTTGATACAGGTGTGTTGTGAACTTACCTTGATACAGGTGTGTTGTGAACTCACCTTGCACTTCCCCAAGCTTGAGGTAGATGGAGCCCACCAAGAAGATTTCATGCAGACCGATGTAGAAGCGAGGGGCGTGTTTCCTGATGACCCACTCGATACTGCCCACCATGCCTGGCCACTCCCCACCCTGATAGCCGACACTGACCACAACGGCAGGGGGGTAGGGCCTGAAATCAAAGGGAGTAAGATTTAATTATTTTAATTTAATTGAAACTATTGCCTTGATTTACAATCTAAATACCATTATCTTTACCCTTGTAAGATTACTTCATTATCAGGCAAACTTTACGGGACATTATTAAAATACATGATCATCGTACATCGAAACAGGAATACATTAAAGCGTAGTTATTGGACTTCACTGAAATCATAGTGCGTTTAACAAAACAGCTTTCGTTGAAATGTGTTTGTTATGCTCATTCCTTACTGATAGCAGCCAATGAATCACACAAACAGCAGAAAACAGCATTAAACTACACAATACAGCAAGACTTACCTGAATAAATGGACCTTACAGTTGTAGAAATATTTGATGTAGGGACTTCTGTGGTATAATCTCTCAAGCTACAGACAGAGAACATGTGTCAAAATATGCGCGTGTTTGTTGTGTTGAGACGTGGATTTCAACACATTGCTAGATGTAGTTTTATGACTGTCTTGGTATCTTGACTTAGACCAGAGCTTTATGACTGTCTATCTTGACTTAGACCAGAGCTTTATGACTGTCTATCTTGACTTAGACCAGAGCTTTATGACTGTCTATCTTGACTTAGACCAGAGATTTATGACTGTCTATCTTGACTTAGACCAGAGCTTTATGACTGTCTATCTTGACTTAGACCAGAGCTTTATGACTGTCTATCTTGACTTAGAGCTTGACAACCCTGGGGTCTGGGCTTTACATGTGATACAAAAAGTTTGCCTCTGCCCCCCCCCCCACCCCCCCCCCCCCCCCCCCATCCTTGTGTTAGGGGTTCAGTGATGTGGAACAGTTAGTAGACTAGGTCAATGTGAGCAGGAAAAGATGTCGAATGTTAGAAAAAATCATTCTTTTGGCGAACGGTACAATTTTTCTATTGGAGTTGGGCGGATGAGGTGGGGATGTTTATGGTAGTTTCTTAATTAAGCTTCTACCGACTTAATTACCTTAAGATAACATGGGTCAGTATCAACATGTTTTGGTACTATTCATATATTTGCCCATTTATGTTTTTGTTTTTACAAAACATTGTTAAAATAACCCACAAGAACCAAAATTAAAATTGTAATACAATACTTTTCTTTCAGTTCGAAAGAAATTAGTAATTTAAAATTTATGAATTAAAAGGTTATTAGGACTTTTCTATTAGATTTTTTTTATATAGTGATAAAATGATTTTTAAATGTTTTGATTACTTTTTTTTTCTGTATTTTTAAATATTTTGTAGGTTGTGTTACTGAGAAATGTAATTTTATGAAGGTGAAGTACTTAACGAAATTTAACATCCAAAGTACAACCAATTCCAACTATACTAGAGCACTACATTGTATTTAAACGTTTTAAACAATGAAGAATTATGGCGGCTGTCTCGCGATATGTTACAGCTACTGGTGATGGCGTGCTCGTTGTATAAGTTCATGCTACAACAACAGCTATCGATTGGTGGAGGTTAGAACTAATTCTGATCATAAAAATAATTTTGTTTTTTTGGGTGACTTACATCCTTGCAGAACTTGGCCGAGAGTTGCTGGAACTGGGGCGAGGTGTGGTCCTGGAGGTCAGGGGTGAAGGTCAGGTTGTAGGTTGGCAAGATGGCGTAGATGTAGGTCAGGTCAGCTGAAAATAGCACGTGAGGTTCTTCAGTCGATTTAACAGTGGTCGGTCAGTCGACGACCGTGTACTTTGGTCGGTCAGTCGATGACCGTGTACTATGGTCGGACAGTCGACGACCGTGTACTATGGTCGGACAGTCGACGACCGTGTACTATGGTCGAACAGTCGACGACCGTGTACTATGGTCGAACAGTCGATGACCGTGTACTATGGTCGGTCAGTCGACGACCGTGTACTATGGTCGAACAGTCGACGACCGTGTACTATGGTCGAACAGTCGACGACCGTGTACTATGGTCGGACAGTCGACGACCGTGTACTATGGTCGAACAGTCGACGACCGTGTACTATGGTCGAACAGTCGACGACCGTGTACTATGGTCGAACAGTCGACGACCGTGTACTATGGTCGAACAGTCGACGACCGTGTACTATGGTCGAACAGTCGATGACCGTGTACTATGGTCGGTCAGTCGACGACCGTGTACTTTGGTCGGTCAGTCGATGACCGTGTACTTTGGTCGGTCAGTCGATGACCGTGTACTATGGTCGGTCAGTCGACGACTGTGTACTATGGTCGGTCAGTCGACGACTGTGTACTATGGTCGGTCAGTCGACGACTGTGTACTATGGTCGGTCAGTCGATGACTGTGTACTATGGTCGGTCAGTCGACGACTGTGTACTATGGTCGGTCAGTCGACGACTGTGTACTATGGTCGGTCAGTCGACGACTGTGTACTATGGTCGGTCAGTCGACGACTGTGTACTATGGTCGGTCAGTCGATGACCGTGTACTATGGTCGGTCAGTCGACGATTCTGTACAACCGTCGGACAGGCTATCACATCTACCCACAACATTCACGTGGTACAGTTGACCACAACACTCACGTGGTACAGTTGACCACATCTACCCACAACACTCACGTGGTACAGTTGACCACAACACTCACGTGGTACAGTTGACATCAACACTCACGTGGTACAGTTGACCACTACACTCACGTGGTACAGTTGACCACATCTACCCACAACACTCACGTGGTACAGTTGACCACATCTACCCACAACACTCACGTGGTACAGTTGACCACATCTACCCACAACACTCACGTGGTACAGTTGACCACATCTACCCCTAAACTCACGTGGTACAGTTGACCACATCTACCCACAACACTCACGTGGTACAGTTGACCACATCTACCCACAACACTCACGTGGTACAGTTAACCACAACACTCACGTGGTACAGTTGACCACAACACTCCCGTGGTACAGTTGACCACATCTACCCACAACACTCACGTGGTACAGTTGACCACAACACTCACGTGGTACAGTTGACCACAACACTTACGTGGTACAGTTGACCACATCTACCCACAACACTCACGTGGTACAGTTGACCACAACACTCACGTGGTACAGTTGACCACGTCTACCCACAACACTCACGTGGTACAGTTGACCACGTCTACCCACAACACTCACGTGGTACAGTAGTCGGCCTGATGCTGGTGGTCCGTGCTGTTGTTGATGATGTGGTCCTGGTGATGTTGACTGGCTCGATGGTCAACTTGACATTGTAGGGGGTGATGACTAGTGGTCCGATCATCTTGACCGACTGCCAACAAACGGTTAAACTGTTAAACATTCGGGTAAAACATTAAACAAACGGCTAAACGGTTAAACATTCGGGTAAACCTGTTTAACACCTGCTACATTAAACACAGATACAATGTTAAAACTGTAGGTAAACCTTCATAAATCTTCTGCAGTCTAGTGGGTAGGTTTATTTTGATAAACTGTTAAACATTCAGGTAAAACATTAAACAAACGGCTAAACGGTTAAACATTCGGGTAAACCTGTTTAACACCTGCTACATTAAACACAGATACAATGTTAAAACTGTAGGTAAACCTTCATAAACCTTCTGCAGTCTAGTGGGTAGGTTTATTTTGATAAAGTGGTATACCAATAAACAAGAACGTGGTTACTATAAGGGGCTCCTACATGGCCAGTTTGTAACTCTTTAAGATGTTATTTAAAGACGGTTTTAACAAACACCTGGCCAGTGAGGCTACATCATCGGTAAGGTAAGTCAATACTCAACCAGTTACTGCCGGTAAATACTTGTACGGTAACTCTACTGAAAGACGTTTGTGCAACTAACTTCTAGTGTGGTACCTCTACTGAAAGACCTATTAGTGCCACTAATGTCAAGTATGGTAACGTTACATGACTATTATGTGAGATATCAATCGGATGTATCAAGTAATGTCATCACTGAAAATGCCATGTTCTGATTATTTTTCCTAATCAACATTATTTTTTCTAACAGTTAATTAAGGAGTTTCATATCTACCAACACTTCACTTTCTTGTAATGTCACTTTTAAAAATGTAAATGTTTGACAACACTGTGAGCAGTATCACAAATATGTAGTTTAACGAGACTCCTACATTCAATGCCTGGGATATTGAACCCAATGTTATCAATGGCAACATGATCATGTATGACATCATTTCGCTGACTGACATATGATATCAGCCTGATGACAATGTCCCACCTGAAAATTAAACGTGGCATTTCTGGCACCGAGCAGTAGCAGGTAGAGCATCGATTGCTGGACGTCTCTCCACTCCGTCCCCACCAGCAGCACGTAAAATGAGACGGTGTCTGGCTTTGGTCTGGGGACACAGAAGATACAATCTCATCGCAAGAAAATAATTGCCTGGTTAATTTGTATTTTTTTTTCGGGGGGGGGGGGGTTGTGACCCATAGGACGCATATATGAACCCTTGTACAATATAAAACTAGTTTACTGTTGACGATAAGCGACTAAAATTACTGGAGGTTATACTGGGGTGACTCTAGGTAAGGAAGATGACGGAAGAAAAAAACTTTAAAATACAAAGCCTTTACAATGCTCTAATTAATGAAGATAGACTTTTTTTTTAGTAGTCACACCATGCAGTGCTTTTTGGTGCATCTCTGTGTCTTATTATAAGATAGACGAAAGTTATTTTTATCGATAATAATTATAAATACAAGCGTTGATCAATTTAGATACATTTTAATGTATCCAAACATTTTCTTACAATTATGGTTAAGTGAATATGCTTTTTTTTTTTACATTTTTTGTTAGTGCGATTAATCGATTTTAGAAAATAGGTTAAATGTTTTTTTTTTACTTTTTATTATTTAGATATTGTACATGTAGCTTATAAGTCGATACTTAAGATTTAAAAATAATTAGTTAAAAACTTAGTGTCCATTCTTTCGTATCTGATTATTCTTGAGTCGACAGCTACACTAAATAAAGCAAGTTTCCTTTACACCAAACGGACTTCCTCCCGTTAATAAAACTAATATTCCCTAACAAACCCATCGACACGAGACTATATCTATTATCTGTCCCTATTATCTTGCCTGGCCTGAAAATATTTGCTTACATTTGTTGTAATCCCGAACTGACTTACTACATATACACAACAATGTCTTGTTCTCTCCCCTGTTCTTATGGTCTATGAAGATCTTTAAATTAATTTTTGTGACATCTAATTATTTTTTAAAAATCAGATATTTTTGCATTGTCATCAGAAATGAATTTCTCTGGAAGTTTAAAAGAGGCATCATGCTGAGACATCAGTGCCATATGACTTAGACTAAGCAAAACTTGTAATAATGATTGAAATGACTGGAGAAATGATTGAGATGACTTAAAAATGATTGAGGTGACTTGACGAATGACTGATGTGACGAAGTTGTGCTCAACGTACGAGACATTCCGATGTAAACGCCTTTAAAATTTCACGCCTCAAACACAGAAGAGCGTGAATTAAGACACAATACGAGAATACTTAGACACACTCATCAGCTTTCACACTCACCTCCAACCCCCACCCTCGCACCCCCACCCTCTTACCCCTGCCTTACCCTCTCATCCCCACACATACCTTTTGATCTAACCACACACACAGGACAATGTCTGTAAGTCCACTCATGTCTGACGACCGTACTTACCTAAACTCTCTGACCTGACAGCTGTAGAACCGGTCAGCGAACACGCTAATGCTCCTGTTGGTTAGGATAGATCCGATCTGTTGGATGAGCGGGGGGAGGATGTCATGTTTGTTACGATAGTTGTTAGCTATTCTCACAGTCTCCACTGTGTTGTATGTATGTGTTTCACTTTGAGTTATACATGTGTTTTAAGTAATTGTTGGTGGCATTGGTGTGAGAAGTAGATGCAGGTGTGGATGATGTTGTACCTACGTGGTAACTTAATCAGTTCCGGCAAAACCTGGTGGGAATAATCGGGGGCTGTTGTCGTTCTTACACTCTAACGTGTGCTGTATGGCCTACTTACGTCAGACGTGAGTTGTGCGACATACGTCAGACGTGTGTTGGGTGACATACTTACGTCATAATGTACTTAAAAAATTCTCTTTTCCAGCCTGACAGTCTATGGGGTATTGGGTAAATGAAGTAGAGTTCACCTGTTTCTGTAACCTCGGTGTATGTAGGCATAGTGTGGTCAGCACTATGCCCGGTCGCCTTTAGTTTCCTTAACGTGAGTCAGATATCCCATCAGGGCTGGGTGGACTCCATAACATTCTACTAGCTTGAACCCGGATTCGAACTCGAAACTTTCTGGTTAGCAGTCTAACGCTCTACGGCTATGGCCACGCCGTCCCAATATACTTACGTCAGAACAAAAGGGCAGTGCCAGATTCCGGAAGTAGTGAGAAAACTTGTCGGCCAAGCTGTAGGTGTAGTTGAGGTTAAACACAGGAAACTGTAGAGACACGCCCACTCCATCTGAGGGGTCATTTGAAAGATGTATATACATAGTGTGTTTGTGTGTGTGTTTGTGTGTGTGTGCCTGTATGTGTTTGTTTGTTTGTGTGCCTGTGTGTGTGTTTGTGAGTGTGTCTGTGTGTGTTTGTGTGTGTGTTTGCGTACTTGAGTGTGTGTGTGTGTGCGCGCGAGCGTCTATGTATGTGCTTGTATATGTGCGTATGCATAGGTATTAAACCTAATATAAAATAAGAAAGTATAAAGAGTGCATGTCGATATAAATCTTACCAAAATTCTGACCCCAGTTGGCCCTGATGTCCACCAAAAAGTCCTTAATGACCAGATACTTCATGGAACCGATGTAATGCTTGGTGGCTCCTCTCTCCACGATGTAGTTCAAGGTCGCAGTCATAAGGTCACGGTCATGTGTGCCGTTGAATCTCAGCTTTAAATTGACCAGCAGACTCCCATCCCTGTTAAATACATCATATCGTAACACTCGAAACGTTACCAGACGATAATCTAAGCAAACTTGTAGGCCTAGCCTCAACAGTACGCTGCAGGTTATATTCACTTTACAGTCAGTACATATTTTCTGGCAGTGAGATCGGGTTGAAGAATTTAATGATAGTTACGATTACCACAGACGATTCTACAATAGGTCGTCTTCAGCAAACACGGTCGTAAAAACAATTTTGAATTATACTCAAAATGTGGGGGGGGGGGGGGGGGGCGGATCGCACCGGGTGACACAAGGCAAAAAATAGCAAAATATATAGAGAAAAATTTGAAGGGTGGGGGGTTTAATTCGAAAGTTTGAGGAGAAGGGGTTGCGAATCGAAAATTTGAAAGTTTGTCCCCGGGAAGGGTCGCTACGCATCGTGGGGGGTGACACCATTAAGTGCCGCACCGGGTGACACCAGACCTCGCTACGCCACTGACTCCATTTCACACGTTAGGATAGATACAATTGGCTAGTGAGTTTATCAATAGCTTATCCTCTTATTGGTGTATTGCAGCTTTTTCCTTAGATCATTTGCTGTATGTGAAAGACGAGTGAACAATATATATGTGCTGTTTTAGTGGACTTCAGCAGTAGAAGGTAGACTTGATGGATGTATGGTTTAAGAGCTACGCAGTCAATAAATAATGGTAAATCACCATGCGAGTTTGTTGAGGGTGTCACAAAAAAAATGTTACTTAACCAGTACAACTTTTAAAAACGAAAAAAAAATGTTGCACATGTAACACCAAAACTTTGGACATGTCGGTCAGATTGATTAGAAAATGTCAACCCTTACCTCGTCCATGGGCAGCTACAGCCTGGTACGTCTGCTACATTGCTGGAATTAAAGGGAAGTAAATCAGTGCACGTCAGGTACCACAATCATGACACAACAACAGACACAACTTTCAGGTTGACATACTAAGAAGGGGGGGGGGGGGGGGGGTAATTGTTTTTTTAGAGATCATCACAAGCTACTGATTGGTTTTTCACCCAAATATTTTAGCCTACGTGGTGTCAACTTCATCTAGAAAAAATTACTCAAAATTGAAAAAAAAAAACATAAAATCTTTTATAATAATAAACGTTTAAATGCACTGAAAACAAATTTGCTTTTTATAATACAAAATTGGGTCGCTAAAATATGTTAGGGATCACATGAGCGACCAAAATTTGTTTAATAAAGAAAGAGGTTTATTTTATTTTATTATTTTCGGCGCATTTAAAATTGTACAAGCTAATTTAATATTAAGTTGTTTTGTATAGGTGTTTTATTTAACAACACTTATGAGTATTAACCTTGAGAATTAAATTTAAAAAAACGGCAGCTTACAGTATTTCCGTGACCTCACAACCGGTGAACGTCTGGGAGTAGTTGCTTGACATCATGAAAGATGACATCTGATAAAATATGACATCTGATAAAATATGACATCTGATAAAATATGACATCTGATAAAATATGAGATTTTAAAAATATGACATCTATAAAAGGGCGTCATGACATGGATCGTATTGATGACAATGAATCTGTTATTGTCGTGACACGTGACACAGTAACCCACAAGACACGTGACAGCATCATAAAAGTAACAACACAACAAATCAATGTGTCACGTGGTGTTGTGATAGGCCTACGACTTCTCACGCGACCAGATATTAACGGTTTCTCGTGTTGACCTATCTAAAGTGACAACAGCAAGACCTTGCCTTGTTGAGCTCAAACTCAACTCGTTATAACATACGAGTGGATTTGACGTCATCATAATATAACAAAAACATCGGCCAATAGGCATGACGTCATCACAATATAACAATACCATTGTCCACTAGACTGACATTAGCTGTACAAAAATGACTCCCCTCCCCCCCCCTCCCAACCAACTCTGACGTCATCTAGCTGATACCATTTTGGTTCATGTACTGACGTCACCATTCTTGACTTGTTTTAAATCAGCTAATTAGAGCTCATTAACTCGGTAGCTGAAAGACTAACAGGATTCCATATGGTGGCCCAGTTATGATACACCCCAGTGATGTTTAGCAGTTGAGGTGGGGATGTGGGGGCGGCTAATGTGGAAACGAGGTTAGTTATGTAGCTTAGATGTAGTGATCTGTTGTCTAGGTACCCGCGCCTACTTCACGCGAAAGTTGATTTGGATGTGTGTCATCTTTTTATTGGCTTAATTTTCGTGGCCTAATTGGAAAAATCGATTACAGGGCGAAACCATGGGAAGATAATTAAATATAAACAAGAGAGAGCTTGCTACCAATGTTTTAAATACCTAAATTTATGCCAGGTACTGATTTTAGCTGGGTAGACTCAATGTTTTATGAAGCCACCCCTCCCCACCCACCTCCTTATAAAGCCACCCCTAACCACCCACCTTCTTATAGAGCCACCTCTCCCCACCCACCTCCTTATAAAGCCACCCCACCCACCTCCTTATAGAGCCACCTCTCCCCACCCACCTCCTTATAAAGCACGCCACCCCCACCCACCTCCTTATAAAGCCACCCCTAACCACCCACCTCCTTATAAAGCCACCCCTCCCCACCCACCTCCTTATAAAGCCACCCCTCCCCAGCCACCTCCTTATAAAGCCAACCCTCCCACCCACCTCCTTATAAAGCCACCCACCTCCTGACACAGAGGTGTCGCAATCCTGAGAAAATCTGGCGAGCTTCTATTGGCCATGTTAGCGTTGTATGTGTGGTTCAGTATCCTCAGTGCGGCGTCTGCTTCTGTCACCTTGCTACGTCTGGCCGCTAACAAATGTCAAGGTTTAATTTCTTACACTTAATTATAAGTTAATTACTTCATTACATGTTTTATTGTCTAGGTGTAATAACGTCATTTTATTAAATAAAGTTTAGATTTATTATCTATAAAATGAGAAAATCGAGAAACTGAAATTGACCAGGTATAAATATCTTTAAGGCTAAATTTCAACTTACCAGACTCTACCTCTGGTTGATCTGAAAAGAAATATGTTAATTAAATTGTAATTAAATTATGTAAGTTTGTAAGAACGTGACGTCACATTACGTCAGATCCGGTCTGATGAGCTGAATATTTCAAACCGAAATTTGATGATTGTATGACGCGTTAGCCAAGGCGATATCTCACACATTGGGCATTTAGAAGCCGATTTCTGTCCCACACAGAATAGCTCAGCACGTGAGTTGGTGAGTACATTGGCCCTAACTTATGACAACTATGTAGGCACAGGTGTACGGCAGGTTTGATTTTTGTATCAGTAGGCGCTTCAAAGGTAAACAAATTTACCTTTTATAGGTCAGTGGTCAATATAATTTTTCTTTGTTAGTTGGTAGGTCAAGGGTCAAGATAATTATCTTGCTATAGCAGGTGGAAACATTGGGGGCAACAAAACTACCTTTCATATGATGGGGAGTGGGATAATTACCTTTCATTAGCTGGTAGAAGATCAACTAGCCTAGCAGGATAATTACCTTTCATGAGATGGGAGAAGGACATTTACCTTTCATAAGATGGGGGATCAGGACAACTACCTTTCATAAGATGGGGATCAGGACAATTACCTTTCATAAGATGGGGGATCAGGACAACTACCTTTCATAAGATGGGGATCAGGACAATTACCTTTCATAAGATGGGGAACAGGACAATTACCTTTCATAAGATGGGGATCAGGACAATTACCTTTTACGAGGCGGGGAACAGGACAATTACCTTTCATGAGCAGGTAGTAGACCAACCAGCCCAGCAGGACAGCGATGATAAAGGCGAGGATGAGGACGAGAAAAAAAATCACACACTTTCGACAGCGCCGTTTTTTCTTCCTCTCCGAGGAGGAGGTCACTCTGCTTGTCAGGCTAGCCGTGTCTGAGTGGTTTCCCCTGTACAACATGGCGTTGTAGCTACTTCCTGTCATTGGGCTCCAGACGGTGGATTTCTTGCCGGTGGAGTTGCTTCCCTCTTCTTTCTTCTCTGCCTTCTCATCCTTCTTTCTCTTCTGTGTGTGACGGTAAAGCCGGTTAACTTTGAGGGCTGGCTTGTAAGGTTTTATTCATTAAATACCCAAGACATTTGAAAGCGAATTTGTAATGCGAAATAGTCAAGTCTCAGTGCATGTGACTATTTCGTGCTGAAACTCAATTTTAAATCGTTATTTTCTCTAATGTAATTTGTAAGTGCGAGAAGTGTATTTGGATATTTCTCATGGCCTCTTCTTCTCTTTCATCCCCCCCCCCTTAATGTAAATGGGCTATAGTGTGTGTGTGTGTGTATGTGTGTATTTCAAAGGGATATATATATATATATATATATATATATATATATATATATATATATATATATATATATATATATATATATATATATATATATATATATATATATAGTGTGTGTGTGTGTGTCAGTTAAGGGAAAAAATCCAGAGCATGTAAGTAGCAGGATTCAGTAATGAATGCATGACCAAAAGACATATCGTCTCGTAATTAAATGTTAAGTGACCCTAGGCTAGACCTACCTTGGCTGACGTGTGTCCGGCTTGCTCCATCTCACCGACCAGTCCCTTATTCCAGTCGTCCATGTTGGAACGGTGTGTGAACACCTCCTCCACCTTTTGCACCCAGTGCGGCCGGGATTCGTTCCCAGTCTCTTTCGTTCCTCGCGGCATTGCTGGACAGCAGAATACTTGCCGCACACACACACACACACACACACACACACACACACCGGACAGTTGAGCAGTTGAAAGACGGACACTGGGCAGCTGGAAGTTAAATCACCAACCCTTGCATCTCTAACTCCGGTCAGTTTCCCACTTCAAACACAGAACACTTTTATAACTCTTGCATGGACTTAAACTTGATGATGATTAAATAGTATAACACTACCGTCTTAAAAAAAACAATGCACGGTATAAACTATTGCACTCTACTTTTTAGAAGGTCAACTTGCAGTTTTAATACAATCACTTTCGTTAAAACAACGTTAAATTATTAATGTAACAGGGTAATGCAATTATCCTTTTCACGGGTACAATGATCACATAAAATATTAATACAACGAATTTAGGTTAATTTAATTGAATATCATCAATAATTTATAATTTACTTCTATCCAGAAATTCGATGTTTAAACTATTTTGTATCTGTATGTATTAAATGAATTGAATAATCACTGCTGTTTCCTAGTTAGTCCAAACAGTTTTACACTAGAGTTACGCCGAAGTTATCCTCTAGTCAGTCAGCCACAGTCGAGAGGAAAGCAGAAATGAACGTTGGAATGTGGACTCTGGTGAGATGCGAACCCTTGCCGACCCGGTTTAAGGTGACACGTGTTAGACAACGCCCTCTGCCTCCCAATGTATCTACAACATTCACGACCGTCTCACGGAGTACCTATATCCTCCATTGTTACTAGCTCAGCTCTCGCCACAGTACAAATTGTCAGATGTGTATCGTTTTAAATGCTTAGATTAAAACCTTTCCCTCGTGTTATTAACCCATACATTGATAAGCTGTGTGTTAAATTGAGAGAATCCCCTGCCATTGTGACCTACATCCCAGCAGTAAACAAACACAATAAAAAATGGGCAGCGTCTTGTACGAACGACTGGACAAACCAGAGAGTTGAGTGACCGACGTCAACGGTCGACGTCACAGCTACACAAGATTTATTGGGAGACGTCATGAGACCCAGTCATTCGGCTCTACCCCCCCCCCCCCACACCTCCCCATAAGTTCAGCTCCCCTGTATTTAGTGATTAGAACCCGTGCTCAATGTAAGCTGTAAATGAAATCAGCATAGAGGGCTGAACTGGTGAATTGTTGGTTTACTGGGATTTGTTTTATGGCAGACATGTGACGAACAGACACATACATAAATACATATCACACAAACAGCCTATATATATATATATATATATATATATATATATATATATATATATATATATATATATATATATATATATATATATATATATATTTATTTATGTTTGAGTATGCATGTTTTGGCTTTCTGTATAGGTGTCACAAATAAAATAACCCAACATCAAAACTGACCAAATGAGTTTGCCACACATAGTAAGCAGAATTCAAGAAAGGCCAGCGGCCAATTTAAAGCGCCATGCCATGAAAAACTAAATTTTATTTCATAATCTTTTAAAAGGTAGTGTGTGAAGTGTGTCATTTTGTTTTCTATGTCTGGGGCATTTGTCTTGGATCTCATGCAAACATGTGCATGAAATGAAAGGTTTGTTTATTGAATTTCAACTCTCGGTATTAGGAATAGTATATTTGAATTGAATTGCATAGGATCAAATCAGTTTGTATCAAATTAGATGATGGTAGTGTTCGTCAATCCTAGGTTTAGGGATGACGTGTCAAGACGCCAGCATAACAGCTATCATGTTTTCAGACACCAATTCGTTCCATCACAACTATGACAGCTATCATGTTTTCAAACACCAACATTCCATCACAACCAAGACAGCTATCCTGTTTTCAAACACCAATTCATTCCATCACAACCAAAATGACCAAAAAAAAAAAACGTTTTATTTATATTTATTTTATTTCTCATATTCTCTTCACAAATAGCAACAATAAAAAGCCAATGAAAGAACAGAAAATAAAGAATATTGACAGTTCGGGAGAACCTGAATGAAATGGTGGATCCTAAATATGACGTAACATAAACAAAACAGTTATTAACGGATTTACCGAAGCTCACGATGCGGGGAGAATTTGGCTATAAATGAAGGGTCATTTCATAAAACAACAAACGATATCAGGATAGTTGACTTTCGCGTGGATAAAATTGTTGGTTTAAGCGATTAGAACATGTCGCCCGCTTCCTGCATTAACTCACATACGAGTGAGTAGTTATCACGTGGTAGTGGACTTCCGGTTTAACTCGTTTTAAAAATATCACTCAAAAGTTGAAAGATATTCGATTTTTAAACATTATATTTAGCTGTGAAATTTTTGTAACGAATGTAGCGCCATTAAAATTGTTTTTCTTCAACGAGGCGTTTTACCAAAGCGATGCCTCGGGGGTTTTGTGGCTTCCATCTCGGTCCTGAGACCAGGCCTACGTGTTGACACAACCATATCGTCTGCTACAAAACCTGCTGGAAAATGATTGGCTGTCTTAGAAGTACACTGCCACGTGGCGGAACGTGCTGATTGGTGTTTGAAATAAATACAAAAACTCGACTTTTTTCACAGGGAATAAATAATGCGTAAATTACATGATTGTAGGTTTTTTTTAGGACTTTTACAGACATGAAAAAATAAAAAATAAAACGCAATTAATTCAATAAAAATGAAAGTTTTCAATATGTTATAAGCCCACGTTGAAAGGGTTAATCCGGAGGGTGGGGACAAATGAAGCAGATGAGCGCGGTTGAAAACAGACAACTAATTAGTGACAAAATGAATTAATTTACGTTCGTCCGTCGACAACTTTAATTAATGAATGCAAGTAGATTAGAATTCGGGAATGTTCAGTAGTTCAGCTTCTAGATTTCAACTCTAAATTAATATGAATGGAGCTTGTTTAATTGAATACAACGGAATGCGTTGGCTATTTTGATATTTAATCATTTAACTTTCGTAGCATGAACATTAGTTAATTTTTTTAAAATCAGATAACGATTATTTATTATATTCACTTAACTCTGAAATGAAGATTTGCTACGTCATATTTATAAAGTAATCTCGAATTGTAAGCATGTTTTATGTTTTAATGTTCCGTAATGTTTTCTAATATTTATCTGTTTTAATGTTCCGTAATGTTTTCTAAAATACAAGTTTTTAGAGTTGTCGGGAAAATATATTTTCATGAACACAAATCACATAAACATAACTGAAAAAGTTCAATCAAATTAATAATTTTAAATTATTTTACAGTTTCATAAACAGACAATGAAAACTTGAAATATTATCATTGTGTAACAAATAGCAAAATATTATACCAGACAGGTACAAAATAACTATGGCATTTTTTTAGCAAAGGACAAGAGTTTCTTTCATAAAGCCGTTTAGTACAAAAATAAGTATAAATTGAGTTGAGTAACACCACACATAACACAGGGTACTACTGTCACCAGAACTTATTTTTGTAGAAACTTAATTCATAATTAATAATTAACTTAATGTATGTTTAGTGGCGTCTTGTTTAAAACTAAAGGTATGTGCGTTTTGCAACGTTTTCTTACCTTCTGTCTTTACCCTTGTTAAGTTTATTCTCGTTTAACAATACTTGATTTTACCACTTCATGAATTTGTTTCAAAATATAAAAATACATAAACATGTTTTTTTTTTTACTTTATTTTTATTTTCATTAGATCGAGCGTCTAAAATCAAACATGTTTGAGGCGTATAATTTTTATTTTAACTTCCCCCCATGCCCATACCCCCCTCCCCCCACCCTGAAGAAACGGCAGCATGGCGTGCCCCTCAAAGCATGCCCAGGAACCTGGCGGTGCAGGAGCTCCGGCACTGGGGCTGGGGGTGGGGGACGTAGCGGTTCTTGAGCTTCATGGTCCGCAGGAAAATCTCGGCCTCCAAGACACAGTTTTCTTTCTTCAGGCAGAGGGCGGTGGCCGCGGCACGGTACACGTTGTCACAGTGGTCACGTGATACGCCCAGGGAGTGGCCCTAGGGAGAGGGAAGGTCAGGGTCAGACTTTCATAGGGGACTCAGTTTATATGTAACACAGAGAGATGTATGAGACTAGGTAATAGGTGATTCGATGATAAACGTGATACAACAGGTGACACAATGGTACATAATGTGACGTAATGTTGCAGGGTGACACAATGGTACAGGTGAGAAAATGGTAAACGTGACACAATAGGTGACACAATGGTACAGGTAACACAATGGTTCAGGTGACACATCAGGTGACACAATGGTACAGGTGACACAACAGACGAGACATTGGTACAAGTGACAATAAGTTACAGATGAAATAATAACTGCAGATACCGATATGATAGAGATGGTAATGTGTCAAAGATGTTACAGATAATGTATAATTCTTTCACAACTGTGTGTCCATATTAACATATAAACTCTACTACTTCTACGCAACAGAAACTTTAACACGGTTAATAAGCTCACAAAACACAATCAACACACCAAATCACGTGACAAAAATGTAACTTACACAGGCGTAACACATCTCGTGAATGTTACACAGCGACCTGGCCTCCGTGTCCACAGGTAGAGAGTAGAGGTCAGCGAGTTCACAGTTGGTGCTGTATGCCTGGACAGCGGGGCATTCATCTGGGGGGGGGGGGGAGGGGAGAGTTGGGGGGGGGGGGAGAATAAAAAAAGCTGGTTAGAGCAATACAACACTTTTTTTTTTCATTCCATGAATCATGATTGTCTTTTGAAATATGAGATTTTATTGTCTGGGATATCACGTCCAAGATCACACTGAGATATTATATCATGTCGCCTAGTTGGCTTTTACAAAAAGTATCAGTTTGTAGCAGGTTACATTTGAAATTAAATATATCATCACCCTTATATTATGGAGATGTAACAATAATTAGTAAAATGTAGTTAACAAATTATTGTTTTAAAAGTAAGATCGCAATCTGCTTAAAAATAAAATTAATTTTCAAATCTTGGTTAATCCATTACATCATTTCTCGTGTAGATCGCATTTGACACATGTATTCCAAATTTGAATAAACACCGGTTATGACGCACGTCCTATTCACGAGTCCGGAAATTTCCGGTCGCCACCCAGACACGTCTCAATCATACCCAGCGTAACCATGGCGACCCGGCTACCGGAAGCGGAAAGAGCTAATATCTAAGACAAAGAATCGAGTCATGCTTTCTCCACCCCAAAGCTAGCACAATACTCGTTTCGTATCGAGTGTGTGGGGAGGGGAGGGGGGGGGGAGGGTTTACGACAAGATGCACATCCATACTTTGCTACGGTGCGAAAAGGACAGAGAAAAGGCATTAAACAATACACGTTTGTGTGATTAGTGAAAATAATTATTAATTTCACATCATTTGTTAAAAAAATAATTAAGTGAATAGTAGTGGCAATAACACAATGAACCAAAACCCGCTCCACGTTTTTGAACCACATCCGCTATCAACACGATACCCCACAACATAACATCAAACACTCAAACCCACACACCAGTGTTCCATATAACATAACCCACACTTCAGCCCACGATAACCACCAATAAATGACATCCCACACCATACATATCATCCCCCCCCCCACATACATACACGACACACTAAGTAGACCAAAGCTTACACCACACCACCACTCACCTCGAACCACACCATCCACACACCCAATACAACACCATGAACCACACCCTGAAACAAACCCCACACCACACAATCCCCACACCATGAACCACATTATACTTCACTCGCAAATCGCATGACACCCGACAACATACAGCATACACTGGAACCCACACTGCACACTCCACATACCACTAAACCCACTCGTTGTATGTGTATGTATGGCACATAGCTTGCACTGAGATGCTACTGTAGGAGTATATGTGGTGCCCTAATTGCACTGGCGTTGAACTATATGAGTGTATGTGGTACCCTAATTGCACTGAGATGCTACTGAATGTGTATGTATATGGTATGAAGGTTGCTCCTGTGCCCTAAAGCGAGTCTAGAATGATGGACGATTCAACTTTTTATAGAACTGAAATCTTGATCTGACTACTTTGATGAATCACGTCTGTGTTGATTACCGGCTGATAATTACTTTAAGTTAGTAGCTGGTGGGTAGGGCTGGGAATTTGTGACCATACCTGTGGGGATTTAGAATTGTCACTACCTAATTGTGGATTAGAATTTGTCACACTTAATTGTGGATTAGAATTGTCACACCTAATTGTGGACTAGAATTGTCACACTTAATTGTGGATTAGAATTGTCACACCTAATTGTGGATTAGAATTGTCACACCTAATTGTGGATTAGAATTGTCACACCTAATTGTGTATTAGAATTGTCACACCTAATTGTGGATTAGAATTGTCACACCTAATTGTGGATTAGAATGGTTCATAACTGTGTGGGCAATTATTCTGGGACATCTTATCAGTAGAACATCAACACAAATAAAAAGCTCTCAAACCATTACAAAGAGTCACCGAAAATGAATGACGGAGTTATAAAACGCCGACGTGTTTTAACACTATTCCAAGCCCTTACAACGTTTTAATTCATTATCCAACGCAAACCTCTGTGAATAAGGAAGCATGTAGTTGTGGAAATAATGAGGAAGGGCATTATTTAGAGAATAAAAAATATCCACTTGACCCTTAAAGTTTGTTCTTGTATTTTTTATAATGTAGAAAAAAGTGTCTGTTTCTGCTGCCGCTGATATTTGGAATTGATCGATTAATTCTAATTGGTGTTTCCATGTATAACATAAGTTATTGCAACATCGTATTCTTTTCTTAACCTTAACCCTAACGCATCATCATTTCTCAACACTAATCTCAACACTGTACAGCTTTAGATGTTTAACATCGTCATCTTGTCATAACCTTAAACCTAACGTTGTTATCATTACACAGACGCCATCTTTCCTTAACACCAGCCTTAACGCCCAACAGCATTAGTTATTCAATTTCATCTTCTTTAAAACCTAACTATATATACCATTAGTCAGTGCAACATCATGTGATCAAATGTTAGTTTCTTAACCATAACCTTCGACTTGTTTTCTTGACCCTCACCCTATCCCAGTAAAACGTTAGTTATTTTATCCTCCTTACTTTCTAAACTTCAAAATTTCGATCAAAACTGGTGCAGTTTTAGGACTCTAAGATAACCGACCAAAAACTGGACATTTAAATCTTATTTAATAGACTGAGTCAGACAGCGGGTTTTATCTGCCGCCTTTACGTGACCTATTCGTGTAATGATGTGTTGTAAGAAAAGGTCGAAATTCCTTTAAAAACAGTAAAAATAGCTTCTAATCCTGCTTGTATGCAAAGTTGTGTTTTCTCTTCAACCAAAGCTGAAATTTTAGATAGAAAATATAACTAGAGCCTCCTGTTGTTGTTTTTTCCAACCAAGCGGGTAACTTTCTTTTGGGGGGGGGGGGGGGGGGGGCGAAGAGATGCCTGGAAGAAAGTGCTAGTTGACACTAAACTGGATGGGATCCACCGCAGCTCACCCTATTGATATCTGACAGGAAGTAAAATGCCTCGGAAGGTCGCCTTCGACTGTTGGACTACGTCAACAGTTCAACTTGATAGTTATCTCCCCCTGGTTTTAGCGCGTGCAAACAATGACGTCTGGGATACCGTCAGGTCTGTTTGAGGTCACGTGGTATTGATCGCGGCGCGTGCAGGAAGTGATGTCGTGAAGTCACGGCAAGCGTGGCTTTGATGAGGCGTTACGTCACGGCCAGCGTGGCTTTGATAAGGCGTGACGTCACGGCCAGCGTGGCTTTGATGAGGCGTGACGTCACGGCCAGCGTGGCTTTGATGAGGCGTGACGTCACAGCCATCACACCATTGATGAGGCGTGACGTCACGGCCACCACACCATTGATGAGGCGTGACGTCACAACCACAACAGCATTGATGAGTCGCTACGTCACAGCCACCATTTCATTGATAATGCATGACGTCACTGCTACAGTAAATTAATGGTGCATGACGACGCAGCTCATTCCGCGATTGATAGGGCGTGACGTCACAGTCTATGCGGCACAACTGAGACGTGACTTGACATAATTTTTTTAAACAAACATGAGAACTGATTCCAGAGAAAAAATATTTCAATCCAATTTGAACACGCGTTTCGTGACAAGAATAGGAAGTTTTGGTTGTGAGTCACCAGTCACTGACTCGATCTCTTGACAAGGACCCAAAAAGAAAGATTACGTGTACTAGTTCTAGAGTTCAGAGACTTCTCATTGCTGATGTTCTATTGGGCTGAGAGAGACGTGTGCTTGGTGCTTTCAAGTCTACATGAGTACAACCTAAAGGCTACATCACCTCAACATAAGAATGTCATACAACCTAAAGGCTACACCACCTCAACACAAGAATATCATACAATCTAAAGGCTACATCACCTCAACACAAGAATATCATAAACCTAAAGGCTACACCACCTCAACACAAGAATACCATACAACCTAAAGGCTACACCACCTCAACACAAGAATATCATACAACCTAAAGGCTACATCATCTCAACACAAGAATGTCATACAACCTAAAGGCTACATCACCTCAAGAATATCATACAACCTAAAGGCTACATCACCTCAAGAATATCATACAACCTAAAGGCTACATCACCTCAACATAAGAATGTCATACAACCTAAAGGCTACACCACCTCAACACAAGAATATCATACAACCTAAAGGCTACATCATCTCAACACAAGAATACCATACAACCTAAAGGCTACATCACCTCAAGAATATCATACAACCTAAAGGCTACATCACCTCAAGAATATCATACAACCTAAAGGCTACATCACCTCAACATAAGAATGTCATACAACCTAAAGGCTACACCACCTCAACACAAGAATATCATACAATCTAAAGGCTACATCACCTCAACACAAGAATATCATAAACCTAAAGGCTACACCACCTCAACACAAGAATACCATACAACCTAAAGGCTACATCACCTCAAGAATATCATACAACCTAAAGGCTACATCATCTCAACACAAGAATACCATACAACCTAAAGGCTACATCACCTCAACATAAGAATATCATACAACCTAAAGGCTACATCACCTCAACAAATGAATATCATACAACCTAAAGGCTACATCACCTCAACATAAGAATATCATACAATCTAAAGGCTACATCACCTCAAGAATATCATACAACCTAAAGGCTACATCACCTCAAGAATATCATACAACCTAAAGGCTACATCACCTCAACACAAGAATACCATACAACCTAAAGGCTACACCACCTCAACACAAGAATACCATACAACCTAAAGGCTACATCACCTCAACACAAGAATATCATAAACCTAAAGGCTACACCACCTCAACACAAGAATACCATACAACCTAAAGGCTACATCACCTCAACACAAGAATACCATACAGCCTAAAGGCTACATCACCTCAACACAAGAATATCATAAACCTAAAGGCTACACCACCTCAACACAAGAATACCATACAACCTAAAGGCTACATCACCTCAACACAAGAATACCATACAACCTAAAGGCTACATCACCTCAACACAAGAATGTCATACAACCTAAAGGCTACATCACCTCAACACAAGAATACCATACAACCTAAAGGCTACACCACCTCAACACAAGAATATCATACAACATAAAGGCTACATCACCTCAACACAAGAATACCATACAACCTAAAGGCTACATCACCTCAACACAAGAATACCATACAACCTAAAGGCTACATCACCTCAAAACAAGAATACCATACAACCTAAAGGCTACATCACCTCAACACAAGAATATTATAAACCTAAAGGCTACATCACCTCAACACAAGAATACCATACAACCTAAAGGCTACATCACCGCAACACAAGAATACCATACAACCTAAAGGCTACATCACCTCAACACAAGAATATCATACAACCTAAAGGCTACACCACCTCAACACAAGAATACCATACAACCTAAAGGCTACATCACCTCAACACAAGAATACCATACAACCTAAAGGCTACACCACCTCAACACAAGAATACCATACAACCTAAAGGCTACATCAACTCAACACAAAAATATCATACAACATAAAGGCTACATCACCTCAACACAAGAATATCATAAACCTAAAGGCTACATCACCTCAACACAAGAATACCATACAACCTAAAGGCTACATCACCTCAACACAAGAATACCATACAACATAAAGGCTACACCACCTCAACACAAGAATATCATACAACATAAAGGCTACATCACCTCAACAAAAGAATACCATACAACCTAAAGGCTACATCACCTCAACACAAGAATACCATACAACATAAAGGCTACATCACCTCAACACATGAATACCATACAACCTGAAGGCTACACCACCTCAACACAAGAATACCATACAACTTAAAGGCTACATCACCTCAACACAAGAATACCATACAACCTAAAGGCTACATCACCTCAACACAAGAATATCATACAACATAAAGGCTACATCACCTCAACACAAGAATATCATAAACCTAAAGGCTACATCACCTCAACACAAGAATACCATACAACCTTAAGGCTACACCACCTCAACACAAGAATACCATACAACCTAAAGGCTACATCACCTCAACACAAGAATACCATACAACCTAAAGGCTACATCACCTCAACAAACGAATATCATACAACCTAAAGGCTACATCATCTCAACAAAATAAACACGTTTTGTAAGAAAAAAGCTACTGTAACTTAAGAATAAAACACGTTTTACAACAAAAAGGCTACATGTAGCCTCGTTCTGAACCTGATTACCCTGCGTTAATTAGGTTTTGGAAGCTAACAACAGTTGGGTCCTAAAAGTCCTTAAAGTCCTTAAAGTCCTGGAAAATGATGGCTGCGGTGAAGTACTACATTTAATCTTGGAACACAAAGGCCGGTAATACCAGGACTAAAACACGACAATAGTGTGTCAGGCTAGGATGAAATTACATTTTTATGGAAGAAAAAAATGTTGGAAAAAGTTGTTGTTTTTTTGAGTGAGTTCCTTACGTTGTAAACGGAATATTTTTACTTCCTAAAAAAAAGTTGAACTGTTATTTTTGTTTGTAATGTTTAGGATTGTCTACCACAAGCAACTTTGTGAACTGTCAACACTTAGGAATTGTTCAAACGTTAAATCACTACGACATAGGCGTCCATTTCTGTGCTAAAGAAATGTCTACATTTGTGATAATATGTATTAAAAATGTCTATATCTGATGAACAATGTCCGATGTTTTTTATAAAAATGTCCACATTTGTATGATACAGAAAAATGTCCACATTTGTATGATACAGAAAAATGTCCACATTTGTATGATACAGAAAAATGTCCACATTTGTATGATACAGAAAAATGTCCACATTTGTATGATACAGAAAAATGTCCACATTTGTATGATACAGAAAAATGTCCACATTTGTATGATACAGAAAATGTCCACATTTGTATGATACAGAAAAATGTCCACATTTGTATGATACAGAAAATGTCAACAATTGTATGATACAGAAAATGTCGACAATTGTATGATACAGAAAATGTCAACAATTGTATGATACAGAAAAATGTCCACATTTGTATGATACATAAAAATGTCCACATTTGTATGATACCGAGGCGATAGAATGTCGTCTGGGACTGAAGGCTAATGTAAATGAGAGATTTACTGGACTACAAATCCCATAGGATTATCACCCGTTAGCCGCGGCTTTACCCGATGGATGAATTATTTCAAGCAGACTTATCCCCCCCCCATCATACCCGCACGCCCTCCACCCCTACCATACCCCTCGCCCCCCCCCCCCCCCCCCAACCTCTCGTAGCCCATACCCTGCCCAAGCCAGCCATTAGATTTACATATGCATGAGCCAGAGGAAGCCTGACAGGGGCATGTAACTCTCAAACAATAGTGCGCGGTGATATGGAGTTATCCCATATTTTACAAAAAATTTTCCCCATTACATTTTTTACATTTTCGTGCACTTAAATTAATTATTCAATTTAATTCTGCTTTGGTGCTTTTGTCATCAGCATATTTTCTGGACCTGGTAGAAGACGACGTCAACTGTTGGGGGTGATGATGCTAGGAGCTATTTTGATTTAGAACCCCTCTCCCCCCCCCCCCCCCCCCCGCCACACACACATACACCAGAAAAACCAAAGGGGCATTCATTGGCCGACAATTTAAGGTAAAAAGCAATATAAAGATAATAAATGTAAGCATACGTCACATTACGTAATCATATGGGTAGCACACCGCACACGTTAAGGCATGATCTAATTACCGTGATGATAATTACCGACTGAGTTGATCGATGACGTGTGTATATCCTTGGAGGGAAGTCTGAGGGGACGGGTTGGAGGAGTTGGGGGGGCGGGGGGGGGGGGGGGGGGGGGGGCGGGGGAAGAGTTTGGGTCAAAATAATGGGGGGAAGGTTGTGATGAACAGATTGGGGGTGAGGGGGGGGGGGAGTCATAATGATGATTCTAGTTGGGATAAATGGAAAGCGACATTTTAAATTACTCGTGTAATAATCGATTAGTTCAATAATTTCAAATGTTTTCACTGCGCCGGTGATTTAAAGATAATTTCAAGCGAAACGAGAAACAAAGATGTTATCGTTTTAATGAGGATGTGTGCCTTAGATAATTACAAAATTAGATAGTCATCATGTATCGGGTGTATGAGCTCTATGATAAAGACATGTATTCTTGGCTTTTGGGAGAGGTGAGATAAAGGGATGATTTGTCTACGGTTAGGTGGTTATGGTCATGGTTAAGTTAGAATTTGTAGTAGTTTTAGTTTAATGTTATTTTTTTTTTAATATAATTGTGATACTGGTTAGTTAACATTTGTTTTGTAAGTTGCGATAATACACTTGTTTTGTCTGATTCTAAACTGTGTCTGTGTTTTAATGGCGTTGCAAAGTTTATTATGTACCCTGGTCAATTGATTATTTTATACGTTGTTTTTTTTTACTCCGACCAACCACACTTTCTCCTCAGACTGTGAGCACTCGGCCCTGACATTGAGAGGGGGTCAAGGACGTGCACTTGTCACCAGAGGCAACAGGTCAGTGACAGTTGTCTTCCATAAGGGGAGAAGTATCAAGGCGGCGAGGGTCTTCTCCCCTTCCTATCTGACCCTCCCCCCTTCCCCCCCCCCCCCGACCAATAACACACACACACACACACACACACACACCAAACCATCACGTTTTGTAGCAGCATCAAGACGAGGGTGCTCTATCCCTACACCATCCTATCAACACCCCCCCCCTTTTCCAGACTACATGAGTACAAACCCAACACACACACCAGACTATACATTTTACAGCAGCACTACCTAATACACATCGCTATTGTGATTATACTAGATAATTAATAAACTTGACCTAACCGAACGCTAGGTATAAATAGCTGTAGAAAAATAAAATATGTGAAAGAAACCCCTGTTGGGGTAAGATCGAAAAGTTCAAACATGAACCAGTACCTGCGTTCTTGACAAACAGCGAGGCGATGGCTGGGTCCGTATCGTCGTCTGTTTCTTTAACCAGGTACTGCTCACCTAGAAGCTGCTCAATGTCGGCTTTTGTCAACTTTTTACCTGCGGGAAACAAATTATTATTAGGTGTCAGTGCGCATGTCATAAGAAAACAAATGTGAGATGTAGTTCTGTCAAACAAAAGTTACGATCAAAACATCCATGTATTGAGAGCGATAAAGAGAAAACATTTGGCATAACGATTAAGAAAATGGTTTGGTGTCACCATGTAGAGTGTCATATGTGTTTTGTCAACAGATAATGTGTCATTAAGTAAGGTGTCACCAAGACATAGAACATATGGTGTCAACAGGTGTCATGTTACCGGGTAGGGTGTCACCAGGTGTCATATCACCGGGTAGGGTGTCACCAGGTGTCATATCACCGGGTAGGGTGTCACCAGGTGTCATATCACAGGTAGGGTGTCATCAGGTGTCATGTCACCAAGTAGAGTGTCACCAGGTGTCATGTCATCATGTAGAATGTCACCAGGTAGGGTGTCACCAGGTAGGGTGTCACCAGGTGTCATGTCACCAGGTAAGGTGTCACCAGATCAGGGAACTTATGGTATCACTGTGCACTTGCACAAGACCAGAGCTGATAACGTCACAATATTACTTTCTGTTGCATAAAAAACCATTGTAGGAACTAGTGTAGTTTCAATTGGGGCACCAGCACCTATTCTTCAAACATTGACAGTAAAGTTCATGGAAGAAATTTGCTTTAGAGACTTGAGTAGAGGGCTCAATGAATATACGTCGTTTTACAATGGGAACTTAATTTCTTTAATGCTTCCCTCAGGCGTGAAGCGACAGGAAACAAAAAGTTTACGCCCCCCCCACCTCCCCACTCCAATGTTTTCAGACGTTAAAAAATTTAACTCGATACAGACATGGCCTTGATCGAGTTTTCCATTTTTTAAACCATAAAAAAAAACATTCGCGCTTAATTTATTTTTAAAGTACAGAAGGCTCAAGTTAAAAAAAAAGTCTAGAGCTTAGACTTCTTTTTTAAAAAATTGAGCTTAGACTGACATTAAAATTGTGATATGGGAGAGAAGTACAGCGACATAACTCGCTCAAGAAGGGAGATAACTAGTCATATGGCTCAGTACAGGACATAGGGGAGCGAACTAGTCACATGAAGCGTTATATTACATTGCAGTTGTCGGTAATGTTTGGGGTTGGAGGTAATATTGGGGTTGGTGGTAATATTGGGGTTGGAGGTAATGTTGAGGTTGGCGGTAATATATTGGGGTTGGCGGTAATGTTGAGGTCGCCAGTAATATTGGGGTTGGCGGTAATGTTTAGGTTGCCAGTAATATTGGGGTTGCAAGTAATGGATTTCGAAAGATATTGACCTTAAAAAAGATCCGTAAATAAAAACAAGACAATAAAAGAAGAAATAAGTATCTAATATCAAAGAAGGGAAGCAATGATAGATGGAGAAAAGAGTTGTCTAACCTATTGGAGGAATCAGCTCATCGTCGTCATCTTTCTTCTGTCTCTTCCAAGGCTCACCCCGTTTTGCCATAGTGGGCTCCTCCCCTAGGAAGTCCGCACTGTTCTTTAGATCCTGGTAAAATATGTAAACACATTTAAAATCCATTTTAAATGCTGAGATTTTGTTAGACTTAACTTATAAGTTGCAGAAATTAGCATTGAAAACTGTTAAATGGTTTTAATTTAGATCTATCTTAAATTAATTCATCAAGGGACCGAGTGGTCTGGCGGTAGAGAGCTGGACTGCTAACACGTTAGTCTCGAGTTTGAATCCGGGTTCAAGTCAGTAAACCGTCCCTGAGTCCACCCAACTCTGATGGGTACCTAACTCACGTTAGGGAAAGTACAGGCGGCTGGGCATAGTGCTGACCACACTATCTCTTCATATGCCGAGGTCACAGAAACAAGTGAACTCTTCTTCATTTGCCCCATAGACCGTCAGGTTTGAAAGGGAAACTTTAATTCATCAAAATATAGGGGTCTATCTTAAATAAAATAAATAAAGTTGTTTTTTTCCATAGCTGTAGATCGAATCGACCCGTTTGATTAAAGACCTCGTTCGATTATGTCTTTTGCTGGCTATCGTCTGGCAAATTTTTAAATTGATGTAAATTTCTGATTCCATTAACGTCTTGTTTGATGTATTTTGGAAAGATGTGTTATTGATTTTTTTTCTAAGAGATTAAATTGACACAGGGTGCTTTTTTGAGAGGAGAGCACGTTCATTTTAGGGGTTGGTGTATGGGGTCATGTCATGTCAGTTTGCCCCATCATTGGTCAGTGTATGTGTCCCATCATTGGTCAGTCTCTGGCCCAACATTAGGTCTGTCTGTGGTTTAAATGTCCAGATAGTTTCGGGTTTCGTGGTCTAGTAGCCACTCAATGTGTGGTCCAGTTGAATGTCAATATAACTATGGAGAAATAGCCTAAGTCGCAATCAGTGTGTGGTACTTTAACTATTTGAACGTTTGATGTAATGTATTACAGCTTGTTTGATTTGTGATGTGGTACTTTATTATTGTGTGGCTTGTGTTCCACACTTTCAAACACCTTTTTTTCTCCTGTGTTTTGTAACGGTTATTTGATAAAACTTGTAGCTACTATACATAAGTTAACAAGTAATCAAAGAAAATGTGTCCTAAAACAGCGCCGCTATGGAATCACTTGAGGTGTAACTGTTGATGAGGTAATTCTAATTAAGTTTCCATTAATCGATTTTTATATCGACACGGGCATCAGACTTATGACTTAAAATCAAATATTTTAATGTGATTAGGTTCCGTCATTACGCTGCATTGGTCGAGTCGATCGTTTAACGACAAGAAATCGATATTGATTGAAACGGCCAATTCAAAGCGCGTTCTACCGGCTGAAACATCGACACACTGGTTTCTTTGTTGTCATTGTTTTACTTTTGGCGTTTAGAAGTCGACCTTGGCTTGGCTCTCTGGGAAAACCGCACCGGCGGTGGAGTTTGAAAAAAAAATGGCATTTTTTTCTGTAAATTTAAATCTAACTGGTCAAGTTGACATTGTCATTTTTTTCTGTAAATTCAAATCTAACTGGTCAAGTTGACATTGTCGAGTAGAACGTAAATGTCGTCAAGTTGGTGAGTAGGTGGTAATACTGGTTAAAAAAATGTTATCCTGCATACCCCCCCACACCCACCCCAATCAACCCCACCCCTCCTAATCTGGTGTACACTTAATACTACCAGCCTAAGAGGAAACCAAAACAAATACGCCATGAAAACCAGAGCCGTGCAAATAGCGCTGTATAGCCGCAAGCAAATGTTCCATAATGAACACTGTTATGTAAATACTGCCTCACAGAGACCAGCTAATGCCTGCTAAAGTCCTGCTAAAGTCCTGGAACAATGTTCTTTTATACCAGCACTAAATGTTCCCTGAATGTCACACTAAATGTTCCCTGAATGTCACACTAAATGTTCCCTGAATGTCACACTAAATGTTCCCTGAATGTCACACTGTTCCCTGAATGTTACACTGTTCCCTGAATGTCACACTAAATATTCCCTGAATGTCACACTAAATGTTCCCTGAATGTCACACTAAATGTTCCCTAAATGTTCCCTGAATGTCACACTGTTCCCTGAATATCACATACATGTCGCCTTATTGTCCCAAAACATTACACAAAATTTCTAAAAACATGTGAAATACTTTTTAAATACGAAGATTATTAGTAAGAATAAACAATAATGACCCCAACAAATGTCCTTTGTAAAAAAAAATGTCTCATAAATGTCCTCTGAAGATCCCAAATATGTTGAATGTATTTAATACAACTCGTGTAAGAACAGAAACAAGTATGATCGACAGTAATCAATTAGACAATGCTGATGAGCATCACAGTTAATTACATCGATAAAATCATTATTTTGATCAACAAACAATTGGTATGCACCTGTTATTTTAATTAACAAATGCCTCTGATAATATATTTGTGAGAACAGATGTTCACTGAGTGGGAAATGTTTAAATAGTGTGTCGGGCTGAAATGAGAAGTTTTAATACACCTTAAAGGTATAGCTCCTAGAGCAAGACGAGAAATAGTTGACGTCACTTCACCCAGCCCTAGGTGGTGGGTGTGAGGTGGGGGTTGGCCAGACATCATTTAGGATTGGGATGGGGGGGGGGTCTACTGGTCCAAATAAAACCCACCTACATCAATGATGTAGATTTGTATTCTCTGATCCCAATAAACCTCGGTATTTCTGTTTACTTAATAACTTTGTTTTGTACCTGTGTACGTTTGTAAAATAATTTTTTTTTTACAAGTCTTATAAGAGACAGCTAAGTCCTGCTTCCTCCCGTCTTATGTGTGATTGGGCTGGCTAATTACAGCAAGAACAGACATAAATGACCAACAGCCAAACTTTCGGTCAGCTTTGACTAATTATCTTGATGAAGGGTCACATACCTAACGTTTAATTAATTAGATTGATGAGACCATGTTGATCTTTCCATCACAACAGATACCATCTTCACCCAAACGTTTCACCAATCAGGATACACTTGTATCGATACCGCCCACCAAGCAATGTTTACAAGTCGATACCATTGCGATAACAGCCCACTACCGTACTCATCATTTATAAAAGGCGACACTAAAATATTTTCAATTCGCACCCTAAGACCTGCCCAAACAAAACCCATCTCATCTCTTCTAAGTGTGTGTGCGGATGGGGGGGGGGGGGTGCGTACTCCAAGCTAGCCGCTTATTTAGCTAATGACGTTCTGGTGGGGCGTCAACCCCAGCCTCATCAGCCCCCCCTCTATCACACCCTCCGGCAAAACGTTGCGAAAGTTGCCTCATGACGCATGCGCGCTCTTCACGCCGTTGCTGAATGGTTGGTCTGAATCTGTGCTGAAGTACTCACTGAGGAGGGGGGGGGGGATAGGGGGGGGGGTTGTACGACGCGACCGAAATAGCGGCTTAAACCTAACTAAAACATTGCCTTAAACCTAACTAAAACATTGCCTTAAACCTAACGCAAACAGACAATCCTAACTGTAAGGCAGTCCGACGGTGTTCTAAGCAATAATCCCATAAGTACCCGAGTTGGGCGGGGGATTATCTTGTCTTTATTTCTGATTGCTTCTAAATATAGCAGTAAAAATATAATTAAAGTTAACGTGCGATAAATCCCATCAAACAGATATTTTCATCATTTGGTCATGTATATAACCTATGTATAGATGGACATGCCCAAGTTTGAGGAACATTTTTAATGAAGGAAACAATAGTCAGCTTGATGTCCGTCTTCCCTTTACCAACCCCGACTAAAGCCTGTTGCTCATCAAAGCTTGGTGGACTCAGTAACGTCATACAGTTGGGTATCCTTCAGAGCTAGGCTGATTTAAGGATGTCTCAAGGTCAAGTACCCATCAGAGTTGGGTGGACATGGAGGTCCCACGGTCAGGTACCCATCAGAGCTGGGTGGACATGGACGTCCCACTGTCAGGTACCCATCAGAGCTGGTTGGACTAGAGTCAGGTACCCATCAGAGATGGGTGAACTAGAGTCAGGTACCCATCAGAGATGGGTGAACTAGAGTCAGGTACCCATTAGAGCTGGGTGGAAATGGACGTCCAATGGTCAGCTACCCATCAGAACTGGACTGACTTAAAGAGGTCCAACGGTTGGGTACCCATTAGAGCTGGGTGGACTCATGGAATTCATTAGGCTAACTACCTATCAGATCTTGACACACGTCCTATGGGTTGGGGATGTCAACCGAACCCGAGACTTTCTGATCTGTAACCATGAGCTCTAGTTCTCGATCACACAGCTCCACTTTAAAGAAGTTTTGCCATTTCTCTATTGTTTTAACACGTCTTTGATGGTATGCCGCCCAGGTTTACATTACTAGGAAAATGTTCTAGGATTGTTTTATGTCGTTATTTGAAAGTACTGAGGAAATTATTTTAGTCCTTACTATTTACACCAAGCAGAGATCTACTAATAATTACATTGCACTCGCAAATCTCATCAACGTTTGGAATAAATTAAAATTTAGTATACAAATAAAGCTGTTTTTTTATATTAAGGCGGATTCATAGTACAAAAGAGGACATTGAGAAGGTCGGTTCAGTGGCGTAGCGAGGTCGGGTGTTACCCAGTGCGGTTAGCACCCCCCCCCCGCCCCCGCCCCCCTCGCTACGCCTCTGGATCGGTTGCGTATGTCTATATGTTTTAAAGAGCGGATCAGTTTAAAGCGGTGGTAGATTGAATCAGACCCGGCATAATTGTACCCCTTGTGTAGGCTGATTTGTTTGCCGGCCATCTTAAAGGAAAACCAAGAGAGGGTATTTCTCTGGGTAATTTTCATCCCTCCCTTCTTGGGGTAGCTGATGAATGGCTTAGTCTGGGACCGACCAACAATATGCTGATGTTCCTTTGGTCACGAGCGGTGCTAGACTCGTCTAAATACACAGATTAACACTCGGCTCTGAAGAGATTTAGCACCGCGCCATGAAATTCGATGCTTCGAGGGATTGATGGATGAAATTACTGATAATGGCTGTTTTTCTTCTGTTCAGCTTGCGTTTGGTCCGGTGGAAGTTCTGTGCATTCAATTAGTCCCACGATCAGTTTCTTTCTTGGTATTCTCTACGTCATTACCACTGTAATAATTCGTTCAATCTATTGCACATATCATACTCTCTACGTCATTACCACTGTAATAATTTGTTCAATCTATTGCACAGATCATACTCTCTACGTCATTACCACTGTAATAATTTGTTCAATCTATTGCACAGATCATACTCTCTACGTCATTACCACTGTAATAATTCGTTCAATCTATTGCACATAGCATACTCTCTACGTCATTACAACTGTAATAATTCGTTCAATCTATTGCACATATCATACTCTCTACGTCATTACCACTGTAATAATTCGCTCAATCTATAGCACATATCATACTCTCTACGTCATTACCACCGTAATAATTCGTTCAATCTATTGCACATAGCATACTCTCTACGTCATTACAACTGTAATAATTCGTTCAATCTATTGCACATAGCATACTCTCTACGTCATTACCACTGTAATAATTCGTTCAATCTATTGCACATAGCATACTCTCTACGTCATTACAACTGTAATAATTCGTTCAATCTATTGCACATAGCATACTCTCTACGTCATTACCACTGTAATAATTCGTTTAATCTATTGCACATAGCATACTCTCTACGTCACTACCACTGTAATAATTCGTTTAATCTATTGTACATATCATACTCTCTACGTCATTACTTACCACTGTAATAATTCGTTTAATCTATTGTACATATCATACTCTCTACGTCACTACCACTGTAATAATTCGTTTAATCTATTGTACATATCATACTCTCTACGTCATTACTTACCACTGTAATAATTCGTTCAATCTATTGCACATAGCATGACCTAGCTAACTCCTGCATGATTGTTCACAGGCTATATGATACTTGAGCCTAACTTTTATCTAAAGAAGATATTGATCCTTCCTCCTCATATCTAGTTAATCCTGGACCATGGCTTACATTAATCTTATAAATCTCCCATTATACTCACTGTAGCATGACCTAAACGTTTGATATCTAACATAGAAGTGACCCCATTCATCATCATCGTTACCATCTTTTTCCGTTCGCGCCCAAGAGAAAGAGGGCAGATGAAATACAATTCGTCTGTATCACTGACTACGGCATACTGATAGATACTGTAGTCAGCACTACGCCCAGTTGTTTCTTTAACGTGAGTCAGGTACCAATAAGAGCTGGATGGACTCAATGAAATCCTACAGACACGAGCTCGAGATCCGAACTCGAGATGTTCGGGTTAGCTCTACCATGTGACCACGTCGTCCCAGCACACCACATTGCACACCTCATCGCAGTGGCGTAGGCAAGGGGTGGGGGGGGGTAGGGGGTTATAACAATTGTTTCAACCCATCCCATGACCAATTCCTGGCTACGCCACTGCCTCATCCCTCCCCTTCCTGTTGTCCTATACAGTGTTCAACACCACATCTGTGTTTTTATCTGCAGCGAAATTTGAATGTTCACACTTTTTGTAAACCAGGTGCGAACATTTTTATTCTTGACTTTTAACACCTCAGACAAGAAAACTAACAGGATGAAAAGTTTATCGAGATCCGCACAGGTGAGTACATTTTTGCTTCGAGATCCGTACAAGTGAATACATTTTTGCTTCGAGATCCGTACAGGTGAATACATTTTTGCTTCGACACCTACTTGCAAAATGGAACATCTACGTTTAAGATAGAACATCTATGTGCAAGATGGAACACCTACGTGTAAGATGGAACATCTACGTGTAAGATGGAACACCTATGTGCAAGATGGAACATCTATGTGCAAGATGGAACATCTACGTGTAAGATGGAACATCTACGTGCAAGACGGGACATCTACGTGTAAGATGGAACACCTACGAGGAAAGAATATTTAAGTGTTGACAGCATGTGTATTATTGTGTTGGCCGTTTTTGATCCAGTCTTTGAAACAAGGAAAAAGTAGATCACGAGTTCAAAGAATTTTTTTAAAAATTTAAGTCCCGTAGGAGATTAATGGAGCTAGCTATAATGGTGCCAGAACAATATTTGAAATATTTAAAAAAAACAGAATTTAAAAACTTTATGAAACAATATTTTACAGAGCGCATTCAATCCATGTTATTTCAATTGGATGTGTCACCCATGCGATGTGTATTACTCCTATAACTCAGCCAAAAACGGAAACAGACATTTCATTGGTGGGTATCTTATTTACATAGCACTAATTGGTAATCGATTACACCTGGACAGACGGCTTTTGGCTGAACGCGGTTAACTCGGATCGTTCGTTGTGCTCTGAAGTGGAGATCGATACTCCAAACATTCTCTGCGATACCGCTGGGTAATAAGCAGGTAGATCTATTGCACTGAGGTACAGGGGCATATGATTGGGAGAGAGGGGGGGGGGGTCTTCACAGGGGCATCTAACTTTTGGGGGGGGTCATCATTTTGGCGTCTAACTGGGGGGTGGGGCCATCCTATAGGCATCTAACTGTGGGGATGGGGGTCATCATAGGGGCATCTAACAGCGGTGTCTCATAAAGGCAAGTGAAAAAGCATAGAATGTTACTTTTCATAGCGCCATTATATATGCGTTCTTGAAGTCAGTATATGCTTTGTGAACTTTAATATAATGCTTTGTTTAAGTCATTGTATGCTTTGTTAACGTGAACGTATTTGTGAGTTTGGGTGAAATCTTTCAATCTTTAAAATGTTTTGCCCCACCTAATTTTGATACTAGACTTGATGGGTTTGTTAGTCTAGAAGCTACAAGACAAACTTTCATGTTTGCAGTATTTTCAATTTAGAAAAAAAAAACATAATACAAGAAATTCTTTATTTTCTTGTACCGTAAAAATAATCCAAATATGTGTTGAATTATAATTTTTTATTTTAAAAAAATTATATTTTTTTAAGTATTAAATACTTTGCATATTTATGAATAAAAATAAAGTGTCCTTTATTCTCTACTAGTATGTCCTTTATGTTCAACAAAGAAAGGTTTCAAAGACAAAAGTTCGCCCAAAGTATGGATTCAACTTTTAAACAATCGTGCTAACCTTGTTTTCAAATTAAACTTAAAAACTAATTAAAACATGACGCATCTGTCAACTTTAGCAAATTGAGTTTTAACAGGCAGCTTGTTAACACCGAATCAATGGTGACATGTTTCAGGGGAGTTAATCAGATAAAGGGTTGGCTGAAACAGTAGGAACACATGCCTGTTGTCTACGTCACCGCATGACGTCAGTGTGACGTCACAAAAAACCTGCCTGCACGTGTATTAACAATCTTCATATCCGCAGCTGTCTTCTGCCATTCTCTGCCATTCTTACCTCAACCCTCGTTGTGATTTAACTTAAACAATAATCCTCCAACTTACTGATTAATTTGAGTTCAACTGTTTCGAAGTTTTAAAAAATATGTTTAAAAAACTGTTATCCTTCTACTTTCATTAACTCATAAACAGTGGAGCCCAGTATTTTCTAACTCAAGAAACTAGAAGCCTTTTTTCTTTCAGAATTTTTCTCCGGGGGTGGTCGAGGGGGGCATTGATATTTTCGGGTGAGGGCGGAATAAATTTTCCGGGGGGAGGGGGGAAGCGGACACTGGTAAAAGTATATATTTTCTATATACATTCCATTTCGTTCAGGGGGGGGGGGGGGTTAATCTTTCTTCTAGGTTTTTCTTTAAGGCGGTGTAACACATTCAGACTTTAAGGCGGTGTAACACATTCAGACTTTAAGGCGGTGTAACACATTCAGACTTTAAGGCGGTGTAACACATTCAGACTTTAAGGCGGTGTAACACATTCAGACTTTAAGGCGGTGTAACACATTCAGACTTTAAGGCGGTGTAACACATTCAGACTTTAAGGCGGTGTAACACATTCAGACTTTAAGGCGGTGTAACACATTCAGACTTTAAGGCGGTGTAACACATTCAGACTTTAAGGCGGTGTAACACATTCAGACTTTAAGGCGGTGTAACACATTCAGACTTTAAGGCGGTGTAACACATTCAGACTTTAAGGCGGTGTAACACATTCAGACTTTAAGGCGGTGTAACACATTCAGACTTTAAGGCGGTGTAACACATTCAGACTTTAAGGCGGTGTAACACATTCAGACTTTAAGGCGGTGTAACACATTCAGACTTTAAGGCGGTGTAACACATTCAGACTTTAAGGCGGTGTAACACATTCAGACTTTAAGGCGGTGTAACACATTCAGACTTTAAGGCGGTGTAACACATTCAGACTTTAAGGCGGTGTAACACATTCAGACTTTAAGGCGGTGTAACACATTCAGACTTTAAGGCGGTGTAACACATTCAGACTTTAAGGCGGTGTAACACATTCAGACTTTAAGGCGGTGTAACACATTCAGACTTTAAGGCGGTGTAACACATTCAGACTTTAAGGCGGTGTAACACATTCAGACTTTAAGGCGGTGTAACACATTCAGACTTTAAGGCGGTGTAACACATTCAGACTTTAAGGCGGTGTAACACATTCAGACTTTAAGGCGGTGTAACACATTCAGACTTTAAGGCGGTGTAACACATTCAGACTTTAAGGCGGTGTAACACATTCAGACTTTAAGGCGGTGTAACACATCTAGTTCTGGCTCTGGGAGTCGTTATGCAATAATTGTAATTTTGTCCTACCTGCTTTACGTAATCAGATCACAGCATCGCTGACCTGACATGTAATAAGATAATTAGGCCAGGAATTATGTTACTGACGGGAAGTGACGTCACAGATTTGCATGTCCCCCTAGGAATCAAGTCTCCGAGAACGGTTGAACGTTGCATAACACGACGGAGTTGGTTTACTATTGTCGAGTGGGGTTTTTTGTGACTATATAATATTGTATGTGTAATTTCTTAGTGGCTAGCTAGATCTAGGCTTATATCTTAGTGGCTAGCTAGGTCTAGGCTTATATCTTAGTGGCTAGCTAGGTCTAGGCTTATATCTTAGTGGCTAGCTTCGTATAGTACTATATTATACCAACTAGATGAGGGTATATCATAGAGGCTAGCTAAGTGTATTAAATGCAGAGTTTCTTCCAGGCATCTCTTCCCCCCACCCCCGAAAAAAGTCTACCCCCCCCCCCCCCCGAACGAAATGAAATTTATATAGAAAATGTATACTTTTAACAGTGTCTGCCCCCCCCCCCCCCACCAAAGAAAGTCTACCGCCCCCCCCCCCCCCGGAGAAAAAAGTCTGGAAGAAACACTGATTAAAAGCGGCAGCCACAAGGTATATATTATAGCTGCAGCTAAAAGTCAAACAAACGACGTCATAAACGACAGCTATCGTATTCGTATAATGTCCCAATTTACGTTGTTGTTATGTAAAGGCTGATTTATTACAGGCCTTATTGAATCATTGGTAGATAAAGTATGGATAAAGTATGCATGCGAAATGCGTCTAATCTGCTTGAAATTAGAATTATCGAGTTATCAACACATGTATTTATCTTTTATGTTGCTGTTGTTATTCGTTATCCTGCCTCCTATTGTATCCTCCTGTCCTCATTTCTATTCTAATCCCATGTTCGTCCCTTAATTTCGGTCCTAATCATATGCCCCATCTCTCTCTCTCTCTCTCTCTTTCTCTCTCTCTCTCTCTCTCTCTCTCTCTCTCTCTCTCTCTCTCTCTCTCTCTCTCGATCTTTGTCATCCCATCTCCATCCTCGCCCCTCTCGTACTTCCTCTCTCCATCCTCATCCCTTTCTCTACTCTCTTTCCCTCTCTCCACTTCCCTCATCTCTAGATTCTCATCCACTTTTCCATCCCTTGTCCTATCATTATTCTGTCCTTCATTGTCCTTCCCTTTTCTCTTTCCGGGATTAGACTACCACCCCCCACTCCACCCCACTAATCTTACAACCACCTACACTTCTCCTCTCTACCCCTCACACCTTCTCTCACTCTCCCGTCTCTCTAATGAGGCAATTCTCTCGGGACCGGCTGTTGATGTCAACAAAACCGGCAGACAAGGGAGATAACACAGCTCACATTTCTCCCCACACTTATTCCCCCTTAACCACCACCACCACCACACCACCACCACCACCACCACTACTACTACCACCACCACCACCACCACCACCACCACCACCACAGAAAAAGAATTGAGCTCCCGATGGAAATATAGCAATGATAAAAAGTGTCTTTGGGTGCTAGAGCCCCAGCCGCCCTAACGAACCCTTTCCCATTTATCTGTCGCTGTTGTACGTTGGGCAAACAAATTCGCACGCTTTGTTATTTATGTATGTTAATCAGCGATGATCAAAGCGAATTTGTATTAAAATAAAAATTGCTACATGGGTCTCGATAAAGTCATTATAATTTGATGTTATCGGTTAATGTGTCCTTGTTTGTCCTCATCGTTTATAGTTGTCTATAGCTGTCACCATTGTAAATATTATGTGTATCATCTGTCGTTATCGTTTTTCGTTCTTACTTGAAGATATCGTTAACACATACACGATGTATTATCTTACGGCTAGGTATCGAGGTTAGGTATCGAGTTTTGTAAATAGTTGTTTGTATCGAGGTTAAGTATCGAGGTTAGGTATCGACGTTAGGTATCGAGGCTAGGTATCGAGGTTAGGTATCGAGGATAGGTATCGAGGCTAGGTATGGAGGTTAAGTATCGAGGTTAGGTATCGAGGTTAAGTATCGAGGTTAAGTATCGAGGTTAGGTATCGAGGTTAAGAATCTATATGAGATATCGAGTTTTTGAATCGAGGTTAGGTCTCAAGAAGGACAATGTTTCTCTAGCTAACCAATCAATACTAGTTACGATATTTTTTTCAACACAACAAAATGAGTAGGATAGGTGTGGAACTGGAACAGGTAACTCTAATATCAGACAACTATTGTATATAACAAAATTAATCTCTCCACGTCCGCACTACCCTCCCTCCCCCACCATAAAATTAAAACTTTTCCGTCAACCAATTCCCATGAAGAAAACAAACGCAGGAAACTCACCTAAATTGCAGACCGCTGGCATGTTTGAAAAAAAAAAAAGAATAAAGATCGAAAAAAAAAATTATTGAAAGTTTAAAAAGAAAATCTTGCGGCAGAGTTAAAATAAAACATTAAAAATGTTGATGGAAAACCCAGTCGATTTTTTAATCACAAAAAAGGAAGTGTACTTTAAAGTTTGAATGCTACATGGTCATGTGATTAAAGTGGAGTTTGGAGAACACAAAATATTTTTTATATATTTTTTCTTTTTTTTCTCATTGGAATTAGTCATTATAAACTAGAGAGAGAATGCCGGGTACTTGATATAGCTGAATAGATTAAATGTGTAGCGTAGACCTGTCCGAAATCCTCCATACCAGCGAGTCACCGGCTTCATCGACCAACACAGGGACTAAGACATTCACAGCCCCGCGAAAACAGAAGTTGGGGAGAGTTAGGGCGCTTGTGTGTATGTATGTATAGGAAGGGATGGAAGGGTAAGTGTGACGACCACTGGGCTAATGTGACGACGGAAGGTGGGCGTGACAAGTGAAGGGTAATTATGACAGCCGAAGGCTAAGTGTGATACATTAAGGGTAAGTGTGGTACATTATGGGTAAGTGTGGTAATAAGTTTACCCTTTAGAAACTCACGGTCCTTAGTGCAAATGAAGTAGAGTTCATCTGTAAATGTGATTTCCAGACGGTGCGGTCAGTTCTTCGCTCGAACACTTTTATTTTCTTTAATACATGTCAGGTACGCATTAAAGCTGGGTGAACTCAAGGACTAAGTGTTATATCTGACGGGTAAGTGGGTGACACCATCTGCATGTAGCTTGAATTATAAGTACTGATTAAAATATTTGTATTCATATTTTATTTAGACGACAACCATATTGTTTCGCTTAGGCGGCAGGAAATTGATACGACACCCATATGAACTCTGACCTTTTATGATTAGCATTCTTAGCTCTTAATATAAGTTTAGAGGTTTGGACGAAGCCATCTTGTACATACTGTTCTAGAGTCTTGTTGCTAACAATGCTTCATACACCCGCTCAATGACGTCATTCCAAAGGTCAAAAACCCTTGAGAAATTGTAGCGAGCTGCTGTATACAACTATTCCGTGGCTCGCTAGGCAAACACACAACTGGTATCGATACTGTTTATCGTGTTGACGTCTGTAAACCACGATACTTGACCCACGATACTTGACCCCTTTGTATTGGTTTGATGAAAAGATAACAATCTGATAATTGCCAGTGTTGATTGGGTCGGGGGTGCCAAAGCATAACAAGAAATTTAGTGCCGCGACCAATCTGGTTATTCCCCTTGATGATTGGCTCCTGGGACCCCAAACATAGCACAAACCCCTGGTCTACGAGTACCAAATATCGGCTACTCAAAAGCGACATCAGGTATGCGATTAAAAATGTCGGTTAATGGGACTCAAACTATTAACTCAACATTAAATCCGCGAATAAAATATACGCTGTTCATGTTTATCGATAGGTTTAATAGCAGGTTTAGCATTAGGTTTGGCAGTAGTTTTAATAGTAGGTTGATTAGTAGGTTTAACAGCAGATGCAACTATTGGTTTAAAAGTGGATTTATTGGAAGGTTTAGCGCTATGTTAAACTGTAGGTTTAAATCTTTTCTTCTACCGTCTATAGAAGTCAGACAAGAAAATAGTAAAATCTACTGATGCTGAATAAATGGAAACTGAAAGGTGTTTACCATATACTAACAAGGTTACAGCGCTCACTTAGCTAATACTAAAAGGATTGCTAGTGTACTAATAGTTGATATGTATTAATTGTTGTTGGTATACTAGTGATTGCGAGTGTAATAATGTGTACTAATAATTTAATGTTTTTAAATGACTTACAATAGCTAGTATTTAATTAACAAGTTACTAGACGTATTTAAATTTTCCACGCTCTAGAGTCTGATTTTTAACAACACACTCTAGAATCTGATATCTAACAACACACTCTAGAATCTGATATCTAACGAATGACATTTAGAACACTCCAACTGTAGTATTAGACCCTGTCGCAATATAATGTAGAATATGTCATTGTATTTGTTTTAGTGTCATTTAGTTCGATTATTTTTTAAAAAGTTATTAAAAGCATTAGGACATGTATTTTCTGTGAACCAGTTCAAATAGTCTTAGTACTACAAACCCCAGGTAAAACGTGTTCCCGATTTGACAACCTTACCTGTAGAGCTTCCTCTATCCTAATGGCCTGTTGCAGGGATTCGAACTCCGTGTCCGAGACAGATCCTTCCTTCTGGGCCAGTGTGGCCTCGTTCAACGCGTCCGTCAGCACGTCGTTCTCTAGATCTTCCAACTTGGCCACCATCTTAAGACGGTCCACCTCGTCTTGTAGCTCAAGAATCTTGGCCACGAACACGTCGATGTGGGGAGCGCTGGGCTCCACATCAAACACGCCGTCTTTATCGTAACTCCTGCCTATGTCGTTGACGCCCAGCACTTTGATGGGGAGTTGGTTCATCGAGTCGGACTCTCGCTTTACAGTTCTCTTTTTTCTCTCATTATTGCCGAGATATTTGTTCATCACCCAGTACCGTTCTAACGTCGCTATATTTTTATCGTTGAATTCATCTTCAAGTTCTTGTTTTTCAGCTTCGATTGATTCCTTCATCGCTTCTTCTGTGATTTCAGCTTCTAGCTCCGTAGCTAAAGCGTTGCTGAGTTCTTTTTCAGCTTCTTTGATTTCCTTACTCTCTGCCTGCCCTCCTGTCGGTACTAAATCCTCCTCGATAAATTGTTCAGTTTTTGTGCCTTTTGGACTCTCAACGATGACATCGGTTTCCTTGACGATTGGCTTCACCGTTTCCTCAAAAACAGTTTTCAATTCGTCGTTGCTTGCAGGCTGAACGACCGACACTACCTGCGTAGGTTCCTTCTCGACTTTTTCAATAATCGTCACCTTTTCCTCACCGTCGGCTTTCTTGTCGCTTATTTTAGACGCTTGTTTCTGGAGCTTACTCACAGCTTTCATCAGAGTTTTAAACTCTTCTTTCGTCAAGGAATCGAGTGAAATGTTATCGTCGTCTTCCTTTATCATGGCGTTTGCTGCTGATACGATGGCGGACATTTCAGTGCCCACAGACTTTTTCTGGACAATTTTCTTGTCGCCTTTCACCTCCAACATCTCTTCTTTCTTCTTCTTCTCCGGTAAGTCATCGAAGGCCGGCTTGACCTTTGGGGAATCTTCAGAGCTGAAGATGTCCTCAAGTTCCTTGCGTGATGGCTCCACCGACAGAGGCTGGGCTGGGAGGTTGTCTGAGGGCAGCAGGTAGTTCCCGCGGGGGTCAAACTCCTTGAAACTTCCCTCAGAGACCCATAGGGGGTCAATGTACACGTCATCCTGGGGGTCGCGCTCACGTGAGCGGCTCAACCAGTCCGTGACGTCATCGATGGACAGGGGTCGGCTGCCGAGGCCCCGCCCCACGTCCACGTGACCGGCCCGCCGTCGCTGACGTTGGAGGATGGCGAGGGCGTCGGCCAGGTCGGTGCTGCGCTCGTGTCGGCTGCTGATGGTGAAGGAGATCACGTGGTCAGTGGTCAGCAGAAGCGAAAACACCACTACTAGCATGGAGAGGTCCATTGTCTAGTGTCTAGCTCCTGGAGATACACAATTTAAACAGTTGGATTATATTGGTTTCATCATTAAGCAAAAATGTAATGACTGTTAAGTTGGATGGGAGAAAGGAAACTAAACATGAGTTTTATCGTGACAGTTCAAAGGTTTTGTTTGAACATATTTATATCTATAGAAAACATTGTTAGATGTCTTCTCATTTATCGAACAATCTAAAGAACATTACCATAGATCTGACAACATTACTAGAAAACAGACTTTCAATTTTAATGAAAACGAAATGTGTATTTTACTGTTCGCTTAATGTATAATGAAGTCAGACGCGTTGGAAAATGAGCTTAATTTTAAAAAAATAGATTTATTAGAGTAGGATCTGTGATGTGTGGTAACAGTATTGACATATAATAAGGGTGTTAGGGGACGATGGGGGGGGGTGTTAAGGGACGATAGGGTGGGGGGAGAGGATGATGGATGGGGATGTGAGCATGTGTTAGGTCTACACTGCTCTCAACAGACGTGCAGCAAGTGTTTGCCTATGTGGCCGCTGATTATAGTTTCAAAAAATTATCCTTGGTAAATGTAAGTTAAAATAAAACTGCATGTCGGTTGTTTTAAACGTTCCTTTCTGCTGTTGATGATGTACGAAGCCGTCTCATCCATTGTAGGGTTCGTGTGACTGTGTTGTGGTGTTCGTGGGACTATGGTGTGGTGTGACTGTGGTGTGGTGTGACTGCGGTGTTCGTGTGTCTGTGGTGTGATGTGGTGTGAATGTGGTGTGGTGTTCGTTTGACTGTAGTGTGGTGTTATGTGACTGTAGTGTAGTGTTCATGTGACTGTAGTGTGGTGTTCGTGTGAATGTGGTGTTAGTGTGAATGTGGTGTGACTGTGGTGTGACTGTGGTGTGTTGTGGTGTGTTGGTGTTCGTGTGACTGGGTGTGTTGTGGTGCTCGTGTGTCTATGGTGTGGTGTTCGTGTGACTGTAGTGTGGTGTTCGTGTGAATGTGGTGTGGTGTTTGTGTGACTGTGGTGTTCGTGTGACTGTGGTGTGGTGTGGCTGTGACTGTGGTGTGACTGTGGTGTGGTGTGACTGTGGTTTGGTGTTCGTTTGACTGTAGTGTGGTGTTCATGTGACTGTAGTGTGGTGTTCATGTGACTGTAGTGTGGTGTTCATGTGACTGTAGTGTGGTGTTCATGTGACTGTAGTGTGGTGTTCGTGTGTCTGTGGTGTGGTGTGGTGTGGCTGCGTGTTCGTGTGACTGTGGTGTGGTGTGGCTGTGGTGCTCGTGTGACTGTAGTGTGGTGTGGTGTTCGTGTGACTGTGGTGTGGTGTGAATGTGGTGTGATGTTCGTGCGACTGTGGTGTGGTGTGACTGTGCTGTGGTGTTCGTGTGACTGTAGTGTGGTGTGGTGTAAATGTAGTGTTCGTGTGACTGTGGTGTGATGTGGCTGTGACTGTGGTGTGGTGTGGCTGTGGTGTTCGTGTGACTGTAGTGTGGTGTGGCTGTGGTGTTCGTGTGACTGTGGTGTGGTGTGATGTGGCTGTGACTGTGGTGTGGTGTGGCTGTGGTGTTCGTGTGACTGTGGTGTGGTGTGATGTGGCTGTGACTGTGGTGTGGTGTGGCTGTGGTGTTCGTGTGACTGTAGTGTGGTGTGGCTGTGGTGTTCGTGTGGCTGTGGTGTTCGTGTGACTGTGGTGTGATGTGGCTGTGACTGTGGTGTGGTGTGGCTGTGGTGTTCGTGTGACTGTAGTGTGGTGTGGCTGTGGTGTTCGTGTGGCTGTGGTGTTTGTGTGACTGTGGTGTGGTGTGATGTGGCTGTGACTGTGACTGTGGTGTGATGTGGCTGTGACTGTGGTGTGGTGTGGCTGTGGTGTTCGTGTGACTGTAGTGTGGTGTGGCTGTGGTGTTCGTGTGACTGTGGTGTGGTGTGATGTGGCTGTGACTGTGACTGTGGTGTGGTGTGACTGTGGTTTGGTGTTCGTTTGACTGTAGTGTGGTGTTCATGTGACTGTAGTGTGGTGTTCATGTGACTGTAGTGTGGTGTTCGTGTGACTGTGGTGTGGTGTGATGTGGCTGTGACTGTGGTGTGGTGTGGTGTGGTGTTCGTGTGACTGTAGAGTTAGCCAGCCTAGTTACGTGACGACTAGCTGGCAGACGGTAATGGGGTCCTGGGGTGTCTGGAGTAGCTACGTCACGGCGTCCAGCAGGGGGTGGGGCACGTGAACCTGACGGCTGATGACGTGTTTAATTGGTCGTCCGGCTCATGACGTCACGGGATAAGATGGAGACTAAAAGCTCGGACATCTGGCGTTGACGGAAGTATGTGTGTGTGTGGGGGGTGATTGTGGGGGGATGATTGTGTGCAGATTGTGTGGAGGTTCAACATGGATTTGACATACTCCATCAGCGTCTAATGCCCAGTCGTGTGAGTGGGGCTAAGGGGGTGGGGCAGGGTATCAATTTGGTTTACCCTACAGTTAAGTGGCGTTCGTGCAGCGAGGTTTTAATATTGTATGAGGTTAATTATTGAATTATAATCGATTGTTACGGCAATTCAGTATGGATTGTCCCACCCAGATAAATAGGTGAATGGCAAAAAAAAAAAAAAACAGAAAAAAATGTCCATAATTCAGCTGAATTTAACTTGCCCTTATCAATAATTCAGTTGAATTTAACTAGATCCTCTCAATAATTCAGCTGAATTTAACTAGATCCCCTCAATAATTCAGTTGAATTTAACTAGATCCTTTCAATAATTGAACTGAATTGCGCTTTCCTCGGTCAATATTAATAGACAGGCTATCCCGTGTCATCTATTTATAGTTTTCTCCTGGTGTATAATTAATGGCACGCTTCATTAGTCCACAGACACTGGCATATAATGGTTTTAATTATTTTCAAAAGGTGTTGATGTGGTAACCTAGTAAGTATGGCGTGTGGTCGGGGTGTTAATTAGATTGATCAGTTATAGACAATTAGTCCAAGTTTCTAGTGGATTTTTGAAAATACTACTATAAATAAAAGCATTTTTTTTTTAAAAAGTTAAGCTGATTTAAACACTAGAATAACTAAACTCGTCAATTTTAATAAGTCGAACTGATTTTCAGAACCAGTTTGATTGTAGATAAAATATCAACAATTAAAAACGAAGCACATTGACAAATATATTTAAATTCAATTCAATTTATTCAAAAAACGGTTTAAATTTTAAATAAAGGATGCAATATATTTTACAAAACTTCGTCCAAAGTATTGACAATGTTGCGTAATTTAACTAGCTATTAAAAGACTGAACGTCTAAAATCTAACCAAAGGACGAGATTTCAAAGACGTTTTGAAAGATTATGTGAGATCTAACACATTTTATTATGAGAGTTTTAATCACGTCAAGATTTATGTGTGAAATATCAGGTGTGCCACATCAATTCGACCACACCAAAAAAAAAAGTTTTTGATATTTCACTTCTCAATGTATTCATGTAATAGGGGTATATATTATACTGCCCAGATTTTCTCAATGTATTCAGTTAATAAGGGTCTATAATACTGTCCAGACTTTTATTCATGGACTATGGGTCAGTGAAAACTACTCAGCACAGTGACGTCAGTGGGACGTCAAGATGGGATGTGATACGGTCTCTATATACTGACGTGTAAGCCAATGTAAGGGCTGATCTATGGCGCGCACACATACAAGACAGAATGATTAGCCTACAGTGTAATACGTAATTTTTTTACCAAATTTGTCATTTGTTTTGTTTTATTTCTTTGTTTTTTTTTTATTGTCATTAGTCTTTAGTTTTGTGGGATACTGACTTTTTAGCGCAATTTCCATACGGACAATTGCGATTATTAACTCGTCAAGGATGGATGTGTGTCCGATGTGTGTCCGCAGGTTTAAGTCGTATCTCCTCCTCAACGAAGCAATATCGAGGACTAGTTCCAAAAGCACATATGTTAAGCAAGTTCCGAGGATGATTGTGGGCCAAAACAATTCCCGGAATTCCTTCCTGGATTTCCCGGAAAAGCCAAAAAAACCTCGAAAAAAATACAGTTTTTGGACCATAACTCGGCAACCAGACCACTTAGCGACTTGAAACATTTACCAATCGAATCCTGCCATAATTTTGAACAATATTGCCGAAGAAAGTTTTGAAAAATATCCTTTCGTTCGGTCACAAAAAATTAATTACTACTTTTTTAAACTGAGCATCGTGTAGGCCTAGGATATTTTTTTTTAAAACTGAGTATCGTGTAGGCCTACTCGTTAAAATAAAACTATTTCCGTTGATATAGGTTAATATAGTTGTCTTTTTTTAGCGCAAAAAATATCCTTTCGTTCGGTCACATAAAATTAAAAATTGTTATGGATAACATAAGGAAATTGCGCTTAAATTGTTTTTAAGCTTAACATAATAATTTTTCATATTTTATTCGGTAAATGATTTAAAATATCTTTTTACTTTTATACGGTTTATAGTTTTATTGCTGTGTTATAGATTAAAATGTTTAAAATGCTTGAAAAATGTCCTTTTAGTTTGATATTCTGTGAAAAAACTTTAAACTAGTCTAGTAGCTTGTGTTGTGTGTGAAAGACTAAAGCTAACGCCGGCTACATTAAAAGGTGTAGCTGAGTCTTTTGTTTGATGTCGTAAAATCGATTGTCCCCCTGAGAAAATGGATTCTTTCCCTTGGTCGTATAATTACAATCCTAGTCCAGATAAAGACGGGTTAAGTCCCTTGGTTAGTGCTGGGTCCAATACAAGTAGGGTGTTGTGTAGAAGTTTCTAGATACACCACTCTAAACGGTGGGGGTATGAATGGGTTTAATACTTCCTACTAGGTATCATTACAGTATATAAGTTGTTTTCTGTATATGGCAAAGCACATTTTAAAAATATAACTGCCGTTTTGATGTTCAGAAAAAAGCAAATATGAAATTATCTCATTTTTTGGCGTTTATTTAAATTTTTTTAAAACATAGAGGTGAATAGTTCCTAGAATGCTTTATGAGAATATAATATAAAATTATCAAATTCTGAACGTGTTTGCGAAAACAGAATTGGGGCGAAATACCCCAATATACCACAATTATCCGCTAAATTTAATGCACTTTAAATAGAAGAAAATCACGTAGAAAAATAATTGATTACCAAAAGTGATGTAAAATTATAATTTTTTAAATTGTTTTTGAGGAATCGGAAATAGCACAAAGTAGTAGGTACTAGCTCCTGATACCGGAAATAATGTAAAAGAATCAAGAGGATCATGATTTTATACTTATGTGTGAAATTTCGTAAACCTAAACTAAAAAGTTACCCACATTAGAAGTATTATGGAAACCTGAAATTGAGTTAAGGACCACTTCCAGTTACAGAAGGTCAATCGAAACTTGCAAGTGATCCAAGTATGAGATTTTATACTTATGTATCAAGTTTCATCAACTTAACTGAAACAGCACTCAAATTATCGTGTTCTTATGAAATAGAATTAAGTACAACTTCCGGTTATTGGAAATCGTTCAAACGTTGAAAGAAACCTGTGCATACATTGTAATACTTATACGTTATATTTCTTCCACCTAACTTAAATGGTACTGCGGTTATAGGCTTCTGAGAAACGGAAGTAGAGCAGCGTACCACTTTTAAAATTTTAATGTAGTTCTATTTCTGGTAAACATTCTATAATGTGTGTATAACCTAGTGCGTCGATGTCAGAGCTTATAGAATGTTAAACCTATCTACAGTCTGAAGGTACAGTAATAAGTTAAGACTAGTTAGAATTACATTATGTGATTTAAATTAACAAACCGGCACAGGACTAATGTTTGATACTACTACACTTTAAAGCATCGAGTAAATGTAAGCAGGGTTCTCGTCTGCTCAATGTAAGCAAGACATTTGTCTTGATAAAGTAAGCAAGACACTCGCCTAGCCAATGTAAGCAGGAAACGTCTAGTTAAAGATTGCCCAATATCTGAAGATGATCAGCAATGGCGGAAGATTGCTAGGCGAGGGAAAGTCTTAACTCAGTGGAATCGTGACGTATCGACAAAATTAAATGGTACCTGACATGTCCCAGGTAAAAGACATGCGGTATCGCTGCCTCAAGTAGAAGTGTATGGATGTGCACGGACGGGGCTATAGCGGTGGTTCAATAAATTGTCTGCTAAAAATGTGCATGTATCTGTGCTTAAAATGGCAGGTAATGCCTGACATGGGTGGGGTGTTAATGCTTCGATGTGGCATGATAGGTAATTTAGTCTGGAATTATCAGGTCCCTGCGTCAATAGGTCAATTCAGAGCTGTCGTCAAGTGAGTCAACTTGTATATGACAGTTTTTAGAGAGAAGTTGTTACGGTCAAGTTATAAAAGTCAACTTGTATATGACAGTTTTTAGAGAGAAGTTGTTACGGTCAAGTTATAAAAGTCAACTTGTATATGACAGTTTTTAGAGAGAAGTTGTTACGGTCAAGTTATAAAAGTCAACTTGTATATGACAGTTTTTAGAGAGAAGTTGTTACGGTCAAGTTATAAAAGTCAACTTCTATATGACAGTTTTTGGAGAGAAGTTGTTACGGTCAAGTTATAAAAGTCAACTTGTATATGACAGTTTTTAGAGAGAAGTTGTTACGGTCAAGTTATAAAAGTCAACTTGTATATGACAGTTTTTAGAGAGAAGTTGTTACGGTCAAATTATAAAAGTCAACTTGTATATGACAGTTTTTGTAGATAAGTTGTTACGGTCAAGTTATTAAAGTCAACTTGTATATGACAGTTTTTAGAGAGAAGTTGTTACGGTCAAGTTATAAAAGTCAACTTGTATATGACAGTTTTTGGAGAGAAGTTGTTACGGTCAAATTATAAAAGTCAACTTGTATATGACAGTTTTTGGAGAGAAGTTGTTACGGTCAAATTATAAAAGTCAACTTGTATATGACAGTTTTTGTAGATAAGTTGTTACGGTCAAGTTATTAAAGTCAACTTGTATATGACAGTTTTTAGAGAGAAGTTGTTACGGTCAAGTTATAAAAGTCAACTTGTATATGACAGTTTTTAGAGAGAATTTGTGACAGTTTTTAGATATTTAGATAAAAGTTTTAAGGTCAAGTAATAAAAGTCAATTTAGTCAATGCAGAGAAGCAAATCATTGAAATAATTCAGAAATGTTAATTCGCGTAGTGCAGTCAGAAGTCGACATAAAAAAAAAATCCGTATAATTTCAATCAAGTAAGGCCAAGTAAAATATCTCAAACTGGAGGCCCAGGTATATAAACTAATTGGCCAATAATGAGGTCATGTGATCAAGGTCAACATTAAAAACCCACTTGTGGCGAGAATGGTGAACGTGAAGTTCGATAAAAAAAATTGTAACTCTAAAATAAGATTTTAGTTGTTTCAATTTGATAGGCATGCCACTCGGTTAGACGGAAGTTCACTAATTATGCTAACGTTCTGAGTTCAAACTCAACTTGGAATTAAGTACAATCTGGTGTTGAAACTGATATGCTGTGTGTGGAGTGAGGGGGGGGGGGTCTGTGAATATTAATCACGTGGTGATTAACCCTTAAATGACACACAGGGAAAAAAATTAAAACAATTTTTTTTAAAACACCGATAATCTCCCGTTACCGATGACGTCGAGACAACGTATAAAAACTGGCAAATCACTAGCCAAGGGATGTAATTTAAAAGTTAATTGCTTGTGGCGAATTATAACACTAATGATTTATGGAACCTAACATTAATCGAAGGTAAGAAACCCTAGCTTGTATTTGTATATGTATTACTCTCGTTGTTGTTGTTTGTTAAGTATATCTAATTACATTGGTAGAAAACCAGGGGCGGAACTACTAAACCTCCAGACCGCGGGGATGGGGGGGGGGGCAAAATCCGCGTAAAGAAAAATGATGTTGTGCACCTTGATAAATTAGTGGTTTTGTTGAAAAGAAATTTTAAAAGCATATATACAACAGCTTCGATTGTTCTACAGTAACTACTACACACTGTTGTGTAAAACTTTGTAAAAAAAATGTTTGTAAAGCATATATACAACAGCTTTGATTGTTCTACAGTAACTGACACACACACTATTGCGTAAAAACAACTACTCCAGCTTCCATGACTTATCGCTCCACTTTAAACTGTCTAATAGGGATGCTAATAAAGCGCCTTTGAATAGTTTTGGACTAAACTAATTCAAAGCAATTTCTTCTCTTAATGATTATTGAAATAAGGCATACTAAAGAATAACATAACTATAAAAAAGGAATTTATTCAAAATAATATGAATGCAAAAAAAAAACAAAAAAAAAAACATGAGAGTAAGAAGAACACTGAAAACTATTGACCAAAGTTAAGAAATGCAGGATATCAGTAGTCAGAGGATAAGTTAAAATAGATCAATCTGTTAATGGGATTAACGTCACCACCATCAGCCAAACATAGACAATATTATCTACAGTCATGGGAAAATGTCAGATCCTGTTAGGTAAATAAATGGATGAAGGTGTTGTGGGTGTGGGAGGTGGGAGGGTGGAGGTGGGTATTTGATGCTGGTAGATGACACTGTTAAAAATAAACACGCTTAAGATGGTTGTAAATCTGGTGCAGTGTCCGGTTTAGTCGGGTTTAGTCCGGTTTAGTCGGGTTTAGTCGGGTTTAGTCCGGTTTAGTCCGGTTTAGTCCGGTTTAGTCCGGTTTAGTCCGGTTTAGTCCGGTTTAGTCCCACCCACCTATCCCCGCATCCCCGAGCTGATGAAATTGATGAGATCTGAGCACGACAACAAACAGCCAATCAGCAACGTCCTCCTGATTAGCTGCGTAGGACAACATCTCTCGCCCTCGACTAAGCTCATTACGTCATTAACATCGTGTCAGCCGTGTCACACCAGTGTGTCGATGACACGACGTCGTAGTACACACAAAATAACGTCCACAATACCTTTGTTACCCGCAGGCAACCAGTTGGGTCAAATGGTAACATATCACCTGCCGGGGTAACATGTCACCTGCCGGGGTAACACAGGGGTCGGCAACCTGCGGCTCGCGAGCCGCATGCGGCTCTTTTGATGCCAAGATGCGGCTCTCCAGCTCCTTGCACAAAAGTAATATTTAAATAATTTCATTTTCAAAACTCATAACAAATATTATAATGTAAAGAAACACAAGTTTAAAAGGAAGAAAAAACTCATCAGAGAACATTGAGAAATATGTGCAGTAGAAAGTATACGGACAGCCGCTTAAGCACCGGGCCCAGCCCTAACATCCGTCCATTGTCCAAGTTTTTTTAGTTATTAGCTTCCTACTGTTGAGCCGGGTACTGGGCGGTATTGGGCGGTGGGGTACTAGTTCACCCTGCGTTCAGTGGGCTGGAAGTCAGATGATAGCCGAAGAACAGAAGCGACCGATACACGGTAATCAAACCGATATTCAAGCCAGTTGGTCGGAGTTTGCGGTGCTGAAACCTGCCCGACTAACGGGAGACATCTCCTGAGCCAGTGGTGTCCGTAAAGAAAAAAAAAGTTTGCTTCTAAAATGGATTGGGATAGTCCTGTATTTTTATTTTTTTAATACTAATTTCATTATTCCGACAAAACAAGCGTGTTTTTATATGAATAAATATTAGTTCATATATGAAGCTATTTATTTTAAATAACAACTCACATTTATCTACCTAATCCTAATAAAATATAAAATATTGAAATTAAAAAAAAAAGAGTGGCTCTTTAAAACCTGGGAAATTTTGAAAATTGTAACTTTTGGCTCTTCCGTCTTAAAAGGTTGCCGACCCCTGGGGTAACATATCACCCACTTGCCGGGGTAACATATCACCTGCCGGGGTAACATATCACCCACTTGCCGGGGTAACATATCACCTGCCGGGGTAACATATCACCTGCCGGGGTAACATATCACCTGCCGGGGTAACATATCACCTGCCGGGGTAACATATCACCTGCCGGGGGAACATATCACCTGCCGGGGTAACATATCACCTGCCGGGGTAACATATCACCTGCCGGGGTAACATATCACCATCACCTGCCGGGGTAACATATCACCATCACCTGCCGGGGTAACATAAAACCTGCCGGGGTAACATATCACATGCCGGGGTAACATATCACATGCAGGGTGTAACATATCACCTGCCGGGGTAAGATATCACCTGCCGGGGTAACATATCACATGCCGGGGTAACATATCACATGCAGGGTGTAACATATCACCTGCCGGGGTAACATATCACCTGCCGGGGTAACATATCACCTGCCGGGGTAACATATCACCTGCCGGGGTAACATATCACCTGCCGGGGTAACATATCACCTGACGGGGTAACATATCACCTGCCGGGGTAACATATCACCTGACGGGGTAACATATCACCTGCCGGGGTAACATAACACCTGCTCCTTGAGATCTTTTCCTAATCTTATAGTTACATCTATCCTGTATCTGGTAATTTCTAATGGGTTTCTGGTGGACTGAACCCCATGTTCTGGGTGGGGGGTGGGGGGCTATCAATGTCTTTTCGCAATCTTGTCGTGGGCTTTTAGTGGGATATATTCCGTTTTAAGTTGGTTTCAGATGGGTTTTTTCGTTTGGAACCCTTGGGCTCCTAGTGGGCTTCTAGTGGGTTTCGAGTGGGCTTCTACACATTCACAATCACACATTGTGCTTACAAATTGCAGTCGACACCATCCTATCATTTCTTCCCCCCTTGTCAATCCCCTCCTCCCTAACCAGTCCTCAACAACCCCTCCCCACCAGCCCCTTGTCAATCCCCCCCTAACCAGTCCTCAACAACCCCTCCCCACCAGCCCCTTGTCAATCCCCCCCTAACCAGTCCCCATCAACCCCTCCCCACCAGCCCCTTGTCAACCCCCCCCCCAACCAGTCCCCATCAACCCCTCCCCACCCCGCAATACACGCCCCGACGGGCGGCAAACATAATCTAAAAGAGCGTTGCTACATCTCGGCCGGTCACGTCTCGAATTGATTTCATTATAAATTTATTTTCTACCTCGTATTCACACAGTGATAAAAAAACACTTCTCTACATTCCAGTCATGCCTTCCTTACTTCCGTCAATCTTTCTATCACACTAAGTCAACACTGTTTCCCTCAGAACACGCTGGGAATATCTACTGTCACGGTAATACGTGGCTACTCTCTCTACACAACGGTAACTGTTAATATACTTCAGTTACTTCCCTGTAACACATTTACTGTCCTTGTAACACAGTTACCGCCCCTGTATCACAGTTATTTCCCTGTAACACAGTTACTGCCCCTGTAACACAGTTACTGCCCCTGTAACACATTTACTGTCCCTGTAACAAAGTTACCGCCCCTGTAACACAGTTACTGCCCCTGTAACACAGTTACCGCCCTGTAACACAGCTACTGCCCCTGTAACACAGTCACTGCCCCTTGTAACACAGTTACTGCCCCTACAAGAGATAAACAAAACTACTCCCAGACACACGAGTCGCCGCCCCCCCTCCCCACCTTCAGGAAACCATTACCGTCTTCTCCCACTGGGCATCTGGTGCCATGTCTCCGGCGCCCCCCCTCCCACCCCCTTCCAGTCTGTGTCCACCCACTTCCGGTTGGCTAAATGCCATGTTGGAGTGGCTCCCCATTCGCCAGCAAACAAAAACACTCATTGGCAGTTAATTCTGTAGAGTTAAAGACGTTAGCGCCAAAATAACTGAAGTAATACATCTGTCATCTTGCGCCAAAATAACTGAAGTAATACATCTGTCATCTTGTGTCAGTCAGTCCTGTTATTGAGTCTCGTCCAATAGTTTCAATATATCTACTTTGTCTTTTAAAGTATATTTTGGTAAGCCAGTTAGCTGGATTTGTTTACTTATGCAGTCAAACGCTTGCCTTAATATCTAAATTAAAGGGGCTACATTCAAATTTGGAGTTCGGGTAAAACGTACGTGAGTCCACCTAACTCTGATGGGTACCTAACTCATGTTAGGGAAAGTAAAGTTGGCTGGGTATAGTGCTGACCACACCCTTCCCTCATATGTCGAGGTAAAGAAACATATGAACTCTACTTCATCTGCCCAATGGATCTCTAGGTCTAAAAAGGATTCTTTACTCTTCCTTTTTTATAATATCCCTAGCATTTAAAAAACCAATCACTTCTTAACTATTTGAATAAGCTCGATTCTGTTTCCATTGAACTTTAACTCCACCCTGATATGTTGCCTCTTGAATAGTTTAGCAGTTTGGATCAGAGTTTCTTCCAGGCATCTCTGGAAGAAAATCTACCGTCCCCCCCCCCCCAACGAAATGGAATTTATATAGAAAATATATACTTCTAACAGTGTCCGCCCCCCCCCCCCCATGGAGAAAAATGTCTGGAAGAAACACTGGTTTGGATAACTTATCTAACCATCACCAAGAAATCTGATATATTCTTATCATAGACGAAAGTAGCAGAAATAATCCCACATCCCATCAGGATAAATGTCCTTGTGACTCCACCCCATCCCCCACCCCCACCCTATATATCCTCTTAATATGGACGGACACATCTATCATACCATCAGCCTCGTGACCATCTCCCTGCTGACGTAGCTCTGTGCTAAAAATAGATCTGGCAGATCCTATTTAGGCCGCTAGTCATCTTGTTTATTAGCTGGATATTTGTACGATCTACTATCATACGCCTCACCGAACAAAACCGAAAAAAACGAACGCGTAGATCACGGAAATATCCGGCTCATTTAAAGCCAGTGTATGGCTTATTTTGGAAACCTGGGCGAAATATTTTGTATGATAGGAGATTTTAAATAATTAATCAGAGCATGCTGTAGCGGTAATGCGGTAATGTTATATAATGTAGCGACGTATGGGATTAATCTTTCATTAGGTTTGGAAATAACATGTTTTTTTAAATGGCAACCCCATCCGGAGGTAATGATGCTAAAATTATAGGGGAGATGTAGGGGTGCTATGATGGTGGTTGTCATGGTGATGGTGGTGTTGCTGCTGATGGTGGATGTGGTGGTGGTTATGGTGATGATATTGCAAGTGGTGTAGTGTGGTGGTAATGTGATCGTAATGGTAGCTGTGATTGTAAAGGAGTTGGTGATGTTGGTGATAGGGTGAGGAAAGATGATGGTTGTGTTGACAGTGGTGGTGATAGTCGTAGTGGTCGTTGTTGTTGTTGTGGTGGTGGTGGTGGTGATTATTATGGTGATAATAGTGGTGGTGAGGATGGTGTTAGTGGTTAATTTAATGGTGGTGATGGTGATAGTGGTGGTTGTGGTGGTAGTGGTGGTGGTTGTTTTGATAATGATGGAGTTGATGGTGTTGGCGATCGTGGTTGTGGCGGTGGTGCTGATGGCCGTGAATCAGTGGTTAGGTTTGGCTAAATGTTCAACCCCTATAGAAATACTCGGGTACTTAGTGTATGACTGGACTAGACTAAATGCTCAACCACAATAGAAATACTCAGGTACTTAGTGTATGACTGGACTAGACTAAATGCTCAACCACACTAGAAATACTCGGGTACTTAGTGTATGACTGGACTAGCTTGATCGAATTTTGTCAGTTCCGGGCCCGTAATGCCCCACCCCCACCCCCAGGTGTTTTCGGTTGCCATGACCACAGGGGAGCCAAGCACTAGCTACAGGCCGGGGGGGAGGGGAGGGGGGAACTTCCGTCACAGGCGTGATGACGTATCAGCCCAGGCGGGAGGGGGGTGAGGAGGGGAGAATGTCAACGAGGGAGGGGTGAATGACCACAGCTGGCTTGAGGGGTGGGGGGGTGATAGTTGTTGCATGGGGTGGATGATTTGGCATCTAATGATCAGTGAGGGAGGGGGGTGAGATGGATAACTGACTATCATAGGTTTATCTACAGAAATGGGGAGGGACAAGGGACGGGGAGGTACTAGCTGCGGTTCGTTGGGAAATCTCAGGAAATATTAAAGGAAACTAATTTAAATAATTGTATTTTATAACTGGTACTAGAAAATACTAGTTTATAAAGGAGTCTAGTTTGCAGGAAAGTCTATTTTATGGAAAAGTCTAGATGTAGAAAAGTCTAGAATACTAGTCGTTTTGAAAGGATTGTCTAGAGCATGAGACAGCGCTGACTCCAACACAGAACTAAAGGTAAAGGAAGTGCATTGACCGCGGCACTGAAGGAGGACAATACACACATTACCGTACAGCACAATACACTCACATTACCGTACAGGACAATACACACACATTACCGTACAGCACAATACACACATTACCGTACAGCACAATACACTCACATTACCGTACAGGACAATACACACACATTACCGTACAGGACAATACACACACATTACCGTACAGCACAATACACTCACATTACCGTACAGCACAATACACACATTACCGTACAGTACAATACACACATTACCGTACAGGACAATACACACACATTACCGTACAGGACAATACACACATTACCGTACAGGACAATACACACACATTACCGTACAGGACAATACACACATTACCGTACAGGACAATACACACATTACCGTACAGGACAATACACACACATTACCGTACAGGACAATACACACACATTACCGTACAGGACAATACACACACATTACCGTACAGCACAATACACTCACATTACCGTACAGCACAATACACACATTACCGTACAGGACAATACACACATTACCGTACAGGACAATACACACACATTACCGTACAGGACAATACACACATTACCGTACAGGACAATACACACATTACCGTACAGGACAATACACACACATTACCGTACAGGACAATACACACGTTACCGTACAGGACAATACACACATTACCGTACAGGACAATACACACACATTACCGTACAGGACAATACACACATTACCGTACAGGACAATACACACATTACCGTACATGACAATACACACATTACCGTACAGGACAATACAAACACATTACTGTACAGGACAATACACACATTACCGTACAGGACAATACACACATTACCGTACAGGACAATACACACATTACCGTAGATAACAAACCGCCCGCCGTTTATCTGACAACAATTCCCCCCCCCCTACTATGGTGCAAACATCACATAGAATACATCACAAAGCTAACATCACAGACAAACAAGAAAACCATTGGACGCATGCAATATCCATCAACAATACAACAAAGGAGTTGTCGCTCTGTCATTTCGTCTGTTGACAGAAGGAATAAAACATTGCATGTCTAGCATAGCTGGTCATTCCGGTTTATCCCGTGTGAGGAATTATGTGGTCGTTTATATATATATATATATATATATATATATATATATATATATATATATATATATATATATATATATATATATATATATATATCATTGACAAATAATTTTTTTTAAACATAAGAACTCACGACTTACTGAAATAGCGCTGAGTGGAATGAAGGAAAATAGAGGGTTAAAATAAACATCACCTTCACTCTAACTACCACCACGTCAACGTATGACGATTGAAAGGAAGAAGAAAAGGATCGGAGTTATAAAACGACAGCGGTAAAGAAAGTTTCTGTTCGCTAGTAGAATTATGAGAGATTTTAAACTCAGAGAGACACAAGTTCTACATGAGATAATCTCTTCAATAACTTCCTCAACTGTCTTTAAACAAGCCAATTGGCCTAAGCAAAACATCGAACCATCATTAAAATATCTTTAATGTAATCCATTTCCTCAGATGTAAGCAGAAAATTGTTCGTTTTTTCGCGACAATCTCTACATTTATTTCTAAAATAAAAAATGATTGCAACATTATTGATAGATTAGTATAAAAGCCTTTTAATCAACGAATCTCTTTGCTTACATTTATTTATTATTTATTTATTTTGATTTTAAACAAAACGACCATGACATTTTAAGGACAGATAGCAGCATCCTGTTAACGACACATACAAACGCACAGACGCACGCACACACATACATATACACACACACACACACAAACACACACAACACACACTCAAACGAACACACTAGTGATAAGCGTGAAGACGTTGTTTTGCCGACCCGTCCCGTTGTTTACGCTCGATTGTGTCTTCTCCGTAAATCAATTGAAAGAAAAAAAGCCAGGCCGCTGATTGGGTGAGGGTACAGCGACCTCTATAAACCCTGGTTTACCGGGGTTCGATTAGGACGTCTTGGTAAACAATTCACGTGCATTTACCCCCCCCCCCTTTTTCTGGTTGTCGTATAGAGGTGTCTGCCATCTCACACACCCCACCCTGCCGTTACTCCCCCACTCTCCCAGCCTCCTATAGACATCTGTACACACCCAAGATACGACCTAACATCTCGCTAGCCTACACAGAACTAGAGAGATGGAAGCAGCGTCGTGACAGAAGCTGTTGTCACAGTGTGTTCATTCACTGCCCTAACAAGACACCAGCAAGGACTAGAGTCATTATTTCAATTAAACAACAGAGTCAATTGGGATGTAAGGGCATGACCGCTCTAGAGTACTCACCCACACACATACATGCTCGCACATATTATCAGACTCATACATACTCGCACTTATTATAAGATACATACATACTCGCACATATTATCAGACACATACATACTCGCACATATTATAAGATACATACATACTCGCACATATTATCAGACACATACATACTCGCACTTATTATAAGATACATACATACTCGCACATATTATCAGACACATACATACTCGCACATATTATAAGATACATACATACTCGCACATATTATCAGACACATACATACTCGCACATATTATAAGATACATACATACTCGCACATATTATCAGACACATACATACTCGCACATATTATAAGATACATACATACTCGCACATATTATCAGACACATACATACTCGCACATATTATAAGATACATACATACTCGCACATATTATCAGACACATACATACTCGCACATATTATAAGATACATACATACTCGCACATATTATCAGACACATACATACTCGCACATATTATAAGATACATACATACTCGCACATATTATCAGACACATACATAAGTGCACATATTATCAGCCACCTACATATTCGCATATACATGGTAATCAAAATAGAAACCGTCCTTACACTATGAACCAACATAAATAATCCCACTTTACAAACGTTTACACACAAGGCCATTTTGGGATCGCACTTTACCAAGGTTTTTAAACAACGCCAAATATAATGGCGATACTTTGCCAACGATTTCATAAAACGCCCGCCTAAATATTCGCACTTTAACAACCTTTTGACATAGTGCCACCCTAAATATTCGCACTTTACCAACCTTTTGACATAGTGCCACCCTAAATATTCGCACTTTACCAACGTTTACACATAGTGCCACCCTAAATATTCGCACTTCACCAATTTTTTTTCACATTACACCACCATAGAAGTTCGCACTTTACCAAGGTTTTCACATAACGCCACCATAGAAGTTCGCACTTTACCAAGGTTTTCACATAACGCCACCATAAATGACGGCACTCGAACGTTCTAGCTATCCCTAGATTATCAACGAACCCGTGCTTGATCCTGACCCTATGTCCGACAATCGCCCCCAAGGGAAGACTGGCTGTAAAACAAAAGCGTTTTCCCACCTTAAACCTACCACCCTCCCATATTTTATCCCCCCCTCCCCCGGGGAGCGAGTCATCTCGCTGGTCACCACGTACTATTGGCGCGCTATTCTAGAAAGGACGTCAGCAGACGTCCCTTAGCGCCGTCAGCCACACAATCCCTGCTGGCCAGTAGGTTTCTAACAGCTGGAGTACTCACACACAATCACACACAACTGCCGTGTGAGGGGTGGGGGTGGTGAGTGGGGTGGGGACAACGGCGGACGGCTCAATACAGAAAGTTATCACGTGGTTGTCGCCCGGCCTTGACCTTGCCTGTCTGACAACGATCGATTTACCCCGAGTGAGTCCGGGTGATTGTCTCCGCCAACAAAGGTGGTATCAACGTCCATGTATTTTACATTAGCGGCGTACGGCTGGGCGGCGGCGTTGTTTGACAACAATCATCTTACGATCTGCCGGCTCCGTCCGGCTAAGACCGGCTACACGTACGGCGTGCCGGGAATTGGGGCACGGCTGTGAAAAATTGCACAAAGATTCAAAGGAATTGTTTGACTGGTGGAGTCAGTAGAATGGAACTAAAGGACCAAGTGTTGTAGCAAGTGATTGAAGAAGTGATACTTCAAATTGTTATAGCAAGTGATTGAAGAAGTGAGACTTCTAATTATAGTAACAACAGGGACTAAAGTTGTTACACAGAATTAGAGATGTGATCCTCGGTCATGAGAATGCGGGACGTCCCTGAGTCCACCCAGCTTTAGTAGGTACCTGGCTCACATTAGGGAAAGAAAAAGGCGGTTGGGCATAGTTCCGACCATATTATCCCTCCATATACGGGTGAAAAATATGAACTCTACTTCATCTGCCCTTTGAATTGTTTTTTAAATTATCAGAGGTCTCCTCATGAGCTATAAACGCAGCATGTTTTATGTTATTTTAGTTGCAGGCCTACTTTTGAAGTAATATCAATTTGTAGCTTGTTTAAGATATGAGTTAAAATCCAGGTTTAAACAAAGATTTATTTTAAGAGCAAATCACCATTGATTTATGTAATGCCTAGCTAGTGTTAGCCTCACCTTGCCTAGTTATTCCTAGTTATATAAATATGGTGTCTACTTACACCTGGATATATATAAGAGATAATTACTTTTCGATTTCTTATATAACGGTGTCATTACAACGACGCAATGCTTGTAAATGCTTAAAAAAAAAGGTGCGATTAATTTTGAAATAACTTTTTTTTTTTTAAATCCTCCTTTAGTTTTGAGTTAAATCTGTAATCTCAGCGCGGCCTGTGTAAAAAGTTCAAAAGAAAATGTCGGACATGGCCGGGGGGCGTCTCAGAATTTACTCCAGCAATTAATGGGTGCCCCGGGTCTTCTCAAGTTAAAACAAAATCACACGAAGATGAAAAACATTTTAGCTGACACGGATATCTGACACGTTGCAACAGTTCTATCAATCGATAAATCGTTTGAATCGATACTTTTTACTGGGAAAACTGCGTGGTTCGTTTGATTAATTCATAAAACTCTATTCAGATTGATTAAAGTGATTCACTAATTCAACACCATTTGATAAAATGGTCATGATTTATTCAGTTGGTGACAGGATAAAATATCCCCGAACAAATTATCCCCAATAATATAATATGGAATGAGAAAATTTATCTCAAATAACACGATAGTATACAAAACAATATATCTTAGACTCAATATCTCATAGATAAAGAATACATCGTAGACAATATATCTGAGACTATCTCTGTGCATGATTTTGTCTCCGTTATTATTTATGTTACAAATTAGTGCCTGCAATAACCAACAAAAATTATATTGATATATTTACTATCCAGCAAAAAGGCCAAGTTCTATTGAAGCTATTGGCCAATACATTAACGGAGAATTTGGCCAATAATTCATCTGAAGAACATTGTGACTCAACCAAACGACATTCCGAGCATTCATTCATCCATCACATTTATGGTCAGCTGTTGACTGTGTCATCCATTCATCCATCACATTTATGGTCAGCTGTTGTCCTGACTGTGTCATCCATTCATCCGTCACATTTATGGTCAGCTGTTGTTCAGACTGTGTCATCCATTCATCCATCACATTTATGGTCAGCTGTTGTCCAGACCTAAGAACACAGACAGACCCCTGTGCTGGCCATGTTACACCGCACTTCAAAAGGACCAGAGCCTATAGCGGCGCCATTATGCGCAGAATCAATGCGCACCGTGCAATGGGAACATAAAAGCTAGAACTCGATCATCGGCCAGTTCAATTGAAGTCGCTTATCTTTACCAATCGGGTTTATGATTAAATGATTGATTGATTGCTAGAACAAAATCGAAGGACTGTTATGAGAATGTTGTTTGCACTAACTCGTACATTAAATTGTTTTGTAGGCGCGGATTAGAGGGGATGGGCTGGGACAAATTATATTACAGCGGTGCACGCTTTGAGCTGTCGTTTTTGGTGTTTACAATATGAGTGAAGTGTTTGTGATTGGTGTGGTGGTGGAAGGGGGAGGGGGGTAGGGGCGCCAAACATTTTACATGTGCAAGTTTTAGCTCAAAGCTCAAACTGAAAATTATTCTTTAGAGCATAAAGTAAAGAAAGTGGCACATGTTATTCGAAAAAATGCCAAAGGTAATGAATCCCGTTGGAGCTTAAATCCAGTTGATGAAACTTTTCAGAGCTTAAGCCGAAGAAAGAATTCCTTCAGAGCTTAAAGCCGGTGTAAGTGAACCACTACAGAGCTTAAAGCTAGAGCTAAAGAATCCCTTTTTAGCTTAAAGCCAGTTAGTGTTAATAAACCATTCCAGAGTTTTGCCAGAGAATTAATCAATTCAGAGCTTAAAGCCATTGAATCTGCTACAGCCGTATTGAGCTTAAGCTCTGAGCTGCCCCCCTCCCCACCCTATCCATCACTGCCACGAACCGACGCTGCATTATGTAGCTCACGTTAGTCCCAGGATTTAGGCCCGGGATGGGGGAGAGTGGGGGAGAATATTTAATCACTGCACATGAATGACGAGAAACAGTGGGGGCAGTGGCGTAACTAGGGGGTGTGGGTGGGGAGGGCGACCGCCCTGTCGTAAATCTTGGAGCGGGAGTACTAACTAGAGCAGCAGTAGAAAAACAGTATAGTCTGAGTGGGAGCACACAGTAGCACCTGAAGTTGGTGCACAATAACATCATGAGTATGTTCACGGTATCACGTGATTTTGTGTCACACAATATCACGTGATTTTGCGTCACACAATATCACCTGTGTGTAGATATTCTCATGTCGTGTCAACTCTTGCGAGAGTCATCTCACCTATACACAGCTGACCAAACACTACATACATCTAGCTACCCTCTAATCTCCTTAATCCCTCTAATCCGAGCTGGATGTTACATGTTCACCATATATCTCTTTAAACCAACGACGGCTAGCAGACAGAAGACAGCAAAAATCAGGGATGTGACCATTGAACAACACCGGAGTAGCGACATGCCCATGCAATTTCCCTCAAATTTTCCCATGTTATGAGACTGTCCAATTTCCCTCAAATTTCCCATGTTATGAGACTGTCCAATTTCCCTGGAATTTTCCATGTTATGAAACTGTCCGATTTCCCTCAAATTCTCCATGTTATGAAACTGTCAAATTTCACTGAAATTGTCCATGTTATGAAACTGTCCAATTTCCCTCAAATTTCCCATGTTATGAGACTGTCAAATTTCCCTCAAATTTCCCATGTTATGAATCTGTCCAATTTCCCTCAAATTTCAAATGTTATGAAACTGTCCAATTTCCCTCAAATTTCTCATGTTATGAAACTGTCAAATTTCCCTGAAATTGTCCATGTTATGAAACTGTCCAATTTCCCTCAAATTTCCCATGTTATGAGACTGTCAAATTTCCCTCAAATTTCCCATGTTATGAATCTGTCCAATTTCCCTCAAATTTCCCATGTTATGAGACTGTCAAATTTCCCTCAAATTTCCCATGTTATGAAACTGTCCAATTTCCCTCAAATTTCCCATGTTACGAGACTGTCAAATTTCCCTCAAATTTCCCATGTTATGAAACTGTCCAATTTCCCTCAAATTTCCCATGTTATGAGACTGTCAAATTTCCCTCAAATTTCCCATGTTATGAAACTGTCCAATTTCCCTCAAATTTCCCATGTTATGAGACTGTCAAATTTCCCTCAAATTCTCCATGTTATGAAACTGCCCAATTTCCCTCAAATTTCCCATGTTATGAGACTGTCAAATTTCCCTGAAATTTCTCATGTTATGTAACTGTCAAATTTCCCTGAAATTGTCCATGTTATGAAACTGTCCAATTTCCCTCAAATTTCCCATGTTATGAGACTGTCAAATTTCCCTGAAATTGTCCATGTTATGAAACTGTCCAATTTCCCTCAAATTTCCCATGTTATGAGACTGTCAAATTTCCCTGAAATTGTCCATGTTATGAAACTGTCCAATTTCCCTCAAATTTCCCATGTTATGAGACTGTCAAATTTCCCTCAAATTCTCCATGTTATGAAACTGCCCAATTTCCCTCAAATTTCCCATGTTATGAGACTGTCAAATTTCCCTGAAATTTCTCATGTTATGTAACTGTCAAATTTCCCTGAAATTGTCCATGTTATGAAACTGTCCAATTTCCCTCAAATTTCCCATGTTATGAGACTGTCAAATTTCCCTGAAATTGTCCATGTTATGAAACTGTCCAATTTCCCTCAAATTTCCCATGTTATGAGACTGTCAAATTTCCCTGAAATTGTCCATGTTATGAAACTGTCCAATTTCCCTCAAATTTCCCATGTTATGAGACTGTCAAATTTCCCTCAAATTCTCCATGTTATGAAACTGCCCAATTTCCCTCAAATTTCCCATGTTATGAGACTGTCAAATTTCCCTGAAATTCTCCATGTTATGAACACGTCCAATAACCTGGGCATTAATCAATTTCTCCCCATACAGCTGTAGCGTTAATCCCAATCATCGATTACATTAAGCTGGTCGCTGTCGCGTCTGACGTCACGCATGACGTCACATGGAAAACGGATGTCAGGCTCATGTTAAGCTCTGTGTTAGACAGTTAAGCTCCGGAGCTAAGGATTCCAGAGCTCTATACAAACATGTTTTAGGGGGTGATCCTAAGTTGCTCACGTAAAAAAAAAGTAGTCTTTAGAGAGAAATGGTGGGGGGGGGGGGGTTAGTCGCTGACTATATGGGGAGGGGTGTCTTAAACAATATAAGGGGTTCTTAACAAAGTGGACAAGGTGTGGTAAGTCCTTAGTAAAATGATACTAATATGGGGGGCTTGATGTCAACGAGAAGATGTGCTGAATAATGTTTCCATTTGTTTATATGTGGTGTTGTGGGGTAGTCAAGACGGGAGTATCACAGTAATGGAACACTCTTTGATTGGCATAACTATGTGGTATAGGCCCTATATGGTTGATGCCCTCTAGGCATAAATAGCAGCGGGCAATGTGCTGGCCGGAATAACGCTTCCATAAACATACACACACACACATACCCGCATACAAGCGCGTGTGAACTTTACTTGAACTGCTCTAAACAACTTTTTGCAATTTTCGTTTATGCTAATCTACTTCAATTTCAACTCGGAATTTATTTTTAGGTATAAACTTTATCATATACATTTAGACAACGTGATCAATGTGTTGGGAAAGATAGGTGAATATCTGTACCTGGTGATTAGATTAGGCAATAGTTCCCAGCAATGACAGACATTAAAAATGTATCCTTCTTCAGTGCCTGTGTGCCTTATTCAATGGCACCGCTCAACAACATCAGGGGAAACCACTCGTATTGACAGGGGACGCCACCCATCCTCTAGAATTCGAATTAATCGATAGCTGTGTGCCCGTGGAGGAGCCTACGTCACAGCTAAAATAGGTTACAAATATATTGCTGCTCCATTTTGATTCATCAGCAAAAAAAAAATGCGTTCCATCTACAAATTAAATGAATGATACTCATTGTTCCCAATGGAATTCACCGAAGACGATCTATACATGTAATATATATATATATATATATATATATATATATATATATATATATATATATATATATATATATATATATATATATATATATATATATATATATGTGTGTGTGTGTGTATTTGTAAATTTATATATACATACATACATATATACATGTATATATATATATATATATATATATATATATATATATATATATATATATATATATATATATATATATATATATATATATATACATATGTAGCTACATCTTTCCCTATCTAAAATTTAAAAAAGAAATTCCTCTCCCCACCAAACTACCCCCATCCACCCAAGACCTCATCTGAGTACGACTGTCAGTGTCCGACATCTAATGTCAGATTCTCATGACAGTCTCCCCACAAGTCAGCGTCTCCAGACACTACTGAGGCTTCCTCTTCCAGACACACGAGAGGAAAAACATGACAACAGACCAGACAACAGACCAGACAATAGACCAGACAATAGGCAGACAAAAACATCAACACATTTGAGTCTGGAGAATTTTCAAATTAAAAAAAATATTTTCATTTTAAATCGAATGTTTTTATAGCTTGTAATAGACACAAACATAATAGAACATAGAACCTAGGCCACTTCACCATAATACAAATTTTCACCATAAAATAAAATTGTTTAGAATCATACATATATAACAGACGATAGTTTTCGTACTTTACACACGATACTGACGATTCGAATATCGTCGGCCGTTCTGATAGGGAATATTTTGTGAGATTAAATATCAAAATTAAATTACTTTTTATGCTACAGTATTTTTTTTATACAATCGATCGCCGACATACAATATGTTTAGAGTTGCTGCGAGCAATTTTGTTAAATAACGTCAGCTTAACTGTTGAGTTACTTAACCGTTATCCCTGTATGTAAAGAGTTAAGTTCAACAATGGAGGATAGCAATATGTAAAGAGTTAAGTTCAATAACAGAGGCTTGTAGTATGTAAAGAGTTAAGTTAAAAACCTGATGAAGAAAGACGAAAGATTTCGGGGAGAAAAAAATGGTTCTTGGTACATCATCTCACTGCCAGAACTTTGCCGGTGTTCATGTGTGTTGAGTACTAGGTGTGGGGAGGACAATGTGTGGGGTGGGGAGGACAAGGTGTCAGGTGGGGAGGGGACGTGGAACGGTAGAACAGTAAATTAGTTTCGGTAAATATGTGTGGTGTGTGTTGGGGGGGGGGGGTTGAGCGAAGAGGTTTTACAGTAATTTAATGATGAGGAATGGGTGTGGTATGTGTGTGTATGTGTGTGTGTGTGTATGTGTGTGTGTGATGGGGTGGGGTGGGGTGCGATAGGACTGAGGACAGAAAAGCAGTAATTTAAATTTGGAGAATGGGTGTGGTGTGTATGTGTATATGTGTGTGTGGGGGGGGGGGTTGTGTGTAAATGCAAGGGGGGGGCGAAGAGCATTAAATGTGTGTGGTGTGTAATGGGGGGGGGGGGTGTGCGACGAAGGACGGGGGCAGTATAACATTAAATTATTGTTGGGGAATGGGGGGGGGGGGGTGGCGTGGTGGCTATGAACGGGGTAGAGGGACGGCACGTTAATGTTAGGGAGCGGGTATGAGGTGGGGGGACAACGCCAGATTTATTGCCCTTGTTTTCCCAGACACGAACCCTGGTCACCAATATCCGATAAACAAGGGAAGACAATCCGTGTATAGCATCATGGCCTACTTGAGGATAGATGGCCTGCCAAAACCCGGCCAACATAATGGCTGTACCCACGGGCAAGTCGTTGGTTATGGTCGGGCCGTAAGTTTCATATTTTCTATTGAACACCAGAATAAAATTTAACAATAAAATTACGCGGTGCTCATATCAAGAAAGTATGTACGTTGCTTCAACATGCTTCAAATAAGTTATGGACATTCGTGGAATGACGCCTAGCAATACCTTGTAATTGAACTCGGGTATGGTAAAACGTTTCTGTGTGTAACAGGGGGTGGGGGGGGTCTCTGCTGTATTGGGCTATGGTAGATATTGCAGAAGTTTTTATTTTAAAGGAGGTAATGTAGAAATAATGTGAGGTTGGTCCAAATAGGTTTTGTGGGAGGTTGGTCCAAGTAGGTTTTGTGGGAGGTTGGTCCAAGTAGGTTTTGTGGGAGGTTGGTCCTAGTAGGTTTTGTGGGAGGTTGCTCCAAGTAGGTTTTGTGGGATATGGTTGATTCAAGTAGGTTCTGTGGGAGGTTGTAGCTGCTGAGCTCTTCAAAAGGACACCCGGATGTGAGGACATATCAAGAAAGCTGGTTACTATGGCAACTATAAGACTCGATGGCGTGAGGTTTAGATTATATAACTAAATTAGAGTGAAGGTCCTTACTTTTCCATCTAGCCAGAATTAGCATTTTAAGGCGTCACACACACACACACACAAACGCACACACACACACACACACTTACATACATACAAAGAGCCATGCAAACACATTCGTACAAACACACACATAAACTAACAAGAAAAAATAAACACACACCAGTGGCGGAACTAGAAAAAAAGGGCCACCCCGCAAAAATATTTTTAGCCCCCCCCCCCCCCCCCCCCCCCATATATATATATAAACACAAAATACGAAAATAGAATACGCATTGCTGGCCTGTTCGAGTTTGGAAAAAATGTTTTTTTTTTAAAATATAACAAAATACAACATCATGTCATGTGTGTAAATGCATCAGTGTGTTTTGCGAAAATGAGTTTTATTTAACTGTGCTAAAAGACCTCTTAACTTCTAGTCGGTCAGAAGAATATAAACCATGCGAAAGCTTTGTATAAGTAATGGTGTTTCGTTTTATGTTTATTTTTTGTTTTGTTTTGTTCTTAAATTATTCATTTTAAATACATTTCCTTTTTATACAATCTTATTCTTTAGTAAGTACTTTTTAAAAAGTTATTAAGAGAAGTAATTGCTTTTTAATTTGTTTAGTACAAATCTACTAAAAGGAGCTTATGAGCACCACTATTTGAATATTTAAAAAAGGGAAATAAGTCATGGAAGTCTGCTTATCATTGATAAGTTTGATTGTAGGAGAAAGAAGACTCGGCTTTCACAGTGGTTTAAAAACAAAGGGAAAAAGAATATACAAGAGCGTGGGGCGGTGTCTATAGAATAAAGATAATCCAATTGCAGCTACGGTATTCTTTTTAACAAAACAACCATGAATTCAAAAATGCAAGTAAATTATTTTTTTTTTAACTATAAAAAAATTATGGTCGGCTGTGGGCCTCTAAATGGCGTGGGCCCCCCCCCCCCCGCATTGCGGGGTCTGGCGGCACTGTAGTTCCGCCCCTGACACACACAAACATGTACATTGAGATATATACAAATGTTAGTCTTCCCATAAACCAAACACTGAGTACTCAGCTCACGAGCATGTGATGAATGAAGGAAAGACCCAGATTTAAGACACTTGATATTGGGTCTGCACCTTTTCTTTATGGTAACGGTTTTAATTCAAACTTTAGGACGCCAAACGTGATAGTTCTGCAAATGTTTCGTCAATCAACAATTTTTTTTTCCGGTCTGAGTTTTTCATCGGCATTTTTTTTTAGTCGTCGTCGGTGATGGAGGGAAGTCACGGAATGTTTCTTCATTAGGGGCTCTGGACTTGTGGAGATTCTAAATCAGACTGGTTGCTATGGCAACCACGTGAGAGACGGGTAGCTATGGAGGCCAGCAGCTAAATGTACCCGATGTCACTGTAGCTAGTGCTACCCGGTGTCACTGTAGCTAGTGCTACCCGATGTCACTGTAGCTAGTGCTACCCGATGTCACTGTAGCTAGTGCTACCCGGTGTCACTGTAGCTAGTGCTACCCGGTGTATCTGTAGCTAGTGCTAGCTGAAGTCACTGTAGCTAGTGCTAATCGGTGTCACTAACTGTGCTACCCAATGTCACTGTAGCTAGTGCTACCTTGTATCACCTAATGTCACAAGATCTAGTCAATGCCAATGTAGCTAGAGCTACCTTGTTGCTACAGCCATCAAATGTCACCGGTTGCCCTAATCACCAAATGTCACTTGTTTGACAGAAAAACTAAATGACATTCGATGCTGTAACTATAAGCTTCCTAATGTCACCAGACGTCAATGTACATTGTCGCGTGTCGCTGTCACTTTTACCATGTGACTCTTTCTTTTGTACCAGGTAAACGTATCTTGACAGTTCGGTAAAAACCACCCAATAACACATGGACCTGTACCAAATACCTCCGAATAACACATGGACCTGTACCAAAAAACCACCCAAATACCCCAGCTCAGGTCGGCAAAAACCACTCAGTAAACCTATCGTACTGAATCACATTTCTCTCATACACACGTCACACAACTCTCTCATACACACGCCACACAACTCTCTCATACACACGTCACACAACTCTCTCATACACACGTCACACAACTATCATACACACGCCACACAACTCTCTCATACACACGTCACACAACTCTCATACACACGTCACACAACTCTCTCATACACACGTCACACAACTCTCTCATACACACGTCACACAACTCTCTCATACACACGTCACACAACTCTCATACACACGCCACACAACTCTCTCATACACACGTCACACAACTATCATACACACGCCACACAACTATCATACACACGCCACACAACTCTCTCATACACACGTCACACAACTCTCATACACACGTCACGCAACTCTCATACACACGTCACACAACTCTCTCATACACACGTCACACAACTCTCTCATACACACGCCACACAACTCTCTCATACACACGTCACACAACTCTCATACACACGTCACACAACTCTCTCATACACACGTCACACAACTCTCTCATACACACGTCACACAACTCTCTTACACACGTCACACAACTATCATACACACGCCACACAACTATCATACACACGCCACACAACTCTCTCATACACACGTCACACAACTCTCATACACACGTCACACAACTATCATACACACGTCACACAACTCTCATACACACGTCACACAACTCTTATACACAAGTCACACAACTCTCATACACACGTCACACAACTCTCATACACAAGTCACACAACTCTCATACAAGTCACACAACTCTCTCATACACACGTCACACAACTCTCATACACACGTCACACAACTCTCATACACACGTCACACAACTCTCATACACACGTCACACAACTCTCATACAAGTCACACAACTCTCATACAAGTCACACAACTCTCTCATACACACGTCACACAACTCTCATACACACGTCACACAACTCTCATACAAGTCACACAACTCTCTCATACACACGTCACACAACTCTCATACACACGTCACACAACTCTCTTGAGCGTTAAGTAAAAAAAAAAACAATTTTTTTTCCATCGAGGCTGGGGATATCGATCGTTCTCTAAAGCACACGCTGACAACAGTTAGATCAACACGGCTGTCAGTGACAGAGATACACAGTGACAGAGATACACAGTGACAGAGATACACATTGACAACACAGTGGCAGAGGTACACAGTAGCAGATATACACAGTAACAGAGATATACAGTAACAGAGATATACAGTGACAGAGATACACAGTGACAGTGATACACAGTGACAGAGATATACAGTGACTACACAGCGACACACCTACACAGATACAAAACAACACAGTTATAGAACTACACAGTGACAGCAACTAGGTCCAACACCACAGGCACAACTGACAGGAACTACACACAGACACAACATCTGACATCAAGTAGGTCCTACACAACTGACATTACAGATACAACTGACAACAACCCCACGCGAACTGTTACTTGCACAACTCCTGTTTACAATTGATTTCCCGGCTCTTAACGTCGCATCTTCCACAACAATCTACACAAAAATCAATTTCTTGGATTAAAGATGTTCGATTTGGAAATCCTTGAAATAAAACTATTTGTCCTTGTTAGGATATCGTTTATTTAAAATTGTGACTAAATTATAAACACCTCATCTTTTAGACTAGCCTGTAACAAGAGACTAGGCGTATGGTAGTTAGTCGTATAGGCATTTTATTTAGATAATTAGTCAGCTGTTTTACCATTAAAATCTTGCTTCATCCCAAACCCCACACCATCTCACCACCACTCACACAAAGGTTACTATGCCACCTAAATATATTAACATTTTAATTACTTAATATTACCGTACATCTATACAAATACTAATCAGTCGGTAGACCATGCATATGGCGGATGGTATAGGTGGGGAGGGGGGTGAGGGGGGGGGTGAGATACCAATAGACGACTGCTGCAAATAGCGTGTGTTAAGAGAAATGACGAATTAGGAAAAAATGACTCGGGTGATAGAGAAAAATGACTTGTTTCGAAAACGTATTTGTAATACGCGAAACTTGTGAAAAATATTAAAATTGTTTGCCTTATAATGCTTAATAACGGGGGTAAATTGACTTTGACAAAGGTAAATGATGTGCAATAGATACAAATAATTTATGACACATCTACAAGATTCGAAAATAGAATGAGAAGCCACAGAATTGCCAATGTCATTATAAAATATTAGAAAAAGATAAGCGAAATATTAATATGCGACTGTCCAACCAATGTGTTAGAAACAACACAATCGAGGTAAACAACACATCAAGACATGAGCTACAACTCCTGAGGTCAACAACCGGGGCCAAACGTAAACAAACAAAATCAACCACTCACCTTTCTGCTGTTCCTGCTGGCACTAAAGATGGTCAACACAGCCAGACGTATTTGTCGTCTGCTTCAGATCTGATGCTTCCGGCGAATAAACTCAAAATTTTAAACTTCAATAACAAGCAAATGAAAATAATAGTATATTCAAAATGTACCACTTGGTTATCTAGTAGCGTAAAGACTGGTTACAAAAATAAACAAAGTCTGATGTATCTCAAACTCTATCAGTAGCTAGAATAAGAAACCAATGCTTGTATGCTACAACTTAGGAGGCTGCTAGCGAGGGTATGGAATTTCTTGAAATCAGATGATTTAAAAAGTAAGCAGCAAACAATGGTGCGAAGTTAGCGGAAAATCTTACGCCTTCCGCGCTCGGGCTACGGAACTGCGATAGTTATGACGGCTACGTCACAACTAAACGCTCGTTCGATGCCAGAGTTCTAGACTCAGGACTCGTCGACTCACTGCTGCGCATGCGTTAAACCTTCTTCCGACTACCGTATTCGATTCGCGTAATACTGATTCGATTACAGATGAGATTGGAATGCTGCCCCGAACTAAATTTGCATGAAAATATCATTTTACTTTTCTTAATCGCGCGCTCTATAGAATATAATTTCAGAAGAAACTTCAGAAGAAATAAGTCCCTTTATCTATCAACGGAATCTGAAAAATGTAGGATTCTGTTTATAAACCATAGCACCCACTTATTCTGGTTCAAAGAATAATAGGATAGACTAGGTGAGTGAGTTAATATTCGATGATTTCACACCAACCTGGAATTTTAAGATGACGTTTTTATCAGGGTATTGCATCAAAAATCTAGGAAGGTTCATTAGTGAATAGTGTGTGTTGCAACACTCTGAAAGCGGTTTCCAGTATTTTCGTAGTCCTAAATATTGTCAAGTTAGTTTGTTTGTTTTTGTTGATAGGTTTACAAAGGACGTAGCACAAATGCTACCAACTTCAACATTATGACACTAACATAATGACACCAAAATAATGACACCAACATAATGACACCAACATAATGACACCAACATAACCACACTAACATAATGATACCAACATAATGACTCAAACATAATGACACCAACATAATGACACCAACATATTGACACCAACATAATGACACCAACACCACTTGAAAAAATAAAGGGGGGGGGGGGCGGGAAGGTTCTCATTTAATAACTTTACCGAAGGGTTGACGCCAAGACAAAAAACTGCTAGCCTTTTTTGGAATAGTAATTGGTCAGACCAACTAGGGCATATTAAGATTAAGTATATATTGTCATTGATATAAATATATATATATATATATATATATATATATATATATATATATATATATATATATATATATATATATATATATATATATATATATATATACATATATTGTTTGGCTATAGACCAGAGATTTGAGCAGCAATGGAAATGCCCGGATTTAGCAAACCCCCACGCCAAAATCGAAAGTAGAATGCCACTTCCGTTGATGGCGTCAGTCATCACGCAAGCCACGTATCAAAATAAAACCGGGGCGGGTCGCTGAAGCGAGATGGAGTCGAGGATAGCACGACCTATGTCATTAAGTGGCTGAGGTCGATAGTCACACGACTGTAGCAATTAAAAGGCTGACGCCACATCGCTGAGGGTGATTCTCGTCTGCTGTTAACCGTCTGCTGTTCACCGTCTGTTAGCGTCGAGTTATTGAAGTCTGCGATGCATTAGAAAGCGCCAATAGCCTCCAGGTTATATAGCCTAGCACTGAAACAGTGTCTGATTCGACTTCAGATTGAAATGTATGATTTGAACTAAATATAAACATGAAGTATCGTTTATACTTATATCCTACCAGACCCTCAAGGTAAGTCCTACCCCACCCTCAATACAATCCCTACCCCACCCTCCCTACAATCTCTACCCCATCCTCCCTACAATCCCTACCCCACCACCTATTACATAACACTATTTAACACATAGCAGTACTAATTGCATAACAACGCTAATTATATAACGGCAATAATTACATAAGACCGCTAATTGCATAACACCACAAAATACATAATATCATTGATTACATAAACCATAAATTATAATTACATAATATCAAGTTTACATAACACCCCTAATTACACAATATCAACGATTGCAAAACACCACTAATTACATGACACCACTAATAGCATGACACCACTAATTATACGATTATCCTAACATCCCAGTCCCATCTGTATTGAGAAAGAACGTGACGTCAATTGACTGACTAAAATAACTCCACCAACTGCAATAGCAATACATAATTCAAATCGCTTTCGTCCCTTCTTGATCGACGACTACCAAAGACGAACGTGGGCGACAATACATTGAAACCATCGGGGAATCAATTTGATTAAAATATTTGTTTAGGTCGTAATTAGCCAAGACTTTAGGAACTTTTGATACAATAAGTAATAAGCACATAATAATATCTTGATGAAGTTAGAATTGTGCAGCGCTTTAATACCAGACTTTCTAGAAATTTGTTTCTCTGTGTTCACTCAACTAAGACCTGACATGAATCTGTAGACTATGAACTCAGCCAACTGGAGTACCTATCATGAATCTGTAGACATCTATGGACCTCACTCAGCCAACTCGAGTACCTATCATGAATCTGTAGACTATGAACTCAGCCAACTCAAGTACATATCATGAATCTGTAGACTATGAACCTCACTCGCCAACTTGAGTACCTATCATGTTTCTGTAGACATCTATGAACATCGCATTCATCTTAAAACGTTGTGAGTCCACCCAGCTGTGTAATTACCATTTCGGGCTTGTTGGTCAATAGAGCAGATGAAGTAGAGTCCACCTGTTTCTGTTACATCGGCAGATGAAGTAATACACTTCTAGTCAATGTGTGTAGTCTTGTTGTGTCTGACGAGACCCAGATGGACTAGCTTCAAGGATACAGGGATACACGTCATCAGACAAATCTTTAGACGTCCCAAGGATACACGTCATTAGACAAATCTTTAGACGTCCCAGCGATACACGTCATTAGATAAATCTTTAGACGTCACAGGCATACACGTCATTAGACAAATCTTTAGACGTCCCAGCGATACACGTCATTAGATAAATCTTTAGACGTCCCAAGGATACACGTCATCAGACAAATCTTTAGACGTCCCAGGGATACACGTCATTAGATAAATCTTTAGACGTCCCATAGATACACGTCCTCAGACAAATCTTTAGACGTCCCAGGGATACACGTCATCAGTCAAATCTTTAGACGTCCCGGAGTCCACTATTTGAAGTACCAGACTTACAGCCATGTAAAGTAAAAGAAAACACTGGACATGATGCTCATCCAGAACCTCGTACTTTATAGCCTAGTCTCGTCTCGTCTCACTGTGTTTCCACATTTACTCTACTTCTACTACGATAGTGTCAACACTAATGTTTATGTTGAACGTTCACCGTAGCCCACGTCGTTCCTAGTTTACACAACAGACAAAGTACATCTCTTATCATTTCTCTTTTATGTTTCATCGAAATGAAACTCGAACATTTTCTTCAAAATGACACATTCTCAAGAGCCCTACTTAACGAAATGAAACCACTTATTTAAAAAAAAATCAATTATAATTCTATCGATTTCGGGTCCCAACTCTTGTGAGAGGATTGGCCATCTTTCTGATGACGTCTACAGATATCTAAAGCTGTGACGTAGTTTAACATTGCTGGTTGTCGATTCTTTAGTCGCCGAAATAAGAATGTGGTTGATAACATCAGTTTTACCCACTTTGATAGTCTTCAATATTTACATGGGACTGTCTTTGATAACATCAGTTTTACCCACTTTGATAGTCTTCAATATTTACATGGGACTGTCTTTGATAACATCAGTTTTACCCACTTTGATAGTCTTCAATATTTACATGGGACTGTCTTTGATAACATCAGTTTTACCCACTTTGATAGTCTTTAATATTTACATGGGACTGTGGTTGATAACATCAGTTTTACCCACTTTGATAGCCTTTCATATTCACATGGGACTTTCCCGAGCTTTGTGATGTTGGCCCTTCAATTTGGAATTGTGGGAACTTTTCTGAGTTGATGAGGTCAATGTCCATCGGTCACGGGCTCTAGAGCCACATAAGGCTCCAGTAGCCACATAAGGCTCCAGTAGCCACATAAGGCTCCAGTAGCCACATAAGGCTCTAATAGCCACATAAGGCTCCAGTAGCCACATAAGGCTCCAGTAGCCACATAAGGCTCCAGTAGCCACATAAGGCTCCAGTAGCCACATAAGGCTCTAATAGCCACATAAGGCTCCAGTAGCCACATAAGGCTCCAGTAGCCACATAAGGCTCCAGTAGCCACATAAGGCTCCAGTAGCCACATAAGGCTCCAGTAGCCACATAAGGCTCCAGTAGCCACATAAGGCTCCAGTAGCCACATAAGGCTCCAGTAGCCACATAAGGCTCCAGTAGCCACATAAGGCTCCAGTAGCCACATAAGGCTCCAGTAGCCACATAAGGCTCCAGTAGCCACATAAGGCTCCAGTAGCCACATAAGGCTCTAATAGCCACATAAGGCTCCAGTAGCCACATAAGGCTCTGGAGCCACATAAGGCTCTAGTACCCACATAAGGCTCCAGTAGCCACACAAGGCTCCAGTAGCCACATAAGGCTCTAATAGCCACATAAGGCTCCAGTAGCCACCTTTGACTTTGAGGCTTTGCATTAATTAAGACCTTAATAGAAATAATAAATCAAACGACGCCAAGTGCTTGGATAAAGTGGGGCACAGAATTCTCCGGTCACTCTAGCTTCGAGCCAAGCAACAACACGGCGATTAGGACGAGATCGATATCGCCCATAAGCTTCAGAGAGCGTCCACACAACAGGCTGGAAACGGGCGAGAGCTGGATCGATATGCCAGTCTTGGTGCCAGTGGCCGTCTGGTAGCTCTCAGAACTGGGCTCTCTCGCTGCCATCTGGTTCGTCGCTGGTTGACATAGTATTCGGTGTCTCAAACATGTGGTCTGCGGGCCGCGGGTGGCCAGTCTCTTCACTCACAATGTTAACATTTTAACAACTTTAAATTGCACATCACAATTTCAGGGGGTTTGTTATCTGATAGTTAAGTTTTTGGAGTACGTTTTTACTACAACCCAGTAAATGTTCCCACGTTTACAAAAATAGGTTTATGTTTTCTTAGAGGTCGACACTCTTCTGTTAATTCAAAACCAAGAAGTTGGTCAACATTTTCTTTTATGTCTAAGAATCTGGATTAAGTTTAGGATTATACGTATGTTTATGGTTAAGGCATTTATAAGCATTGTGTAACAAAAATTACCCGTATAGGCCAATGACTTGAGTTCGTATGTGGTAGATGCAGTAGAGTTTTTTTTTGTTTCTTTTACTGTGGCATATAGAGCAATGGTGCGGTCAGCTCAGTGGTCGGTTACTTTTACCTTCCCAGTCTTGAGTTTTTTACCCATCAGGCCTGGGTGGACCTGGCGACGGCATGCGAATTCGTGCCAGGTACCCATTAGAGCTGGGTGGACTCGAGGACGTCATACGTTCAGGTGTTTATCTGAGCCTCCTAGATTGTGTAGCGGAAGTCGAACTACAGCCTGTCTATGGCGTCGTCATCGGTGTTTCTTAACAAATTCAAATGTTTCTCTGATTTGATTTCAGCAAAAACTTTTTGTGTTAATTTAATACAAGAGACCCTCCAGCACACCATAAACACACTTGTCTACACATTTTAGAAATGGCGAGTTACCGTCTGCAGTTTACCGTCTGCAGTTTACCGTCTGCAGTTTTCTGTCTGTAGTTTACCGCCTGCAGTTTACCAGTTTACCGTCTGCAGTTTACCGTCTGCAGTTTACCGTCTGCAGTTTACCAGTTTACCGTCTGCAGTTTACCGTCTGCAGTTTACCGTCTGCAGTTTACCGTCTGCAGTTTACCGTCTGCAGTTTACCGTCTGTACACTATACCATGTGGTACCAAAGTCTTGGGACTCCTAATTTATTTATTTTTTTTTATTGCAAGAAAATGTTACAAGAACAGCATTGAGAAAATTGTTGCAAAAACACCACGACAAAAACAAGACAAATTTCCAAGACAGAAATACCAAGACGGGGACGGAGTGGTCTAGCTGTAGAGAGCTGGACTGCTAACCCGTATGCCCGTATGTCTCGGGTGCAAGTCAGTAAACCGTCCTTGAGTCCACCCAACTCAGATGGGTACCGAACTCACGTTAGGGAAAGTAAAGGTGGCTGGGCATAGTGCTGACCACACTATCTCTTTATATGCCGAGGTCACAGAAACAAATGAACATTACTTCACGCCCTATAGACCGTCAGGTTTGAAAGGGAACTTCAGTTGTTTTTATTAAATACCAAGACAAAAGTACCAAGAAATAAAACAAGAAAAAAAATGTTACATCTGATCATGTTACAAAACCAGGAATGTACGAATGTAGCCGAGATATTATCTGATCATGTTACAAAACGAGGAATGTACGAATGTACCCTAGATATCATCTGATCATGTTACAAAACCAGGAATGTACGAATGTACCCTAGATATCATCTGATCATGTTACAAAACCAGGAATGTACGAATGTACCCTAGATATCATCTGATCATGTTACAAAACGAGGAATGTACGAATGTACCCTAGATATCATCTGATCATGTTACAAAACGAGGAATGTACGAATGTACCCTAGATATCATCTGATCATGTTACAAAACCAGGATTGTACGAATGTACCCTAGATATCATCTGATCATGTTACAAAACGAGGAATGTACGAATGTACCCTAGATATCATCTGATCATGTTACAAAACGAGGAATGTAAGAATGTACCCTAGATATCATCTGATCATGTTACAAAACGAGGAATGTACGAATGTACCCTAGATATCATCTGATCATGTTACAAAACCAGGAATGTACGAATGTACCCTAGATATCATCTGATCATGTTACAAAACCAGGAATGTACGAATGTACCCTAGATATCATCTGATCATGTTACAAAACGAGGAATGTACGAATGTACCCTAGATATCATCTGATCATGTTACAAAACGAGGAATGTAAGAATGTACCCTAGATATCATCTGATCATGTTACAAAACGAGGAATGTACGAATGTACCCTAGATATCATCTGATCATGTTACAAAACCAGGAATGTACGAATGTACCCTAGATATCATCTGATCATGTTACAAAACGAGGAATGTACGAATGTACCCTAGATATCATCTGATCATGTTACAAAACCACGAATGTTAGGAATGTACCCTAGATATCATCTGATCATGTTACAAAACCACAAATGTTACGAATGTACCCGAGATATCATCTGATCATGTTAATTACACCATCAGCTGTATCTTCTGGGTCTGGACTTGACCAATCAATAACGTTAATTGAATAGCCAATGATTTGTATGCCACAATGGAACTGGAAGCTTAGCTTTACATGGGTGGGCAAGGCATCCTGGGATTCTCTATGATAGTTTTTTTTAATATTGTTTCTTGTATTGTTGGCTCGTTCTAAATATTAGCAGCTAACTCGGTTATCTCAAGCTAGACAGAGGTTTATTATTTTTATATAAGACATTGGTTAACGTGTATCTCCAAATCAGCACATTTCAAAAACTTTACGATAATATATTATGAACTGTTGTTAGTCGCACTTTACCTTTTTTACTTTCTCGTATATACGAAGTAGGGCCTATAGAGAAAGTATTGTAATCGTGCAAAAAAAAAAAATCGAGATTTTTACAAATCTCGACGTTTTACACCTCACTGATACGGAAAAACATAATTTTGCAATCTTGTCCGTATGTCTGTGTGTCTGTGTGTGTGTGTGTGTGTGTGTGTGTGTGTAAACACGATAACTTGAGTACTGTTACAGCTAGGTTGATGAAATTTCATATATAAGTATTTTATCAAAATCGTAGATCCGTATCAACTTTTGAGCGATTTCCGATAACCGGAAGTGGTACTTTTTCTACTTTGAATTTTTCAAAAGCCTATAACTTGAGTACTATTTTAGATAGATAAATGAAATTTGATATGTAAGTAAAAGATCTAATTCTCTACCTTCTGTCAAATTTTGAGTAATTTTCGTTGACCAGAAGTACTAATTTACGCTATTTCCGATTTCTCAAAAAACGCATGTAAATTTATAAAGTGCTAATAATATTGCGCACTATTATGCACATCTTTATTTGGCGTTCACTTGGTGCGCAATTTTTTTTTTTGTATTCTACTTATAAAAGTTGAAAAATTAAAAATGGATTAAAAATCATTTCTCTATGCCGTGTCACTGTAGTGTTATATAAGAATATATTTTTTTATTTGGTGTTCACTTGGTGTGCAATTCTTTTATCTACGAGATTTTATTCTATTTTTAAAACTTTAAGTATAAATGGATTAAAAATCATGTCTATAGCCCGAGTTCCCATCCCCTGTTATTTTATATAAGAATATTCGAGAAAGTTTTGGGGAGATCACTCCCGGTTTATTGAAGTGGTTGTTTAGATAGGTGGATAGTAAATTATGTCTTTGGATTTTACACTTTATTTCCTGCATCGTTTGGTTAAGCGAAATCATGTTGTTCTATTAGTCTAATTCTGAAGGAAATGTCAGGGACTCAAACTGTATAAGGAGACGTAACCCTAAAAGTCAGCCTATCCTAACATGTAAAACCAAAAGTTACAGCCCGACAACATAAGTCTCACGGGTCGGTTCCAGAAACCTTGTTTGCTGCATGGTTTCAGACACCGAAAGTGGTGGACATGGAACCTAAACACGCACGTCTGACAACGTCTCTCATCAGGTATTGCCCTACTCTCAGTAGCTGAGGCTTCGTCCATCTCCCCCTCTCTCCCCCTCTCTCCCCCTCTCTCCCCCTCTCTCACCCTCTCTCCCCAACACCTCCTCAAGTGATACAACTCCCCTGTGGAGGTTCATAACACACCTAACAATGTGGTGGTTCATAACACACCTAACAATGTGGAGGTTCATAACACACCTAACAATGTGGTGGTTCATAACACACCTAACAATGTGGTGGTTCATAACACACCTAACAATGTGGTGGTTCATAACACACCTAACAATGTGGTGGTTCATAACACACCTAACAATGTGAAGGTTCATAACACACCTAACAATGTGGTGGTTCATAACACACCTAACAATGTGGTGGTTCATAACACACCTAACAATGTGAAGGTTCATAACACACCTAACAATGCGGAGGTTCATAACACACCTAACAATGTGGTGGTTCATAATATAACAAACAATGTGGAGGTTCATAATACAACAAAATGGTTCATTTTATTTTTAAAAAAACTACCACTCCATTACTAGTGATACCTCCAGGCACACTCACCCTTATTAAAACTTCTGTAAAAAATGTTATGTACACGTTCAACAACTTACATTTGCCAACACTTACTTATAGATAGACCTCGGAGTCGCCTGACATTTATTTTGATATATTATTACAATTTTAATATAACGACAGACGATACTCTAGTGTTACATTACAATTTTATATAACGACAGACATGACGACAGACCAAACTTCAACCTTAAATGACAGACGGAGGAGTAGAGTTCAACAAAAAATGTGAATAAATATTTTAATCTGAGTTCTAATCTTACGAGTTCAACGATATTACTTAATCATTTCTTTAAAATTTTATTTTAGATTGCCTCGTATCTTTTCAACGAATAGACAGTTTTTAATACACCTCCAGACATAAAATAAATCTAACTTAAACACAAATATTAAAAAAAAATTCATAAAAAACGTTTTAATAACAAGCTTTTATGTAATGATGCACTAAAAAGTAGAAAATAAATTATAGACTACTATTTAAATAACTATAAAGAAAAGCGTGGGGCACTTTAGTACTTTAGTACCTATTTTATATCTTTACTAATATTTGAGAAGAGACCCACGCTTTTCTTTATAGTTATTTAAATAGTAGTCTATAATTTATTTTCTACTTTTTAGTGCATCATTACATAAAAGCTTGTTATTAAAACGTTTTTTATGAATTTTTTTTCAGTACTTTACATGTTTTATCTACAATAGAGTTACATGACTAAAAACCATTGCGCGCCTACTGAATATCACGTTCAGTAGGCGCGCAATGGTTTTTGAACGCAGCCATTACGTGGTCGTGATGGCGCAGCTATTGATGACGCGTGTGGTGTGGTTGGCTAGACATGCCTACTAATTCGGTCCAAATTTTAATTAATTCATAAAAAATCAATTAGGCATCCAATTAAGTCAAATTTAGTTTCAGATTGCATTGTCTTCATGTCTTGACCCACGTGCCAGCTGTGAATCGTATCGGTCAAGTAGAACTGTCCGAATTTTCACTCCTGCGTTTCCGTCTAGACTGACGACAGACTGACGACAGAGGAAGTGAGTTAAATAAAAGCTTGTAAAATAGCACACTTTTAAATTAACTAAAATAAGGAAACTTGTAAAAATAAATTTCTTTATTTAGTAAAGACGTTGGTGGATAAAATGCGTCAGAGATTTCATGAGAGACCAACTTGCTTGACACGTTGTTTTTTTTTAAATTGTCAGTCCGTATAAAAGCTTCCCACTATAAAGTTATTTATATTAGATTTATTTTCAACATTTAAGTAATTATGAAATAAAAAATTACAATAGCAAGTTGATATTTTAGTTTGGAGAACAAATAGTACCATATTTATTCTTTCCATTTCCTTCGCTCTTAATTAATATCCCAGACGATCGCAAATGTGTAGGCCTACTTTAAAACCCGAATAGCAGCTTTCGATCTTAACTCTAAATAACTTTATACCTGCCACTTATTCATGTCAGTGGGCGCGTCTCTTGGGGGGCACATCAGTGAACACCAGCTCACCGGAGCAGTCTTGATGATCGAGCGATAGCTGATACTTCTATTGTTATCTCCCCTTCTGTTAACGTATATATCGATCTTTAAATCAATTAAAATGACTAATATAATATCAAATTAGAGCGGAAATCAGATATTCTTACATTGTCATCAAAAACTAATTTATCTCGAAAGTTTTACGAAAGCGCTTCATGCAGAAGTGGGTCAAAGGTGTGCTACAATATTTACCACAAACCCCCTATTGTGTCATAAGAAGAGCTTTTAAATCTGTACTATTGCGCCACATAGAATAAATCTAATTGATAGCATCCTACATAGGTTATATCAATATATGTTAGGATGTTCTTTCGTTCAGCTGTATTTTTAAATCGAGATTCAAGTCAGTAATATATTTAATGGAAAATTCATATAAAAATGGGCAAAACTTGATAAATGAAATCTCTGTCTGAAATTTAGAGTTACGTTGAACAATGATTAAAGTGACGCCTCCTCTTACCGCGTGGGCCTATTGTGAATAACGGAAACATATTTTAAAATAGCCAACTATCAGCTTGATGAAGTCAGACTTAGTTGAAGGGGTCAGCCAGTGACGTCAGATTGTGGACAGGTTGTTGGAGTCAGCCAGTGGGGTCAGATTGTACAGGTAGGTAGCACCACCCCCCCCCCTCCCCACAACGTAGGCTACTAAAACTATTGTATCACCCTCACCCCCACCCCCTCCTAGATTATGTCACCCCGTGCCTAATAAAGTGGATAAATATTAAAAAGCACTTTCACATTAAAATTTGCTGTGTGATCGTTTTGGTGTCACCCTCCCCCTTCAATGGTATTACTTAGTGGCCCTACTATGGGGGTGACACCAAATCAAAATATCGTACATTTTTACTGTCGAAACCATTTTATATTTCGTCAAAATGATAAAATTGCAGGAAGAAGGGTGGCTCAAGACAGAAAATCGTTTGAGGGGTGGGGTGACACACTTTGTCAACTCACTGATTGACACCCGACCTATCGACGCCACTGCTTTAGTCGTCCAACTAGACTAGCAAGCCCTCAACAGAGTCAGTGGCGGAACTAGAAATCAAAGGCTCCCCCGCAAAGAAAAAACTAGGGCCCCCCTATATATATATATATATATATATATATATATATATATATATATATATATATATATATATATATATATATATCCTATATGAGTTATTTAGTCTACTTCATTGCAATATATAACCATTCTGAGAGAACTTTTTTTAAATACTTTTATTTGCAATTAAAACAAGTACATCAACATCACATTTTTTAACATAATTTTGAACACCAAATGAAAACGAAAGGTTTTGCAAATGTACATAATGAATATTTACATGATGTCATGTATTTGATTATAAAAAAAATATTGCAAAGGATGACAGTAAAAGGGGTGAAGGTCAAATGAAAGTGTCAGAAGTCTGGGTGGGGAGAGGAAAGGAAATTTTCTATGTAGGGAAACAACTTAAGTTGACTAGTTAAAAGGGTGTTGTAGTGGTCGCATTGAGTTTTCAAAAGGTTGCAGTGTGAAAGATGAGGGGAAAGAGACAAGATTTAGAACTTTAAATAAGTTCTGGATATTGATGTTGCGGTGGGTGGTGGGGTCGTTGGAACAGTTAAAGGGATTGTGGGGTTATCATGTCTGGGGGTAAAGTGGATAGAGGGGGAGAGAGGAGGGGGTAGATTTTTTTTATTTTTATTTTTATTAATTCAATTGTTTTAAAACATTTAAATCAGTAATAATAATATTTTTGATAGATTTTACATAGCATCAAAGACATGAACAGTGAACATCAATTGCATATATAATAATCAAAGGGAAAAAATGAAATGGCATAAGAACTAGATTAAAATAAGGTGTGTAAACTTTGTTTCTCTTCACTGCTTAGTTTAGTGTGCTGCGGAGTCAAAAGTTCACACTGTAGCCACCCATGGACAGAAATAGAAACGACTGTGGGAGAAGTGTCTCTGTAATCACGTACTGATCTATCATTCCAAAACTTTCCATGACATAAAATTGACCCTTGGCAATGAGGGCACGCTACCTTGAAATGTCCCCCACTCCGGCTGAGTGGGGGGGGGGGGGGGGGAGGAGTGTGTGTGTGTGTTGGGGGGGTTGAGGTGGGTATCTCTTTCTACCATTCAGGTTGTGCATTTTAAAACCCGGGAAACAGAAGACTGTTCTAATGTTAATTTACTTTGGGGGCTGATCGAGTGATGTTTGGCTTGAGACTGTCTAAATTAAAATTAATACTTTATTTATTTCTTTCCTGTATATTTCTTTTTTTTCTCAGTTAAGTGAGAGTTCCCAGTCTATGTCTTAGCTTTGCTTGAAATATTTCTTTTAACTCGATGTCCGTGTATTTTGTGAAAAATATATCTGACTTTATTCCTAGTTTGCCATAATATCGATCTATAAATAGCCATTGCTACTAGTCTGTTTTCGTGTTCTGTTCTTTGTCTAGTTGTGTTAATTAAATTAAGTGTGATTGCTTTATATTGAGTTATTAGTATCCGAAATATACTGGTCAAAAATATATAAAGACGTTAGGTTGATTCGTGAATGGTTTCTCGCGTTATGTTTATTTTTTTCATTTTTGGCTTTTATAATATCAATTTTGAAAACATTGATTTTTATAGCTATACTATTATATAGTACGTCTTATTTAAGTAACAATTCAGAGAATCAATTGCTTTTTAATTTACATAGTACAAAACTATTAAAATGAGCTTCGTGGGCATCCCTATTTTAAAGAAGGGCAGTAAGTCATGCAAGTAGTGTGAATGTTTACCTACCTTTCAAACTATAGCTCTTGTAGATTTTAAAATATTTTTCTACGCAACAATCTCTGCTATAGTAGACCTGTTTTTTTTTTTTTTTTACAAAACCACTTTCAAGATGCATAAAAAACATAATTTTTGAAAAAAAAATCATTGCTTTTTGGTCGGAACTGGGCCCCTAAACGTCCTGGGCCCCCCCCGCATTGCGGGGTCTGGCGGTATGGTAGTTCCGCCCCTGAACAGAGTCATGTGTGTCCATTTAGTCCTCGATTAGTCGTAGTTAGCTTAATTATTTAAAATATAGCCCACCGTATTTTTTATTCAAATTAATCGTCACGTAAGAACTTTATCAAAACATAATTGCGTTGTAAGTCACCCGATTCTGTAACTTACCCCCCCCCCCCCCCCCGCACCATGACATGGAGGGTCTCATATAATGACTGGCACTTATATTTTATCTCAAACTTTTTCAGACCTCGGGACTTGTCCACGATATGATATGATACCTAACGTAAAGTTGACATGATTAAACCTGACATCTTGGACAGGTTATATGTCGTGTTGTCTTCTGTCGATCAAACACACACCTTCACCTACAGAGACAATTATATTTTAACTGAGGGTCCGATAATGAAAGATAATTAATTAGCGTGGGTCATAACCCTTCTAGACATAGTCTGTTCAGTATGAAGAACCATTGTCAGTTATTGATGAAACGATCAATAAATATAAAATTCAATTTTAACATTAACATCATACAATTCGCCATAGGAAAGTCATACAGTTTAAATAACAAAAAAAAAAAAAATATTGAGATTAAACAGTAGCCCTATTTTTCTACTAATTTAAGCCAAGTGTGTCCAGTTATAAACCCAACCATTCTGGCTGAGCCTCTAATATTTTATTCACATATTTATTTTATAAATTAATATCTAATCTAGAATCTATACAAGAATCTCATTTGTTGAGATCATTATCAGATCTAGACGTTTTAAGAAAAAGGGGAAGCTACTCTAATATTAAAGTTTATCAAAATGGCAGCCTCCATCCTTTGAATGTCAAAACACACTGATGTAACGCTTTATGTTGACAGGCCTATACTGCTTAACTATGCATGGACTTATTTTTAAAATGTACGTTGGATTAGCTTTAAGTTTCATTTCTTAAATAAGCAAACATGTTACATAAATATAAAAAATTCTACAGCCAACACTGAACACTGATGAACTGATGATGATCTTCAAAATGAAAATACTTCAAATCAAAGTGTCAACAAACTCATTCCAACTCACAGAAACAAACAACAACATAGGACATAAGACATCCGACATAGATCTAGATTAGATTATCATTATAGAATATAGAAGATCCTAGTTAAACAGTAGTAAGTAGGGGCCTAGTACTAGTAGATCTACTTACTACAAAAATAGTAAGTAAATAGTAAATACTATTACTTAGGCCTAAATAAATGGCCGCATTTGCGCGGTTCGCTCCGCATTACGCGTAAGGCCGCCTTTGCGCAGTTTGCTCCGCGTTACGCTTAATCTTTGCCCTAGGTGGCACGCGATCTAAAAAAAACAGATATTATCAGGACTGCCCGATTTTTTTTCGTGGTAACAATTTGAATTTAATGTTGACATAGATCTAGATCGAGTTTAAGTGTATTTAGATCTCTATATTATTTCAACACCTAAGAGTCTAGTACTTGTAAAAAAAACAGTACAGTGTGCGTCCTAGATCTAGCAGCAACCTAGCTAAATCAAACTGTCCTTTAACCTTTAGGCCTAGCTATCTAGCATGCGTGATAGTAGATCTAAAGTCTATATTATTTATCCTACGTGAACTTAAAAAAAAAATTCAATTTGCTTGAGTGGGGAGGGGGGTGGGAGGAAGAGAGAAGTGAAGACAGACGATCTCGTGTGAACGTCTATGACGTATGCTTTAGGCCTGCTGAACTCAGTGACCTCGCCGACCGTGGGCCGTGGTGGGATTTTCCACTCACGGGATAGTAAACGTAAGGCAAGCAATCACGCCAGTGACGATGTTTGGAAATTTTATTTAAAAAAAAATAGAATCATAGTCTACGTCATATTTTCAATATGAAAAAAAAAATGTAAAAAAAAAAAGAACCGGCAGAGTAAACCCCAGGTTCGAACTCTGAACACGGGGTCTATGAACTTAGCCTACAGCTGGCACACTGCTGACTCAACCACAGCGGATGTGATAGAGAAGTCAAAAGTAAGCATTTTTAATTATAAGTTGGCAAATCAAACCTGCGAGACGCGTAGTATATTCTTTAGGGGCCACGCTTTGCGAGACGCGTAGTCACTTCGTAAATAAATACTACACTTATTTGTGGATTTTTTATACCAGTGTCCGATAGTTACCGATAGTAGAATCTAGAAGAATCATCTTAAAATTAAAAATAGTGGTGTTAGGTTACTCTCCGGTTACTGGGTTACTGGTAGTTAACTAAATAGTAAATACACACTTGGCTTGACAATCTTGATAATGTTACTTGTTAAGTTGTTACTTATAAATTAATATAAATGTCAATGCTAACCTACCTATACCTAACCTTAACCATTAATTTAACCTCAAGGGCCCAAACCTAGTCCTAGTCCTACTATTACGATAAATATAAGCCATAACTCTAATTTCTAACCATAAAACTAGATGAGATTACAATACTGTCAATACTTACTAACAACCTAACACACCTTTTTTTGGAAGAGTCTATTATCAGACATCGGTATCGTCTACCATTCCTCTAATTACTTAGATCTAGTACTAAGTCTAAGTCTTAGTCTTATTGCAACTTTCTTCCCTGTGCCACCACCTGCATTCAGTGCAGTAGGCCTATGTATTATGCAGACAAGTAATATACAGCCTTCAGACAATTTTTTGAGTCGACCCTTTGTATCCCTATCATCAGAATCAGATAATGAACCCCCAGTGTGGCCTCAACCAACTGGCTGGCTTGTTGCATTGAGTTAAACTCAAAACAATAAAATAAAAAATCTCATTTAAATAGGTTAGACCACATGCCATGCACACTTAGTGTTGTGTCTCATGCCTTGACTTTAACAAAAATAAACTAATCAGTTGAATAAATATGTATTGTTGTGTAAGCCTAATCTGATTACTAATTATTATATAATAGGAGTAACATTACAAATACTTTATTATATATTAATATGTATCCCTTTTAATTTATTTCAGCTTCAAACTTCAGACTCATTACTTCTGTGTATACCGCCATGCTTCTTGGAGTTCACACTCCGTTAGAGCTACATTTGTTGAGTATTTTAAAAGCAGGGGACATGAATCTGTTCCTTCATCCACAGTTATCCCAAAAAAAGGGGATGGAACATACTTCACCAACTCTGGGATGAACCAGGTTAGGCAGAAAGATGACATTAAAACTTAAAACATTGGTCAAATCAAAATTATTAAACAAATGTAGGCCTATTAAAATCTTAATTTTTTTTATTTTTTTTTTATTTACCAATTAAATTGTCATCACATCTCTAATTGTAATGTCTGACACTGTGTGGAACAGTTCAAGCCAATTTTTTTAGGAGAGTGTGACCCAAGTAGCAAGTTCTTCAGCTTAAGCCGAGCTGCAAACAGCCAGAAGTGTATCCGTGTGGGGGGCAAACACAACGACCTGGATGATGTGGGGCAGGACATGACACACCACACATTTTTTGAGATGCTTGGCAACTGGTCGTTTGGTGATTACTTTAAGGTCAGGTCCAGTGGTTCTATGTTATTTTCAAGTTTAAAAATAATTCTTTGCAGTTTTTGAATGAGCATGTTAAACAAGAATTAAAAGATTTGTAAATTAGTATAATTTGGTTCTATTTTTTAACTTAAATGAATGTTAGCTGTGAGTTTTTTTATTATATTATATTAATTAAGCCTTAAAAATCTGAATTAAGTAAAAAATACTTAAATATTCTTACCTGTCAAATGAAACTTTGTATGCATTAGATGAACTAATAGAAGACAATTTCTTTTATACCCCATTAGGAAGAAGCTTGTGCTATGGCCTATCAGCTGTTAACCCAAGAATACAAAGTCCCACTGAACAGGCTGTACTTCACATATTTCTCTGGTGATGATGCCATGAATGTACCAGCCGATACAGACTGCAGGAATATTTGGCTATCTTTAGGGTAAGGATTTTAATGCGCCAGTTAGGGGTCATCCAGTTTATGACGTCCATAAAAATTTGGAATTTTTAATTAATGCAAAATTATTCTAACACATCTTACACTATATAAAAAGAATAATAGGCCTATATTTTGTACCACTTAATAATAAATTAGGCCCTATGTTTATTCAAATTTTTTTTTGCCATATTAAACAAAAACTGCAAAGTATTTTAAACAATTATTTTTTTATTTAATAGGATTTTTTCTGCACACGTAGATGTCTTATAATCTTAATAATTATAGCATGTGCATGTATGTTTACTTCATTTTTCGTTTTATACCAAACATTACTCAATGCGGTCAGCATTTGTGCTAAGTCTGGAAAATGTCTAGAAAAGTAAATGTTAGACTTTTATAAGTCTGGAAAACCATTTGTTTTTGGGCTGGCTTTTAAAAAAGTCTGGAAAAAGTAATGAATTTAATGTTCTAAGATTCAAAAATTGTCTTTTTTACTGAAAGAGAATAGCTGATTTAATTCATAGATTTTATATGCAGTTTTTTAATTCATCTTTTTAATTTTTAAAATTTTAGATGTAAGTTTTTAGGTGTAAAATTCAACATGTGGACGTCCACACCCCTCTCCCAGTCCACACCCATCTACAAAAGTCTTTTTTTTTGTTTTAAAGCATCCATCCCTTTTGAAGTTAATTTTAATATTATTAAAAGAATCAACTTTCTCAGTGTTCCAAAGGAGCGTGTTCTTCCATTTGGACCCAAAGAAAACTTCTGGGACATGGGAGTTACTGGCCCCTGCGGCCCTTGCACTGAGATCCATTATGACCATGTTGGCAGTAGGGACGCGGCCCATGAGGTCAACACAGGGTCAGCCAGTGTTGTGGAGATCTGGAACCTTGTCTTCATGCAGTACAACAGGTAGTTTATGTTGTCTTAGGTCTTGTCTTCATGTAGTGTTAGGTCTTGTCTTATGTTGTGTTAGGTCTGTCTTTTGTTATGTTAGGTCTGTGTCTTCATGCAGTACAACAGGTAGTTTATGTTGTCTTAGGTCTGTGTCTTTTGTTATGTTAGGTCTGTGTCTTCATGTAGTACAACAGGTAGCTTCTGTTGTCTTAGTCTGTGTCTTCTGTTGTGTTAGGTCTGTGTCTTCTGTTATGTTAGGTCTGTGCTGTGTTATCTTGGTCACACTTTTTTAGTTATTTAAGTTTCAGTTTTGTTGTGTTAATATCTTAATATCAGTAGCTCATTCCTCTGTTATCTAAGATTCACATTGATTAATTTAGTCTCATTTTTATTTCATTGCATAGTTTTCATTTTTTTTTTGTGTTTACTAAAAGACTCAGTGTTTATTTGACTAGCTCTTAGTTCATTCAGAATGTTTTCAGGATATCTAAATAGATGTAGGAAAACCTTGATTTCATCAACTCTTTTTAATTTATAAACAAAATTCTTATTATTAATGCCATTCACCATAGTGACAAAAGCTTTCTGCGACTAATAAAGGACAGTTAAAAATGTTTTAATTCATACATGAATTTCCAGGTTAAAAGACCAGTCTCTCAAACCATTACCCAAATGTCATGTCGACACAGGCATGGGTCTGGAGAGAATGACAGCAGTTTTAAATGGCACCACAGATAACTACGCCACTGATCTTTTTACACCACTACTTGATTATATACAGAAGGTAAAACTTTATCATGCCATTAATTCTTTTATTAAAAGCCTTGAAATATTCTCCATGCTTTTTTTTTTATTCTTCATGCAATGTTGTAAATTTGTTATCTAGTAGTTTATGCAACTGAGATTTAATGTCTGCTGTTGCTACCTATGTTTAGACCACTGATGTATCAGCTCATAGGCGTCCACATTGAAACAATTAATTTAAAAAATATTGTTTGGATCTGCTTAGCTTGACTGATAAAAATATCAACTTTTAGATTTCTCTGCGTGACTGATAAAAATATCAACATTTAGAACCCCTCAGCTTGACTGATAGGTCTTGTGTTTCTCTGTCCAGACCTCTGACATTTAGATCCTCTCCCCTTGACTGATAGGTCTTGTGTTTCCCCTCAGCTTGACTGATAGGTCTTGTGTTTCTCTGTCTAGACCTCTGGGTGCACCCCCTACTGCAGCAAGCAAGATGACCTTAACATAGGGTACCGTGTGTTGGCTGACCACGCCAGAATGTTTACTGTTGCTATCAGTGATGGACTGCTCCCCAGCCACGACAACCTAGGGTAAAGTATCTAATAAGTTTACTGTTTCTATCAGGATAGGGTAAAGTTCCTAATCAGTTTACCCAGTTTCTCTATTGGTAGCTAACTCATGTAATTCAGTACCTAACCTTCTTCATTGGTAGCTGAAACTACAAATATTCTACAAATCTCAGAACTTAAGAAGCTTTACTCTAGCTAGTACACATCCCCAGGAACCAACCAGCTGAGGTAGTTTCCTACTAAGATCTAACAATCAGTAGGTGGAGTAGAGTCCCACATGTAATCTTGTCAGATCCTAAAAATGTTCTACTTAAACTTCAGTTTTGTTACTTTATTGTAGGCTACATGCCTTGTTAAACATTAAAAGATTTTGTGCAACTAGTCCAAATCAACAAATGAACTTTTTTTTACCCGTTAATCACCATGTTTAAAAAGTACATACCTTAGTGTGCTATGTTATAAAAAGTACATACGTGAGTATGCTATGTTATAAATGTTGGTACTTTGCAGGCACAAGCTGCGTGGTATCATCCATAAATGTATTCACATATGCCGCGAGACTTTCCGCATTGATCCACACGCTGTCCTACCATCTCTGGTGTCACTTGTGGTGCAGTCACTGGTAAGTCGTGTTTGTGGTGTATAGTTTGGTTCATGTGTAACATGGTACAGTCACTGGTAAGTCGTGTTGGTGGTGTATAGTTTGGTTTATGTGTAATATGGTACAGTCACTGGTAAGTTGTGTTGGTGGTGTATAGTTAACGAGCCGACCCGCTGCGTATCATACGCCGCTATTTAGTTGGTTTTTTTTTCTACTTTTCAGTAATTTATAATTTGTGAATTCGACAGTACCAATGCTGCCATTGAAAATATTTGCTTAAAAACACTAACCCCCCCCCCCCCCCCACATGAAAGCAGCCTCCTCTTAGTTACCTCCTCTAAGTTTAAAATCGTTTCAAACTAAATTATCTGCCCCTAATAGCCGTCACCAAACCCGTCTCTGTGATTGTAAAATGTAAACAGAGTGAACACCGCTCACCAGATCATGTGGGGGTGGGGTGGGGGTGGTAGTGATAGAGAGGAAGAGAGGGGACTGCAAAGGCGCGCTTGCAGCTTGTTTTCTAACTGATCCCAGAAGAGAATTATATATATAGATGTGTAACATGATAGTCACTGGTAAGTCGTGTTTGTGGTGTATAGTTAATGTGTAACATGGTACAGTCACAGGTAAGTCGTGTTTGTGGTGTATAGTTAATGTGTAACATAATACATTCACTGGTAAGTCGTGTTGGTGGTGTATAGTTAATGTGTAACATGGTACATTCACTGGTAAGTTGTGTTGGTGGTGTATAGTTAATGTGTAACATGGCACATTCACTGGTAAGTCGTGTTGGTGGTGTATAGACTGGTTCATTTGTAACTAATTAAACTGCTTTTATACAGCCTCATAAATATGTTACTACTTAACTTCCTTTAGGCTCAGTGCTGTGTAACATTATCCTCACATTTTTTACTTACATTATTTGATAAAGTATCTAACATTTTTATTTTATTAAATTTCAGGGACCAGTATATCCGGAGTTGAGGCTCAATGAAAAACAGGTAGTGACAATTTCTGAATCTTTAAAATATTCGAATCTCAATAATGATTATACCAATGTCATTACTTATCTGACAAAACAATGATAACTAAGCAATTAAAAAGACATTGTAACATTTTCTAGACTGTTGTGTAGGTAAGTTATCTTAATTTGAATTAATGCATGCCAAAAGGCATTAGGTAGGAATACAACCATAGTCTTAGATCCACTATAACAAAATCAGTGATCATCATCTTTTCTTGCGCTAAGTTTATCTCCCTTCTGCTGATCTAGATCATTGTTTCAGTAAGATAGGGATTCAATACGTCTACATTGATGAAGTTGATGATCAAATCATGGTTTACCATTTTACTTTTAGATCTGTGATATTATAAGTCAACTATAGTCACCGTTTAATATAATTTTATTTTACCTTTAGATCTGTGATATTATAAGGGCAACGTCATGGTTTAACACAGTTTTATTTCACCTTTAGATCTGTGATATTATAAGAGCAACGTCATGGTTTAACACAGTTTTATTTCACCTTTAGATCTGTGATATTCTAAGGGCAACCATACAGCACCATGACAGGTACAGGGAACAAGCACTCAAAAGTTTCAACAAAATGCTGGCTCAGTCTGGCGGTATAAAACACATTACAGGTAAACCAACAGGGATGATCAGTGTTTGCTTTGTCAGCAGTCACATGACCAAACTTGTCTCAATGTCAGCAGTCACATGACCAAACTTGTCTCAATGTCAGCAGTCACATGACCAAATTTGTCTCAATGTCAGCAGTCACATGACCAAACTTGTCTCAATGTCAGCAGTCACATGACCAAACTTGTCTCAATGTCAGCAGTCACATGATCAAACATGTCTCAGTTAAATTAAAGACATTTTTTTTTTCATTTAGATGTTTGATTTAATTTTTTATTGAAACTGCCTGAATAATAAGTTCAAATAATGATGGTTTTATCACAAATTAGCTGAAGAAGTTATTGTTAGAAAAGTTGTTGAATGTTTTATCACAAACTAACTGAAGAAGTGGTTGACCAAAGGGTTGTTTAGTCACAAGCTAACTGAGCTTGATATTGTTGAACCAGTTGAGGAGATGGTTGCACTAGAGAGGGGCCTGTATGGCAGCAACATTTCTATAGAAGTCATCAGTGAACTTGCTGCACTCAATGACCTCAGTTTGGACCTGGACGGCTACGACAAGTTCAAGCAGAAGGTGGTGAGTAACTACAACCACAGAATTTTATGGTCTCTCATCTCAGTAAATGTTGACTCATTTTTTTTGTGATTCTGAATTCAGTAATTTTCAGGGAATATTTAGTTTAAGTTTGATGAGCATATGTTTTGATTAAACACAGCAGAGGAAGAAAAAATTCCCAGAGTAGAGTATACATTTTGGAGGTATATATTTGCTGGCACTTGAAAACAGATGGTGTTTTATGATGCATGGTTACTGGAGTTCTTGAGTTCAGTTCACTGACTTAAGGTCATACAATGTCCCTGAATACACCCAGCTCTGATAGGCAAAGTAAAGATAGCTGGACATAGTGCTGACCACACCATCCCTGCAAATGCAAAAGTCAAAGAGCCAGATGAACTCTACTTCAGCTTTCCCATTGATATGAAATGGTATCTTTAAAAAAAAGCATTCAAGTATAATTTTTGCTTAGAAATAAAAAAAAATTCTATACTTTTAATACACTGTTGGCTATGAAACAAAATAATCCTATGTTAATAAAATTACAAATAATTTCTTTTATGGGTCACAGCCACAGTCCTCACCTTCACCTTTGACCTCACCAGTAGACAGTGCTGCCACCCTACTGGACCAGATGGTGTCTCTGGGAGTCCCTACAACAGATGATGGCTTCAAGTATAAATATATTTCACTGGGGGATGGAGTTTATGGTTTGTTGGAAGTTTATACCCATAGGGTATTGATAAGATTTCATTTGGCAGTAAAGAAATTTTAAAATTATTTTTAAATTTAGGAGACGTTGCTATAATTATTATAAAGAGAGTTATGATTTTGTATTTACTATTCATTGAAACCTCATCTAGTTTAACCTTGACTAAACCCCTACCACCCACCATGTATTGAGTATCAAATCTCTTGTTTAGATTTCTCTGTGAGTGGAGTTTGCGCCTGTCATGTCCTGGGTCTGAGCACCACCGCAGGTGTGACAGATTCCCTGGGAGAGGGGGAGAATGGGGCAGTTATTCTTGACCGGACGTGTTTCTACGCTGAGGCCGGGGGTCAGGATTCTGATGTAGGACAGCTGCTGTCTGAGGTTAGCTACTGCTTTAATAAAACAATTTTTTGTATAACCTCAGAAAAATTCCTCTCTATTTTTATGTATCTCTATCATCAAATTATGTTGTTTCATCCCACCTTTGAACCTCATGCCAGGTTTAACAAGAGGTTTAACACCTGCTAATCTAATCTAGACAGGCACATTTGAAGTGTCTAACGTCCAGAACAGACGAGGCTATATTGTTCACTATGGTCACATGACCAACGGCAGTTTTACCACTGGGCAAAAAGTTGAACCAAGTATCTTCCAGGTACAAAAACACATACTTAAAACTTTCTCCATAGTAATTACATTTTAGTCATATTTAAAACAAATTTATCTGGCAATGAATTAACATTTGCTGCATTGTTAATGGAAGCAACTGTGTGGCCTAAGACACTGATTGCTAAAAATATTATGTTCCCCACCAGGACACACGAGAAGGCTGCATGAGAAACCACACAGCCACACACCTCCTACAGGCTGCACTGGCCCAGGTTCTTCCCACAACACAACAGCAGGGGTCAAGTGTCATGGCTGACAAGCTGACCTTTGACTTTTTGGCACTAGTAAGTTCATCAGTTTACCTTGATCCAAAATCAAGACACTGTGTGAATTGTTCACACACATTATAAAGTGCTAACTTCAAAAATCCAGACTTGTATTGTTAGAGGCCATATTTCTTCATCAAAATGGGCTTTATATGTCCAAAAAAACAATTTATTGTTGAAACGGCTTATTTTGTTAAAAAGAGTAAATTGTGTAATTTGCTGGATGATAAATAGCTGTCTTAACATTCACCCTCAGAACATTTATTACCACAAGTAAGGGTTATTAGAAGTTGGTTTGCTGGTTTATTTTAGTAAAGTGACGGGGCATTTTTCTACTAACATTGCCACTCTCCTCTTTGAACCTGATCTAATAAATGACTATATATGGACATTTTTTCTACTGTTATTGTAACCACCCCACCCCCAACTTGAACCAAATCTGCCCTGATCTCATGATTACCTTAATCTAGACACCATTTGAGTCAAGCTTTGTTGAGCAAGTGGAGACAACTGTACAAAAGATTATCAAACAAGAGTACCCAGTCTCTAGGAGAGTGATGTCCCTTGATGAAGCTCTTCAGTTGCCAGGTTTAAAGAAGTTACCTAATGAGGTCAGTATTTCTATTGTTTGTTTTTTTTATTTGTTTTGATTTAAAATGTAATTAAAACTATAAATTTAGCAGGTTATCTAATTAAGCTCTTACCTTCAAAGATCATCATTTCCTCCCCTTTTTAAAGACTTGAATGTTTACTTTGATCTCTAGGAATATCCTGAGCTCTTCCCTACATCATTTCTTCCCCTTTTTAAAGACTTGAATGTTTACTTTGATCTCTAGGAATATCCTGAGCTCTTCCCTACATCATTTCCTCCCCTTTTTAAAGACTTGAATGTTTACTTTGATCTCTAGGAATATCCTGAGCTCTTCCCTACATCATTTCTTCCCCTTTTTAAAGACTTGAATGTTTACTTTGATCTCTAGGAATATCCTGAGCTCTTCCCTACATCATTTCCTCCCCTTTTTAAAGACTTGAATGTTTACTTTGATCTCTAGGAATATCCTGAGCTCTTCCCTACATCATTTCTTCCCCTTTTTAAAGACTTGAATGTTTACTTTGATCTCTAGGAATATCCAGAGCTCTTCCCTACATCATTTCCTCCCCTTTTTAAAGACTTGCATGTTTACTTTGATCTCTAGGAATATCCTGAGCTCTTCCCTACATCATTTCTTCCCCTTTTTAAAGACTTGAATGTTTACTTTGATCTCTAGGAATATCCTGAGCTCTTCCCTACATCATTTCTTCCCCTTTTTAAAGACTTGAATGTTTACTTTGATCTCTAGGAATATCCTGAGCTCTTCCCTACATCATTTCTTCCCCTTTTTAAAGACTTGAATGTTTACTTTGATCTCTAGGAATATCCTGAGCTCTTCCCTACATCATTTCTTCCCCTTTTTAAAGACTTGAATGTTTACTTTGATCTCTAGGAATATCCTGAGCTCTTCCCTACATCATTTCCTCCCCTTTTTAAAGACTTGAATGTTTACTTTGATCTCTAGGAATATCCTGAGCTCTTCCCTACATCATTTCCTCCCCTTTTTAAAGACTTGAATGTTTACTTTGATCTCTAGGAATATCCTGAGCTCTTCCCTACATCATTTCCTCCCCTTTTTAAAGACTTGAATGTTTACTTTGATCTTTAGGAATATCCTGAGAGTGTCTCAGTGATTTCTATTGGACCAGAGGGCTCAAGTCATGTGATCTCCGTAGAGCTTTGTGGAGGAACGTAAGTCATTTCCCTTGATGTAATTTAATATAATCTCATTGTAGTTATCATAGTCAGGTTCATTTACGCAAATATGACTTGACATGTGCTGTTACCATAGACTAATGCACATCACTTTACTCACACACGTATGTTGATTTTACCAGTGTTGGTTTTTAAGATTACCTGGATCTTGACCAATTGTTGGTCTGATTTTAAAAACTACCAGGGGACTATTTAAATGTTTAAAATTTTTGCTCTTAATATTTTGTGATTATTAATAAATTTCATAAAATTGTATCCCATATTCACAATTTTTTTCCTTTTTTTTAGCATATTTAATAATGTTAATTCTATCAGATTTAAAGTTCAATTAATTTTTTAAAAGAATGATGTTTTTTATTTTCCGTAATTTTGTTAAGTCTAAATGCCACAACCCACAAGATGTAACAAATTCAGTTGTTTTTTTTTTTAATTAAAAAAAAATTTCAGGCATGCTTGTAACACATCTGACCTAGAAAACTTTTGTATAACACATGTGTCAACCAAGTCACAGAACACCAAGAGAATCACAGCCGTCACAGGTCCAGAAGCTGAGCAGGTCAGTTACAAAATTCTTGGTGTTTTAGGATATTGGTGTTGGTTTGACTAGGTAAATTTTCTTGGTGTTTTAGGATATTGGTGTTGGTTTGACTAGGCAAATTTTCATTCTAACTTGTGCTACGAATTAAATAACATCCAACTAAGACAAAGTTATGTGTGTTTTTTTTTTCCAATATGAATTCAGTTTTTGTAAATTTAAATTTTTAAAGGCTCATGTAAATGGACAAGTTGCCAGATCAATGGCTGTTGTGCTTGCAAATCTACTAGACAAGCGTGTCATGAGTGAGATGGAATTAAAAAACCTGCAAAAAGCCATCAATAAAGTATTTCCTTATTCATTTTATTTGTATAGATCTATTCAATATCAAAATTTGCTAGCAATAATAGATTTCTTGAGTTTGACTATTTTCTAAAAAGGAGATAGAAAAAATACAGTATTTAAAATTTAGCTTGGTTGTAATGTGTTTGTTGCCTTCATTTGATGGCTAGTCAATTCTAAATTCTTTTCTTTTTTGTTTTAATTAGTAACTGTGTTAAAAATTTAGGCTGATAGCAGTGTCACTGTTTTAGTGTAGTCGTGGAATTGTTACTCTAATAACCATGCCCAATTATTTACCCTAATGACCCTAATGTCCCATTGTCCAGGCTGATCTGTGTGTGGATGCCAGACTTGAAAAACTTGAACATGGTGTGGCAGGGCCTAAACCTGAAACAAAATTCATAAAAGCTCTGGAAGACACTAAAAAGGTTTGTAAAAAGTAGATATACTTCAAGCAGATACATGTTACACTATTTCACTTGAATGTAATTTTAAAAATTTGATACAAATTACATAAATTCAAACTATAACATTACTGTCATTTTAAAATTGGATGAATTAAATCTAATTACACTATTATTTTCCAACTTATACATATGATGAAATGTACGGTTATTAATTTTATTAATTTCTTGTTTTAAAAATGTCTTACAGTTTTTATATAACAAAAAAATGTTTTTATAACAGGTGAAGGATGTGGTGGCTGGATTTCTTGACACTCTTGATCACCTGTTGAACAAAACCTGTGACCTTGAGGACAGTTTAAAAAACCTGATCACAGGACTGAAGAAGGTCAGTTCTGTTTATCTGTACACATCGGTACAAGTGGGATGGCTGGTACCAGTAAAACCAGAGTAAAACCAGAGAACACATGGAGCACAGCGATTAGTTTCTCGTTTGATATACTTAAATATTTTATCTAACTCAAAGTCACAAGTGTTGCCTCACAAGAACCTTTTGTTTTAAATGACATTAAGTGGTTATTGTTTGTTTAGTTTTATTATGCTTTGTTGATTTGAAAAAAAAAAGTTCCAAATTAGGATTTGGTTACACTATTGGTGATATGATATGAACATGTAGTAAAAGAATGTGTTGTACCCCCATGTAGTGCCACCAGCTGGAGCTGCTACCTAAATATGTCAGGGATGAGGTCCACAACTGTACAGAGAAGTTGGAGTACAGGGTGACAGATTTGAGGAACAAGAGGAGTAACAGGATGCTACATCAGGCAAGTTCATACAGCAAAATATGACAGTCATGCAAGTTTATACAGCAAAATATGTCAGTCAGGCAAATTCATACAGCAAAATATATCAGTCAGGCAAGTTTGTGCAGCAAAATCTGTTGGGGTAGTTCATACAGCAAAATCTGCCAGTCAGGCAAGTTTGTGCAGCAAAATCAAATCTGTCGGGGTAGTACATCGACTCACTGCAGCATTTAAGTTGAGCTGACAGAAATTTGTTTGTAGCTCTCGCTAGATGATAGGTTTTAGTCCTTGCCTCTCTTGTTGTGGCCAGATTTTAGTATTGAAGATGATTGTTTACATGTGTTGAACCAACAGATGATCAAGAATGGAACAGAAGTTGACCAACATGTGACCACTGTACACATTGATGAACTAGACCTCACTCCTCGGCAGGTGAGTTTTCCATCTCGGATTTTTCTAGAACCTAGATTTTGGATACATTTATTGGCTTTATTTCTATAGTAGTACAAGCACTGTGGATCAACTACCAGGACTTCTGTGTATTTTTAATTTACAAATAATTTTTTCTTAAATATTCAGATTTCCAAAAGTCTCTCCCAGCAAAACTGGGATCAATGTATTGTGTTGGTAAAAAAATCAGCCAAAATTTCTAATGTTTTCATCACCTTGCCATTGCAGAAAGTTCAAGTAAGTTGAAAATTTACATTTATTCTAGGGTTTTCTCTAGTGGTTTAAAGCAATATAAAAAGTAAACATTTGTTGTTAAAATAATTTTTTTTCTTGTATTTAAATGCTACAGCAAACATGATGAAAATATTTATCATCCATTATATTTAAGTATCTTCACTGATTAGTGTAGACATTTCATATTATGATATTATAGGGTTTGTAAGTATGTCGCCAAGTTCTCATTTTCATACATATATATTCTTGCAGTATATTTCAAACCAAATATTACTATTTTTATCAAAAAGGTAAAAAAATAAATAATTAGATAAGCTACTTCCACTATATTTACGCTATTTTAAAATCGTAAACAATGATAAGGATAGACTACAAGATGCAGGCTAGCTCCGTTTAATTGTGATTATTTTAAAAGAAGCGCACAGTTTGTCATTATTTATTAGAATACGTAAGAAGTTGTCATAAAGGTAGTTACAATATTAATATAATATTAATAGCCTGGGCATACCTATACTTAATTTGATTGTATTATTAGTAATAAATTTATAATTGCAGCATTTTGGATATTCTTGGTATTTTAATATCTTGAAGCGAGGCCTCGAAACAAATAACCACCATGTTTTTTGTTATCAATGGGAATCATGTTCACAACAATTAATTTAGTTCAAAAATGTATATCTCTCCCTGGCTAACAAGATTTCTAATTTTAATTAAGCAAGAAAGGCTTACAAGAGGTTTTCATTAAAGTTGTCTTCTTTCCGGTTTGTTTCACTATAAAAATGCTCCTACTTTTTCAGCCACCGACCCAGCAGGAAGTCAATGATCTGTTGGCAAAGCTGAGCCAGTTGGGTCCTGCAAAGGTCAAGCTGACCTCTCAGTCTAATAAAGTAGCAGTGTACAGCTGTACTGTCCAGGGGGAGGGGTCTGATGTTTCTGTGGTCAGTGATTGGGCTGGACAGTTACTCAATAAGTAATTGGGGGGGGAGGGGTCTGATGTTTCTGTGGTCAGTGATTGGGCTGGACAGTTACTCAATAAGTAATTGGGGGGGGGAGGGGTCTGATGTTTCTGTGGTTAGTGATTGGGCTGGGCAGTTACTCAATAAGTAATTGATCAACACATTTACCATGAGGGGGGTATATGTTTCTGTGGTTTTTAAATATAAGTTTAAAAAATGTACACATTTTATTAGAAATTAGTTTATTGTATAGATAATGACAATATATTTTTTTATTGTTAATTACCATGTATTGTATTCTGTTTTATAAATTGAGATTAATGCCATTTCTAAATCGTTTTAATGTTTTTATGTCTAAAGATATTTTTTTGTTCTGCATAAAAAATAAAATAAATTTAAAATTGATTTTAGTTTTTGTGAACTGTTACTTCATCTTCTTCTTCAGTCTTAATTTAGTGTTGGAAAGGATCCCCACCAGCACAATTAAGTGTTACGTGTCAACTGGTTATGCGCCATTGACTCTGATTTCAGCCTCCTTTTCTTTTTAGATTTGCTTCCATAGCCTTTGTCCAACCAAGAACAAACTACAAGGCAGCAATTGTTTGATTTTGGAGTTGTCTCTCCTAGAAGAGTGGCTGTCCCAGCTAACGAGCCTCATCTGCCCGAGGGGTCGAACTCGAGACTTTACGGTTTACCAACCATGAGCTTTATCGACTCGAACACCACGCCGACCCCTGTGAACAATCACACTACATTTCCTTTTATGATTTCTATTATTTAGCGCTATGCATAAATGCAATTTTAGGTAGCATGTTAAGCATGGATTGTCTTTTCTCGCATTTGTGACGAGTATGATTAAGACACATTTATGATGTAAGTTTGCAACTAAAAAAGAAATTCCACTATTATTATAAAATCCATTTTTATTAAAATATTTATTTTTAATGGTTATAGGTTATTATAATCAGCAATATAGCTTAAAATCTATAGGGCACAGGGGTGTTAAATGAAAGACTAAAACTTCAAACAAAAACAATTCACATATGCTTAGTCTTTCATTTTAAACTGCAGTTTGTAAATATAACTGCCTAAAACAACTAAAAAATAAATAAATCACCAAAATGGTGATAATTTGAATGATTACAATCAATATTTGGTTAATGTGACAGATGAAATTTGAGAGAGAAAAATGATTGTCACCTCACTTAAGTGCATACTTTAACCTTCAATAAAACATTTGAAAAGTAGACACTGTTATATCAAGTTGTGTCAATGTAAATAACTCTAAATCATAATAGATTAGAAAGGGTATACAATTCAAAATAATTTAAAACAGTAACATTGCATCCTTTTCTTCAACAAATTTTTAAACATTTGCCCAAATTACAGTAATATTTCATAAAATAACTTTCTCAAACATAAGTTATAAAATCATTTTTCTTCCACATCATTCACTGATTAAAATAGACAGATATTATTATTTTTTATCTATCATAGATACATTTTAATTTTAAAAAAACACAGCAAATCAATATTTTATTTGAAAAAATAATCACATTGTGCTTATTCAATTGCAGTAATTAATTTCCTTTATTAAGTTTAATTTAAAACTATGAAATTAAATGTAATATATACAATTAAGTATAAAGTAAAAGTATAGTTCCCCTTTCAAACCTGACAGTCTATAGGGCAAGTGAAGTAGAGCTAACTTGTTTTGAGGGACGGAGTGGTCTAGCGGTAGAGAGCTGGACTGCTAACCCATAAGTCTCGAGTTCGAATCCGGGTTCAAGTCAGTAGACCGTCTCTGAGTCCACCCAACTCTGATGGGTACCTAACTCACGTTACGGAAAGTAAAGGCAGCTAGGCATAGTGCTGACAACACTATCTCTTCATATGCCGAGGTCACAGAAACAAGTGAAGTATAATGTAATCTGAAATTATTATGATCTTTCCATTTATATATAAACTATTTAGTTTATAAGAAATCAAAACAATGTTGAAAGAATTTATAAACTATTTAGTTTATAATAAGCATATTACCAACCATAGAGTTTACTTATTGCAAGATCAATAAATGCAAACCTCATCCATAAAAAAAAATTACATCAATTTAATATATGCCCTTAACATTATTACAGATTAAGTATGCATAATAGGGAATAAAAAATGCAATCTATATTTTTAATTATAACATGTTTTTTTAATTGAATTAATTAGTAAGCAGTACAGGAATGTCTTCCACAAACAAAACAAGTAATTGCCATAGTCTCTCTATCAGAAGTTAGTTATCTATTGAGAAAAACTGAACAGTTTCATAGCTATCAACTCGAATCCCAAGAGTTCCATCCATAAAATGGTGCCAAGTTGCCCCTAGCAGAATGATCATGTTCCCTGGCTTTAAACAAATGCCAATTGGAACTCTCCTCATTGTGGAGGGCTGAAGGTTAGATGCACTGGTCATGTGACTAGATCCACTGGTCATGTAGGCTAGAATATCTTTATCGTGAAAGATGATGTGGGTGGCTTGACCAACCAAGTCCTGAAAATAAAAGGGATTTGGTGGTGGCTGTCTTTGTGGTAGATTTAATCTAATCTAATCTGGGCGGCTGTCTTTGTGGTAGCTTTTTTTGTGTTTTTATGTTCATGCAATATTATCTCTCAGCGTGAACATTTTTAAAGGGCTAATTATGTGTTAAACTAAACCTAGTAAATCCATCATTTAGGTTGGTATGGATTTACATCAGAGTTCTAGCCTTTGTTAAAAACTGCAGGTCATAAAAGTATAGTTAGAACAGTTTTAAATTTTTTATTCTTCAATTGGCAATCCCAAAAAAGCCTGTAGGTTTGATTTGCTGCTGTTATTGATGGTCAGGACAATGGATCAGCTAGACAGTAAGGGTAACCTCAAAGTGCAGCTAGGGTATATTTTTTTAAAAATGAGTTCAACTAAATTAGCTTCAACACTTTTTTTTTAAATGGCCAAATATCGATGTCTTATCATATACTTAGTCTTTTCTATTTTTCTAAACAAATACGTAAGTGTTCTGAGTTTCTTACCCTAACTATGACAGATGGTCTAAAAATGTGAAAGAATGGACCCACGATCTCCAGACAAATGGCAACTCTTGCTGGCACACCTGCAGTTTTGTAAAACATTTTGTTACATTTTTGGCAAAGATTTTGTTACATTTTTATTTACAAATCTGACAACAAAAATAGAAATTTGGGTAACTATTTTGAGTATTCAAAGTAATTAAACCAAAAGTCAGTTAACATTTGATATAATTTTTTATAAAACCACCAATATTTTATTGGACAGCAAATATTGAGACTTCATTGCAAAGGCAACATTTAACAGGAGCTAACAGTATAGTAACACATTCAATTTACTGCAGCATTCATCCACTAAGTCGGACAAAAATAGCTAAAGTTACACTTACCACTGTATTCATCAACTAAGTCAGACAACAATAGCTAGTTACACTTACCACTGTATTCATCAACTAAGTCAGACAACAATAGCTAGTTACACTTACCACTGTATTCATCAACTAAGTCAGACAACAATAGCTAGTTACACTTACCATTGTATTCATCCACTAAATCTGACAAAAATAGCTAGTTACACTTACCACTGTATTCATCCACTAAGTCAGACAACAATGGGCTCAACATATTCAGGCTGGGGAAGCCAATCTTCTCCATTCTCTTCAAGGTTTCCCCAGTAACGAGGGATTTGACCATCATAAACTCTGGAAGTAATTAAAACAAGATTAATTTAAATCAGGTACTTGTAGCAGTGAAAAAGCTCTAATTTGGTGATTTGATGTGTGTGTGAGGTGACTTGTGAAACTAATGGATCACATAGTGTGGGGAGCGAATTGATATAATGACTAGTGTAGATTGCTAGGGATGCCATCACTTCCCACATCCCATCTCCAGAGACAGCATGAGACAAAATTTTATATTGATGTTAGGAAGTAACAGTTGAATGAATGATCAACACAGACATGTAATATAATGACTTATCTTAATGTCAATACAATCTTAATAGTGAGCCAAAAAAAAAACCTTAGCAGCATTTAAAATTTGGATTCAATTCTTTAAGATAAAACAGGGTTCAGATATATAAAGCTTTGAGGCATAAAGCTAATAATATTAAAATTGCATGACTTTACATGTAGCCCAATAAATTACGTAAACTTACTTGTTAAATACATTTCTACATCATTGTGGTGCATCAAGCATGCCTGGCTTTCACAGAAAGAAACTTTGCATCTGGAGCAGATGACCACATTTTTATCCCCCTTGCAGAAGCAGCAGGTTAAGTCAAAAGGGAAGCTACCCTCTTCTTTTTCATCTGTTGACACTGTTATTACCCGGTTTTAAAATATGTGTTATTTCATTTTCAGGTAGAAAAATCATTTTGTAAAACAAAAACTGTTGCCCTCTGTTAGTGTAAATTTTCTCCATGATTTATAAAGTTAATGATAAACATAAATTAAAGTGACTAATGAGGTGACATTCTGTCTATAACAAAATGAAGAAAAGACCAAATAAGGTGATCCGACCTAGAGAAATAATATTCACTCACAGCAGATAATTTTATGAGCCTTGAAGTGTCGCTTCTGACAGTCTCTGTTACAGTACTTTGCTTTCTTACACTGTGAGCAGGTGAGTAAGTTGGTGCTTTCTTTTTGACAGTAGAAGCAGACGTCGGAACAGCTAGGGGAACCTCCCACTCTTTCTGCTGAGTCAGCTGTGTTTTTTGCTGTCAAAAGTCAGGACAAAAAGAATTAACATAATGACTCATATAATATGGTAATATTTCAGTTGTAAAACTGAATGGTTATGATTATTAATTATATATATTTTATTAATATTATGAACTAATTAATAATTAAGAATTTGGGTTTGTATGCAAACTAATTGTATTTGATGATTGTTCTTAAATAGACAGTTTAGTTACCAAATACAGAATAGTCAACAACTTGACAAAAACATTTACCCTGAGCCTTGTTCTTGGTTTGTGGGTTGTTGAAAGCATCACACTCAGTTCTATGATTGTCTTTGTGCTGTTGGCAGCAGCTCTCAGAGCAGTAACTACAAGTGATTTAACACACTACATATCAGTGTGACAAGTGTAACTATTGTACTTTTGATTATGAGCCATGAGACACAACTCCAATTAAACTGTCTCTCTGCATAATATTAATAGCCCTAAAGCAATTGTAAGCTCAATGGCTACACTTTTTAATCTTTTTACATGTAAGTGTTCTGACATAGAGGAAATAAACTTTAGATGTGTCTTTAATTTTGTTAACAATATGTACAGTACACTTCTACCATATGCCTTTAACACAAATTTATAAACTCCCCACTAATCTGAATAATCTATATATATAATTCTCTTCTTGGATACCCTAGAAAACACCAAGCTGTAAGCACGCCTAGCAGGCCCTCTCTTCCTCTCTAGGCATATCCCTACCACATTTTGTGGTGAATAGTAATAAAAAGTGATAAATAGAGTCACGTTGGCCATGCTTTTTAACTATTTTTGAAAGAAATTGATATATTAAAACACAAAAGTAGTATCTTTGAAGGGAAGTAGCAGGTAATAGGCTGAGGTTTGATGTCAGTTTAGAAATGGGCACTGGCTATTGGCAAAATGTGCGATAATAGAAAGAGGGGATGGAAAGTCACTTAATTAGCATGACGTCATTTATGTGTGACCTAATAACAAAAAAATGTATTTTTAGGACCTACTAACTTTACATTCTTGCACTGGTGACAAGTGATGACCTGTTTATATGTGACAACCTGTCCACACCTGCAGCACTTGCTGTAAACCCTAAACCAGTTGGTTTTATTCATCTTTTTCTCCTACAATGATGGTAAAGGAAATAGTTCTTGACTGGCTTTTTCTGTGCTCAGCTAATCAGTGTATAAATAAACCATGTCCATTGGTAGCTGTTGCTATAAATCAAGCCTTGTTTTCTCAGACAGATAAGTTAGGTGAGTATTTTTGCCTAAGAATAAAGATAATTAATTAGGCCTATAAAATTATATATTAGGGCCTAGATCTAGATAATAATACTACTAGATCTATATAATACTATATATTTACTACATAGATCTGTATATAAAATTAGAGGCCCTAAATATTAAATAAATATTAAATAAATAAATAGGCCTATTAAAATTTATTAAAAATTATTAGAATCTAATTTTGAGACATTTGAGTATTAGTATTAGTCTAGTATTAGGCCTAATTAATAGTAATTATCTATAATAATAGTTTCGCTGTCTGTGTATCTATCTATCTGACAAGAACGCTCTGGAACGCTCTAGAGAAAACATAAGCAAAAAAAGAACGCTCTAGAGAAAACATAAGCAAAAATTCTGACAAGAACGCTCTAGAGAAAACATAAGGAATTTAAAAACATGCACAGTAATTCGAAAAACGAAATATGACGTCGACACATTTAGCGTAGAGTAGAACATAATCTCAAACCAGAGAGTGCACACAGTAATGTAATGACGTCATTGATTATCGCGTAAACATTGAAAAAAAGGAAATGTTGTCTAATCTAAATGGTTTGCGTGAAGAGTTTCTTGCATACAATTCTTCGGGTAGGGGCGAAGCCCCACCCCACGCGTAAGAACGTCTGAGCCCCCCCCCCCCCCCCCTCCCCAACTCAAAAGAAATTTCTTCATCGATACTCTATAATAAAATTACCGCCTAATTAATGTGTCTAATCTAAAAAGTGGTTTTCTTGCAATTTCTTTAATGCAATTCTTCGGGTAGTGGCTAAGCGCGACACCAGTGTTTCTTTCAGACTTTTTCCTCCCCGGAGAGGGATGGGGGTAATTGAAATTTTCGGGGGCTGGGGTAGAATTTTCGGGAAGGGGGGCGGACACTGGAAAAAGTATATAATTATATTTCGTTGAATGGGACGGTAGACATGATTTTTTTGGGAGTGGGGGGTGGGGGGTAGGGGGTGGGGGTGGTGTGTGTGGGGGGGTGGGGTGGGGTGGGGGGGTTTCCTCATCGATACTCTATAATAAAATTACCGCCTAATTAATGTGTCTAATCTAAAAAGTGGTTTTCTTGCAATGTCTTTAATGCAATTCTTCGGGTAGTGGCTAAGCGCGACACCAGTGTTTCTTTCAGACCTTTTCCTCCCCGGAGAGGGGTGGGGGGTACTTGAAATTTTCGGGGGCGGGGGTAGAATTTTCGGGGAGGGGGCGGACACTGGAAAAAGTATATAATTATATTTCGTTGAATGGGACGGTAGACATGTTTTAAGGGGGGGGGGGGGGTGTGGGGGGGGGGGTGGTGTGTGTGTGGGAGGGGGGGTGGTTTTAGTTTAGACTTTTTCCTCCCCGGAGAGGGGTGGGGGGTACTTGAAATTTTCGGTGGCGGGGGTAGAATTTTCGGGGAGGGGGCGGACACTGGAAAAAGTATATAATTAAATTTCGTTGAATGGGACGGTAGACATGTTTTTTTAGGGGGGGGGGGGGGGGGGTGGGGGGTGGGGGGGTGGTGTGTGTGTGGGGGGGTGGGGGGGTGGTGTGTGTGGGGGGGGGGTGGGGTGGTTTTAGTTTAGACTTTTTCCTCCCCGGAGAGGGGTGGGGGTACTTGAAATTTTCGGTGGCGGGGGTAGAATTTTCGGGGAGGGGGCGGACACTGGAAAAAGTATATAATTATATTTCGTTGAATGGGACGGTAGACATGTTTTTTTAGGGGGGGTGGGGGTGGGGGGTGGGGGGGTGGTGTGTGTGTGGGGGGGTGGGGGGGTGGTGTGTGTGGGGGGGGGTGGGGTGGTTTTAGTTTAGACTTTTTCCTCCCCGGAGAGGGGTGGGGGGTACTTGAAATTTTCGGTGGCGGGGGTAGAATTTTCGGGGAGGGGGCGGACACTGGAAAAAGTATATAATTATATTTCGTTGAATGGGACGGTAGACATGTTTTTTTAGGGGGGGGGGTGGGGGGTGGGGGGATGGTGTGTGTGTGGGGGGGTGGGGGGGTGGTGTGTGTGTGGGGGGGGGTGGGGTGGTTTTAGTTTAGACTTTTTCCTCCCCGGAGAGGGGTGGGGGTACTTGAAATTTTCGGAGGCGGGGGTAGAATTTTCGGGGAGGGGGCGGACACTGGAAAAAGTATATAATTATATTTCGTTGAATGGGACGGTAGACATGTTTTTTTAGGGGAGGGGGGTGGGGGGTGGGGGGGTGTGTTTGGGGGGGGGGGGTGGGGGGGTGGTGTGTGTGTGGGGGGGGGGGTGGGGTGGTTTTAGTTTAGAGAAAAGAGACAGCACCATCAGCCTAGCGCCCGTTGTATCCTTCCTCAACGGGCCATTTTTCTAGTATTTTATATTAGGCCTAGGCCTATCTCATTATGATTTTGGCTTTAGATCTAGACCAGATCGACATCTAAGTCTAGATCTAGATCTAGATCTAGAGTAAGATGGGGAATAATTAATGTTGTTTCATTTTTTTAACTTTTAAACTCAAACAGACTTTCTTTGAGCTTGTATTTATTATTTAGATCTATTGTTTCTATTTTTAATGTTTGTTTCCAATTCCAGGAAACATTGTTGTGACCAGGTAAACTTTTCTTTTAAAAAGCCATTTGCATGAATAATGTGTATTCGGATAACAATGACGAAAACTATCTCTCTACATTGAACAATAAAATGATAAAACTGCATTCGATGGAATTTAATTACATTTATGAATAGGACCGTTTGAATTTTGAAATTTTTATAATTTTAAACTGAAACTAATAAGGATATTTAAAGAATGTTAATAAAATACTATTTAAAAGTGCACTTTCCTCAGACTTTTACTCAACTTTATAACAATAACTATTTTTAAAAAGAGTAGGCCCTTTCCAAATGGAAATTCGATCAATAATCGATATATTTTACTAACGTATAATAATAAGAAGTCTTCGTTGATTAAGAAAAACTATCTCTTCTGCTTATATTACACTTAGGACTAACCGAATAATAGTATTTGTAGACTACTACAAATTGGCAAATACATAATAATACATATTTATATATAGTAGGCCTAATAGATTCTAGATCTATATCTATTTTAAGCCCAAGTTTTAATTTAAAAATCGAGTTGTCCTCAGATATGTAGTATACACAGACTACCACACTAAATTCAATACTATTAAAAATTAATTCATTTCCTTGCTCAGGCCTTTTTTTTTTTAAAACGTAGAATATAGCGTAAATTATTGCACGCATTATACTAGGCCTACACAACATGGCCGCCCCCGTCTATTTATAGAAATAAACTCATTTTCCTGGTAAAAATATGTTTGCGTGTAAACAAGACTTTTTATTTTATCTAGAAATCTAGCCAGTCTACTTCTAGAATCTAGATGATTATCCAGTTTTGAAATTTTAATGCTGAGTTTTAATTGAGAAATGTTATAATGTACATAGAACAAAGGTAAGAGAATATGTTTAGGCCTAATTTTTTTTTAAATTTGTGTTTATAGACGATCTAGCGTTAGAGTCTAGTTACTCTAGTACATTTATAATTTTATATTAATTGTAATAGATCAAGTACTAGATCTAGATCTAGATCTAGTAGATAGGGCCTATAACTATAGATTACTATATTTACTCTAGATCTATATCTAGATTTCTAATACTCGGTAATGTTGTGCATTTAGGCCTAACATAACATGATTTGTGTGACTACAGTAATATAATAAAATGTACTCCTATTTTTTTGGAAATACGGATTAGTGGGCCAGTCTGTGTTATGTTATGGTATGAGTATGACTAACGAGTACGTAGGCTTTTAATATAATATAATATAATATAATATATATATATATATATAGGCCTATGTATAGTAATAGGCCTATATATATATATATATATATATATATATATATATATATATATATATATATATATATATATATATATATATATATATATATATATATGGCCTATATTTATATGTATACGCCTATGTATACGTAAATGTATACATATATATATATATATATATATATATAGTTGCCTATATATATATATTTATATATATATATATATATATATATATATATATATATATATATATATATATATATATATATATATATATATATATAATGATAGGCCCACACATGCATTTCTAGCCATCTATATCTCCATATCTAAAACCATGCATATTTTAAAGAGGCTTATTCCTTGAATATCGATCTACAGATCAATATTTCCATGGCCATGAGAGGCCCGCTCGAGGCTGGGTGTGTACACAATGAGAATGTCCAGTGTCTCGCTGGACCTTGTTGTGTACGATAGCGTGTTCGCCCAGAGGCAGGTCCAGGCCCTGCAGGGTACCTGCACATCCTGCAGGAGGGAGAGCTACACTGTCAAGAGGTGCACCAGGTGTGGCCTGGCCAGGTACTGCGACAGGGACTGCCAGAGACGGGATTACAGACGGCATAAAGGCATCTGTAGTGAGTAGCTGGCTGACCTCGTTATTTAACGAGTTGGGGGGGTGGGTTGTAATCCACAAAGTGTTGTCATTAATAGGATAATCCAAATTATAATCCTAAACATGTGACTTCTTGGTCGGGTGGTAGCGGGAACGACTTTTAACACGCAGGTCTAGAGGTCTGATCCCGGGCTCGAATCTGTAGGGTTTCGCTGAGTCAACCCAGCTCTTATGAGTACCTAACTCAAGTTAGAGAGTTAAAAGGCGTCTGGACATAGTGCTGACGTCACAAAAAGGTGAACCCTGCTTCATTTGCCCTATGGACCTCCATGTTCAAAAGGATAACTTTACCAATCCTAAAAACAGAGATCAATTTTGGGATAGTGTTATCCTAAAGTCAAAGAGTTATCGATGATCTAATTTTAACTCAAAGAGTTAAATGTGGTAACGTCACGGCATGTTCGACATTAGTTATCGTAAATGGAATACGTACTACTTTTATTTTTAAAAAATGTAATCATTATTTCCAGTGCACACAAGTTTATCAGTAGTATGATTTTGGTTCGTGTTTTGGTTCGTGCTTATCAACGCTCGTATCATTCCACGCTTAACATAAATATTTTTTAAATAAAGAGCTCTTCACATCCAAAACAACAGTGCTTTACGCCGATCGTTTTTTTTTCTATTGACGAATTCGTCGCAGAAATAATCGATTACAACGCAGACAATATAAGGGAAACTTTTTGGGGGGGGGGGGGGGTAGGCATACAGACTAGGATGCGGTTTAGGGGCTAGAGAAATAGTGTGGGTTAGGGGCTATAGAAATACTTTGTAGGTGGGTTAGGGAGCCAGACAAATGGTGTACCGGCTACATAATGTAGCGATGTAGCAGTACAGTGGGAAATATGACGTGTCATTGTGTTTAAAGTAGTGTGTAGTGTGTCCGACATGACTTGTGTTTAATATAGATGTAACTGTAAGAACTGTTATGGCCAAACAAATTGGTTGATCAACGAATGGGTTGTTGTATGTGTTGTGGGACAAGTGGTTGTATGTTGTGTGTTGTGTGGTACATGTGGTTGTATGTTATGTAACACATGTGGTTGTGTGGTCCATGTGGCTGTGTTCTGTGTTGTATAAGTGGCTGTGTTGTGTGTTGTCCACCGTGCTACACACATGTGTCCTCTGATCACAGTGACCATCTCCGACTTCGAGGCAGCCAAGAAAAGAATCGGCCCTGACCTTAGACAGGTCTTGCTGGGTCCGGCTGGTTTCACAGGGTTTAGTTTCTTCATTGGGAGTCTGCCGGACATCACTCGATGTTGGTCATATTTCTTTTTCTTAAACTTAAAGTAGAAGTATGAGATCTATGATTTGAGTAGTTGAAACACAGAAACACAGGCACATAGGCCTACACGCTAGCAAGCACACACTTTCTTGTATATACAGTCTCATATATATAATGTAATACAAGTACTTTCTTCTACACATACACATGAAAGACTCAGATTTATTGTAGTCACACACATACCTCCACACACATACCTGAGAGTCCCGCTCGAGGCAGGGTGTGTACACAATGAGAATGTCCAGTGTCTCGCTGGACCTTGTTGTGTACGATAGCGTGTTCGCCCAGAGGCAGGTCCAGGCCCTGCGGGGTACCTGCACATCCTGCAGGAGGGAGAGCTACACTGTCAAGCGGTGCACCAGGTGTGGCCTGGCCAGGTACTGCGACAGGGAGTGCCAGAGACGGGATTACAGACGGCATAAAGGCATCTGTAGTGAGTAGCTGGCTCACCTCGTTATTTAACGTGTTGGGGGGGGGGGTGTGTAATCCCCAAAGAGTTATCATTAATGGGATAATCCAAATTATAATTCTAAACACGTGACTTCTTGGTCGGGTGGTAGCGGGAACGACTTTTAACACGCAGGTCTAGAGGTCTGATCCCGGGCTCGAATCTGTAGGGTTTCGCTGAGTCAACCCAGCTCTTATGAGTACCTAACTCAAGTTAGAGAGTTTAAAGGCGGCTGGTCATGGTGCTGACGTCACAAAAAGGTGAACCCTGCTTCATTTGCCCTATGGACCTCCATGTTCAAAAGGATAACTTTACCAATCCTAAAAACAGAGATCAATATTGGGATAGTGTTATCCTAAAGTCAAAGAGTTATCGATGATCTAATTTTAACTCAAAGAGTTAAATGTGGTAACGTCACGGCATGTTTGACATTAGTTATCGTAAATGGGATACACACTACTTTTATTTTTTTTTAAAATGTAATCATTATTTCCAGTGCACACAAGTTTATCAGTAGTATGATTTTGGTTCGTGTTTTGGTTTGTGCTTATCAACGCACGTATCATTCCACGCATAACATTAATATTTTTTTAATAAAGGGCTCTTCACATACAAAACAACAGTGCCGATCGACTTTTTTTTTCTATTGACGAATTCGTCGCAGAAATAATCGATTACAACGCAGACAATATAAGGGAAACTTTTTTTTTGGGGGGGGGGGGGGGGGGGGGGAAGGCACACAGACTAGGATGCGGTTTAGGGGCTAGAGAAATAGTGTGTGGGCCATACAAATGATGTACCGGCTACATAATGTAGCGATGTAGTTGTACAGTGGGACTAACGTGTCATTGTGTTTGAAGTAGTGTGTCCGTTATGACTTGTATTTAACATAGATGTAACTGTAAGAACTGTGTTATGGCCAAACAAATTGGTTGACCATCGAATGGTTCATTGTATATTTTGTGGGACAAGTGGTTGTATGTTGTGTGGTACATGTGGTTGTATGTTGTGTGGTACTTGTGGTTGTGTGACGTACGTGGTTGTATGTTATGTGGCACATGTGGTGGTATGTTATGTGGCACTTGTGGTTGTGTGTTGTGTTGTCCACCGCGCTATACACACGTCTCCTCTGATCACAGTGACCATCTCCGATTTCGAGGCAGCCAAGAAGAGAATCGGCCCTGACCTTAGACAGGTCTTGCTGGGTCCGGCTGGTTTCACAGGGTTTAGTTTCTTCATTGGGAGTCTGCCGGACATCACTCGATGTTGGTCACATTTCTTTTTCTTAAACTTAAAGTAGAAGTATGAGATCTATGAATGGACATTGTTGGCACACAGAAACATAGGCCTGCACGTTAGCAGGCACACGCTTTCTTGTATACACAGCCTCATACATATAATGTCATACAATTAATATCTTCTACACATACACACGAAAGACTCAGATTTATTTTAGTCACACTCATACCTCCAGCCCACACTCATACCTAAACACATACCTTCACATACATACTCGCCAATCCTCATACTCGCACCGACACAACACTTATACCTAAATATGTACCTTACATACCTACCCATACGTTGACCCATACCATGTTCCCCAGTGAGTATTGTGTAACCCCTCCCACCTGTTTAACCCTCCCACCTGTTTAACCCTCCCACCTGTTTAACCCTCCCACCTGTTTAACCCTCCCACCTGTTTAACCCCTCCCACCTGTTTAACCCATCCCACCTTTTTAACCTTCCCACCTGTGTAACCCCTCCCTCCTGTTTAACTCCTCCCACCAGTGTAACCCCTCCCACCTGTCTCCTCCCCAGTCAACCTGATTGGTCAGAGAGTGGGTGTTATTGTCCAGATTGTTCGGGTCCTTGAGATGGACAACCCGCTCCGTCAGGTGGTTGTCGTTCGTGTAAGTAACGTCTCCACCTTGCCTACATCCAACTCTATCACATACAACTTTCTGACATACAACGTGTCTAACTTTCTTGTATCCAACTTCCTTATGGTGATGCATGTAAGCTACATAGGTAAACGGCCTGCTGAGTTGTGTCATACATGATATGATCAAGTGTTGCACCAATTAATCTCAAACTATCCCCGGCGTAACCAAGTGTTTAGGGGGGGGGGGATCCATTAACAGTAACGTGTCATACTTAGTTCAAACATACTTCTCACAACGCAATTTACTCATCTTTATTTAGGCTAATGTTAGTTTTTAACAATTATCTTCCTAAAACTTTAGTTATAACTAAGTAGGCCAACGACTTTTTATTTTGAAAATGTAAATGATTTCTTAAAAACATATGTCCAAGAAAAAAAACAAAGTATTGTAAAGTGTTGTAATATTTGAAATTTGAGAGTGCTTAAACAAATCTTGTGTGGTGTTCCAGGACGTAACGAACCAGACGACAGTTCTAGAATTCGCCCTGGATGACATGTTGCAGAAGTTAGCCAACTGCTTCTTCCTCCACCCTCGTCAGTTCATCCTCCTGCTGCACGCGCCACTGAGGGTTTACTCGTGGGAGGACAAAATTTCGGAGGTCGTCATCAGGAACATGAACCAAGCTAAATTCATTGTTTAGGTCAAACTTTCGGAGTTGCTGCCCCTTGTTTCTTCTCACAAACTGGAGAAAGTGTAGGATGTAGGCGAGTGATTAGTCTCAATACATTTGCAGTTCTGGTAAAAGAGAAGTGATGAAAAAAAAACTGGGGAGTGGGGGGTGGAGTTAATAATCTGTTAGTTATTTTTTGCATGTTTTTTAGGCAACAAAAAAAGAACAAACAAATGAATATACTATTTACTTTATTTAAAAATTGATGTGAATTTTAAATGTAGTCTCTATTTATAGTGTAAATGTTTGTAGGCTATTTCATTGACAGCAAACATACGACTGTTTGCATGGCTGATATTTTAAATGTGTCTGTGTCTAAATGACCGACACTATGTCCAAATGACCGACACAATTAATGCATAATGACCTTATAACTGAAATTATTACTGAATGTATCAATCAATTAATAATCAATCTATTGCGGGCAGTTCAAATACAAGTTTAAAAACCCATTACAATAGAACCTCGGTGGATTCGTGTTTAAACTCCCAGCTTCCATTGTATTGTTTAGTTACCGTTTTTTTTTTACCTTCTTAGCTTATTTTGTCACGATATTGCGTCTTGTATCAAGATGTTATATTTTTATTTGTTTACACACTGACAGAAGTAAGGGAGTCTGTAACTTACACATAGGGCGTCCATGTCAAGTACCATTTACACGGATTGTCTTTGTGTGAATGGTATTTGCCGTCCTGTGTGAATGGGGTTTCACATGCACGTCCTGTGTGAATGGTATATGGTATTTGACGTCCTATATGTGTAAGGCATTTTGTTTTGACGTCCTATGTGTGAATGGTATTTGACGTCCTATGTGAGAACGGTATTTGATATGGACGTCCTATGGCTGTATGGTATTTGACGTCCTATGGCTGTATGGTATTTGACGTCCTATGTGTGTAAGGTATTTGTTTTGACGTCCTATATGGTTGCAAGTGTGAGCACTCTAATAGCATGCAATTTGTGTTGCGAGAAAGACATTCCATAATGTCACAATTCCATTGTTTATTTAGACCTTGTTCTCATTGTGTCGCCACTATGTTTGACCTACTGACTACAACTGGCACTTGTTGAACTGTAGATGCAACAATAAACTTTCGTCAAATGAGAGCTAAACAAGCTTTCACTGTATGCATTGATTTTAATTATTGTTAATAAAATGTTGAAATAAAACAAATGCTCGTTTCATTCTATAAAGGGAAGTATTAAGGTAAAATGCTATTTTTATTTAAAATGTTATCATTACATTTGTAATGTGTTGCCTTTTTCTTTGTGTGTTTGTGACTATGCATGTTTCACAATATAGGGTTAGGTCGTTTTTATCTACGCAAATATTTGTAAAAGGTTGGACTTCTTAAAACTTATTTGTTTTGGCGCGAACTTGGTCCAAATCGACTGCGATCTTGTCATGTAGGTTATAGTAGATTAGAATCACACCCGCATTAATACATATTGAAACAATTAGTATCAATCCTACTCCCTAACAACATTTCGCTTGTATCAACTGTTTTCGTAAATGTAAGTATATAAATATAATTATTAGTTTCAATAAAATTAAAATGGTTAAAATGTTTTTTCTAGATAATAAGAAATCCTTCTATGCATGCAATGGTTCAATAGTTTAAATTTGTTCTCTGGTCTAAAACGAAAGTGCCAGTTCATCAAAAGTTTGAGTTTCCACGAATCGACAAAACTAGGCCCTGATAACGTCTGAGTTAGTGAGTATCGATCTCCAATCAATATTGATGGAAAATAATCTGGTACCGTGATTGATCAATTCAAGCCTTGCTGCCTTAGCTGTGAAAATTCCTCAGAAAATACCTTGTCTTGTTTAAAAATAGAAAATAACTTTCCTTAAAACGGTAGGCCTACCTGTTGGTCTAGTTTGTATTCGAAAGTATTCGTACTTTCTAGAATACCAAACGCAATCATTTAGATAAGATGCAATTCATTGAAACGTAAGTAAATTAAAAAAAAAAAACTTGAATATTGAAACTGAAAACGAATTCGTATTTCACATATTAACATAGGTTATATTGGAATGGGTTGTCGCAGCAATATTGTATCAGTACCAAAACGCCCACATAAATCAGTGGACATTTTTCTTTAACGTCATATACATTAGTCAGAGCTGCATTTGGAGCTTACAAGACACGTCAAACTAAATTCTCGAAGGTAAGTCCTAGAAGTTTTCTGTTTCAATTTTTGCTTATAGTGAATTAATTTGGCTTTTGAAGTCAACTAACACAATAATGAAGACAATCTATTACAGTTTCGAAATGTAGGCTAATTATTTACAATATTTAATATTTGTTTTTAGTTGTCTTCAGTAGACAGTTATAATTCTGAGTCAGCAGTTCATTATAACGAAATACATTTTATGATTTTCTGTATGTATGTATATATATATATATATATATATATATCTTTAGATAAAAAAGGAGAAAAAAAAGACTTTAAACAAACATGGACACAAAACTTCTGAATGTTAATGAGGATGGATATGACGGTCAGCTACATGCTACTGAACAAAACGTCAACATCGTAGATAAGAAAGTTGACGAGGAACTTAAAGCAGGTGATAAGAAAGCAGACGAAGACCTAACGGCAGAAGAAGAGAAAGTTGGCAAGGATCTTGCGACTGCAAATAAGAAAGCTGGCGAAGACCTAATGGCAGGAGATAAGAAAGTTGACAAGGACCTTCAGTTACGAGATAAGAAAGTTGACGAAGACCTTCAGTTAGGTGATAAGAAAGTTGACGAAGACCTTCAGCTAGGTGATAAGAAAGTCGACCAAGACCTTCAGTTAGGTGATAAGAAAGTTGACGAAGACCTTCAGTTAGGTGATAAGAAAGTCGACCAAGACCTTCAGCTAGGTGATAAGAAAGTCGACCAAGACCTTCAGTTAGGTGATAAGAAAGTTGACGAAGACCTTCAGTTAGGTGATAAGAAAGTTGACGAAGACCTTACCGCAGCAGAAGAGAAAGTTGACGAGGCTCATGGATCTGGGCCAAACGCCAGCAAATCTTCAGAGACGAGAGTCACGGCTAAGAAAGTCAATACCTGCAGCGCTTGTCTGAGGTCAGGGGTCAACTTGTCGCGCTGCTCCCAGTGTAAATGTGTCTACTACTGTAACGTCTCCTGCCAGAGACAAGACTTCAATCTCCACAAACTAGGCTGCAGTGAGTATACTAGCATTTCACCTTTTGGAAAAAATATGGTCACACATGTTTTCCCCATCTATTTGCAGTCTTTCAAACTTTTTCTAATTTATTACTTTTTTTACACTTATTTCTACCATAATTTTTGCCTATCAATTTATTTCACTCTATTAGACTAGGCATGCTGCCCAGCTTCGCTTAGGCTTTCGAAAACATTGAGAATTTGAATGCTTAATTAATTCGCCCGAGGGTCGGTCTACGACCTCAAGAGTTATGAAGAGGTTCCTCCGTGGACATTTTTTTTCGATTTATAGCTCATATAAGGTACCGGTCAGTCGAGGTCAGTTTTCACCCCCTCATCGTAGACTTTTCGGCCAACCGTGTTCTGTCGCCCCAAGGCAAGATCCTGCCAAATTTGAAGCGCCTGCGGCGCCGGGAAGTGCTCTATCGGACACCCGACAATCTAGATCTAGATCTAGATCTAGATTCCTAAAAGAATTTTTTTTTAAGTTTAGCCCGAGCATAATAAAAAAAAAATACATTAACTTCATTAACCAAGTTGACTTGGTGTGTCTCGAACCCGCACCACCTGCATGGTTTAATGTACACTAACATCTTCGCTATTTAGGCACCTTATAAAATACGGAGAATGAAACACGTATTTTAAAATCTTAACTTACGCGAATACGCCTATTCTTTCAAATTAATTTTTTTATCCCAAATTAGCCAGTTCCAAACAAAGATTTTGTATAAAATAAATAAGTCTTGAAATAGTTTAGTCCTAATATAGAAATTTATTTTTGGAATTGATTTTAGAGAAGTTAGAGTCTAAATCTAGATCTTACGTCTAGATCTAGTTATTGCGTAGATTTAGATTTAGATTTAGTCTAGATCTAGAATCTCTAGATCTAGAATCCAAATACATAAAATAAATTTGAGTTTAGGCCGGAAAAATTGTATTGTATACATTTCATAGTGTACGTAGATCTAAATCAAATTTGAATGAAATAGTTCATTTCTTTTCATTCTAAACACGGCAGATGACGTCATTAGTTAATGTATAAGCAATAGTGACGTCACAGTTTTATGCGTTCTTTTTCACATATATTAATGCTTTTCCGGTTGCATAAATAATACTGTTTCTCTACATTCGAATACGCCTTTAATTTTTATTTTTCTTCTTTAACTAAAATTGTGGTTATACATTTAAAACATCAAACATATTATTTTCAACAAAAGTCCGTAAAAAGTTCTTCATATATCGCTGCCGATTCTGACGTGATGTCCGGCGAAAATATTTTGCGGACAGACAGAGAGAGAGAGAGAGATGTGCGAACGTGGGGATTTATATATTAGGAATATACACTTATGTCTTAAACAAGGTAATTAAAAAGTCTAGTGACAATTTTAGCGCAATTTCCTTATGTTATCTAAAAATAGCTCTGTCGTAGCGTAAATCAAGAGCAGGGTTAGTAAAACCATTGGTTAGTTATTAAAACGTTTTTTATTAATTTTTTTCAGTATTTTACATGTAATATTAACAATAGAGTTACATGACTAAAAACCATTGCGCGCCTACTGAACGTGATGGCGCAGCCATGGAACGCGATGGCGCAGCTATTGAACGTGATGACGCGTGTGGTGTGGTTGGAAAAAATGCCTACTAATTCGGTCCAAATATTAATTCAAAATTTTTTTTGTGACCGAACGAAAGGATATTTTTGAAAACTTTCTTCGGCAATATTGTTCTAAATTATGGCAGGAATCGATTGGTGCATGTTTCAAGTCGCTTAGTGGTCTGGTTGCCGAGATATGGGCCAAAAACTGCATTTTTCCGAGGTTTTTTGGCTTTTCCGGGAAATCCATGAAAGAAACCCGTAATTTTTATGGCCTATGTTCATCCTCGTAACTTGCTTAACATAATTGCTTTTGGAACTAGTCATCGATATTGCTTCGTTGAGGAGGAGATACGACTTAAAGCCCGGACACACATTCATCCATACATTCATACATTCATCCATTCATTCATCCATCCATTCCCAGAAAAGACGAGTTAATAAACGCAATTCTCCAGAATGGAAATTGCGCTAAAAAATTGTAATGATTTTTATGCTTGATGTATTTATTTTGTTGTTTTAAGAAGCCGCGCCTAAATTCTACGCCGCCCGAGCGAAAATCAACCCAGCCATATTGTACGCAGCGAATCTAGGAGCCATGGGCGTCAGGCCAATATCCCACTTTTTACGTAACATGCCGACTGAACAAGAGTGTAAGTTAGCAGAGGTGGCTCCACTATGTGGGCCATCAAGCATCCATATTTATTTTATATATAGGCCAGAAGTCAGTCACGTTAATTTTACAGGTAGGCCAGCCAGGGGCGTACCACATTTATATTATGGCTAGGCCCAGAGACCAACCATATTTATTGTATTGCTAGCTCAGTAAGTTATTTTGTCCCATTGTTTAAGTTAACCAACCGAATCCAGAACTTTCCATGGCAATAATAGTTCCGGCGAGATGGAAAGTGTATGTATATATATATATATATATATATATATATATATATATATATATATATATATCTTTTGCTATTCAGATCGGCGAATTGGGTCAAGATATTCAATATTTGTAGAGATTACCGGCCTGTACTTCCATCCCCTTAGACAGGCAATCACTGTAGAGGTAAGTTTAGACAATCACTGTAGAGGTAAGTTTAGACAATCACTGTAGAGGTGAGTTTAGACAATCACTGTAGAGGTAAGTTTAGACAATCACTGTAGAGGTGAGTTTAGACAATCACCGTAGAGGTGAGTTTAGACAATCACCGTAGAGGTGAGTTTAGACAATCACCGTAGAGGTGAGTTTAGACAATCACCGTAGAGGTGAGTTTAGACAATCACCGTAGAGGTGAGTTTAGACAATCACCGTAGAGGTGAGTTTAGACAATCACTGTAGAGGTAAGTTTAGACAATCACTGTAGAGGTAAGTTTAGACAATCACTGTAGAGGTAAGTTCAGACAATCACTGTAGAGGTAAGTTTAGACAATCACTGTAAGTTCAGACAATCACTGTAGAGGTAAGTTCAGACAATCACTGTAAGTTCAGACAATCACTGTAGAGGTAAGTTCGGACAATCACTGTAAGTTCAGACAATCACTGTAGAGGTAAGTTTAGACAATCACTGTAGAGGTAAGTTTAGACAATCACTGTAGAAGTAAGTTTAGACAATCACTGTAGAGGTAAGTTTAGACAATCACTGAAAGTTTAGACAATCACTGTAGAAGTAAGTTTAGACAATCACTGAAAGTTCAGACAATCACTGTAGAAGTAAGTTCATGTAAAGTCAGTTTTATGGCTAAAGCAGTTTCTTTTTACTTTTAAAAATCCACGCAGTTAGTCCTAAATTAAACAGCCAAAGAGAACGAGTGAAATATCCACATCGTCAACTAAATTATATCAGGCAACTCAGCTTTAAGTACCAATAGTTATTTCAAACTAAATTATATCAGGCAACTCAACTTTTCCCCCTAGGATCAAGAAGGGGTCAGCACCCACCTCATCTTCTACACAGACTCGGACATAGTGTACCACCAGGACATGGTCGTCACACCCCTCTCCTTGAAGGTCTGCAACCAGCCTGGGTACTTCCTGCTCCTGTGGGACGCCTGCTGGCATGACTTCCTGGATGGGAAGCGAGGCATTCGCATCGATTCGCTGGAGAAAGTTACCTACGTTTTTACAGAAGGCATCAACTCGTTTGCCTTCTTTGTCTAAACTTGTTAACTTTTCAATACTTATAACATGTAGTAGTGTTAACTTTTCAATACTTATAACATGTAGTTGTGTTAACTTTTCAATACTTATAACATGTAGTAGTGTTGACTTTTCAATACTTATAACATGTAGTAGTGTTAACTTTTCAATACTTATAACATGTAGTAGTATTCTATTATAAAAATAAAATATTACAACTTTCAAATTAAAGTTTAAAAAGTAACAATTATTTGGGAAAATAAATGCAGACTTTGTGGTATCTGTCTCTTAATGGTCGTCCATTAACGTCACATTCCCTGGATGAAGCTAGTCGGGTAAACCTCGAAAGTTCCATTAAATATTTTAAAATGCTATTAAAATAATTGTTTTATAATTGGCTGTGTGATTTCTCTCGGACTTTACAAAATATCGAACGTAATTTGTGCTTTTTGTATTTTCGGTAATAAAGAAATTTTTTTTAAAACTATTGTTTTTTTCTTAATATGTTATTGGAAATGTAAAAAAAAAATTAAGTTACAAGTAAGTGCGGTCTTTAAAAGTACAACTTTATTAGAAACATGTACCGACAATGTTTTGAGTACGAATTACTACAATAATATATAGGATCACGGTGTTTCTATACAACCTATTCAACGTTTTCTCTGACTAAATTAAAAATTCAAGTTTTCTGACTTTTTTCTCGGGGTGGGGGGGGGGGGGGAGGGACTAAATTTTTCGTGGGGTGGGGGACACTGGTAAAATTCTAAATTTTCTATAAAAATTTCATTTCGTTCGGGAGGGAGGGAAGGGGGTAGTTTTTTTTGCGGAGGGGGGGGGGGGTGATGGAGCCGCCCCGAACAGATGCCTGGAAGAAACTCTGCTCACTATGAGGTGGGTGGGAAAGAGGAGTAAAAATAGAAGTGTGTCGCCATTTATGTACCCTTAAAGCGTTTGCGCTATTTTGTTCTTTTAGAAAAATACAGTATGTAATCTAAGTACAGATCTAATTAAAGGAATGTAATATTTTACGAGAATGAGAAGAATAAACTAGATCTACTACCCCTTGTGTTACAGAAATCAGACATCACGATTGACAATAAGGCTGGCAGTAATAAGGCCTATTTGGTGGGTTATGCATAATCATCCTGTGTTTATTCAATTTCACTAGTGTGAGATAATTACTTTTAAAAAACCCACATACATTGGGAAGTTTGTAATTATTTAATATTTTGTTAACTTTAAAAGAAAAATACTGTTGTTAATAGTTTAAAAATTAAAATCATATTGCTTATAGCTAATTGTGTTTAGATTAGTAGTGTACCCAATAAGCCAGGCTAATTATATGACTTAATTCAATTCGAAAATTCCAGAATTTTCTTGGTCTGTTCCCCCCTCCCTTTATTGTTTGCTCTTCTTGTGATGTTGGCTTCTGCCCCCCCCCCCCACCCCCTGGTGTGACCAACCCATCCCCCTCCTGCGGGGGTTGTTATCTTCGTCTCTGGGTGGCTGTCTCATGCCATAGATGGGCACCGGACAATTTTTTTTCTGGCCATCTTATTTTCAAGATGTTCTGGTGCATTTGTTAGAAGTCCTATAGGTTTGTATCCTACTGTCTATTACTTTAAGTTTATATTACTTATAAAACAAAATTACTAGCCATGAATAAATAACTATAACAACTTTGTTTAGCTATGCGAGTGGTAGGCTATTTTGGTAGGACGTTATCGGAGTCGATATGTTAAGTGGAGGGGGGGGGATGAAACAGGGTTTGGATGTGCATGGTGAGTGGTTTATGTGGCGTCGCTCGCGCAACTTGTCTCACGTGTGTAACTTACTATAAATTAAGCTAATAACAGTAGATAGATCAAAAACATTTTTTTTTTTTTAATTTAAGTATTTAACTTCTGATTTAAAAAAAAGACTAACACAACAATATGAAAATCCGTACAATTATTTATAGACTGTAGATAAACCCATTGGCCTATCAATAAACTAGATTAGAAACGGAAATTCCCGACAAATGTGCTGTTCGGTTTATTCTATTATTATTTATTCTGCCTATTTCAGGCGTTTCAAAATCTGCTAGGTGCTTTATATGTGACAGGTTAGTTTCGGTTAACGCAAACACTTTAAAAGACGTTAGGTACATTTTGAATGTATTAATACAAGTTTTGAGCAAGAAAAATACTGTTCTACGTAATTGAACTGCTAGTTTTATCAAATCAAGTCGTATTATTCAGCAATCGAGTATTCGAGAAAAAAAATTGAACGCTACTTTACTGGATTATCGCAACACGACTTGGGTATTTAGTTAAACAGTTCTACTCTTTTGTTGGTAAGTTTTACACCATTATTCATACTTGCGCTTGACAAAATAGGTACGCATACCTAGAACTTTGTATTTAGTAATTGTTTATGTTACAAAGCATGATAAACTTAAATTATAAGATATATATGTAAGATGCTATGTTGAGGAAATCGAATGAAATAAAATATGTAGAAACTTATCATGATAAACTTGTGTGTGTAGATGAGTGAGAAAGTGTGTTTTTGTGTGCGGATGCAGTATTTATCTGTGTGTGGTTATTAGTGTGTGAAATTAGTATACGTGTGTACATGTATGTGATTACGTATGTCTGAATGTTGCGGGTTTGTGTGTGAATATGTATGTAATATACGTGAGTGTAAGTGTATGTTTTAGTGTGTATATAGTGGTGTTTGCGCGCAGAGTTTCTTCCAGTCATCTCTTCGGGGAGCCCCCCTCCCCCCGTAGAAAGTCTACCGCCCCCCCTCCCCCGAACGAAATGGAATTTATAAGAAAATATTTAGTTTTAACATTGTCCGACCCCTGAAGTTTTAGTCCGCCCCCCCCCCTCAAAATTCGAAATTTTCAAGTGCCCCCCCCCCCCCCACGGAGAAAAAAGTCAGGAAGAAACACTGTTTGTGCGTGTGTTTTAATCTAATAATAAAATCTTATTATCTTCAATGAGTCAGGTTGGTGTTGTATTTGAAGCTACAGAATCAAGTATTTAGTAGCTGGCCTAAGACACGTTGGTGAGCTAAAGTGTTCAGAGCGAGAATGCCCACAGAAAAACCAACCAATCAGGATGCGGGGTCATCTATAAATAACCTGTACGGTCACCCACTTCTGGAACCGGAAGGTCTGAAAATGCTGAAAGAGAAATGTTCTTTCTGTCAGGCGGACAGTGGTCAGCTGAAGAAGTGCACGCGGTGCACATTGGTGCACTACTGCAACCAGACGTGTCAGGCGTCGGATTTTGGGCGGCACAAGGACATGTGTGGTAAGATAGCAACACTCTCCCTGTTAATGTTGTCTAATCTGTTAAGTCAGCACTCATTTTGTGGACGTAGTCTAGTCGCTGTAGTAGACCTACAGGTTATCATGTAGGTATATAAATTACAAAATTCTGGCTGCTGCGAAACTTTTTACTCAGAAAACGTGTACATGTTTTTATGTTTAGTTAACAGTTGGACTAAAAACATCTACATGCTGAAGTTGTCGAGCTATATTATTTATTTTTCTAAACCCTATACATTTTCAACGATTATTCTTTAAGCTATTTAAAATTGTATTTAAGTAAATATATTGATGTAATCTAGATTGTATGCTATATATATATATATATATATATATATATATATATATATATATATATATATATATATATATATATATATATATATATATATATATATATATATATATATATATACTATTTTAACAGAGCGCATATCCCAGTTTTTGACAGCTAGACAACGGGTCAGCCAAATTTTGCAGCCTATGATGTTCAGCTTTCCTGGAGGGGTCAGTTTTTTCATCGCAAGCATACCTGACACAATACGAGGTAATACCTGACACAATACGAGGTAATACATGACACAATACGAGGTAATACCTGACACAATACGAGGTAATACCTGACACAATACGAGGTAATACCTGACACAATACGAGCTAATACCTGACACAATACGAGGTAATACATGACACAATACGAGGTAATACCTGACACAATACGAGGTAATACCTGACACAATACGAGCTAATACCTGACACAATACGAGGTAATACCTGACACAATACGAGGTAATACCTGACACAATACGAGCTAATACCTGACACAATACGAGGTAATACATGACACAATACGAGGTAATACCTGACACAATACGAGGTAATACCTGACACAATACGAGGTAATACCTGACACAATACGAGCTAATACCTGACACAATACGAGGTAATACATGACACAATACGAGGTAATACCTGACACAGTACGAGGTAATACCTGACACAATACGAGGCAAGTCACTTACCAAACCACCGAAAATGTACCTTAAACATCCAGATAGGGATCTAGGACCAGAGGCGTATCGACCCTTCCCGGCGCCCGGGGACAAACTTTTCGATTTGCACCCCCCCTCTCGAGATTTCGATTTGCAACCCCCCTCAAACTTTCGATTTGCACCGCCCCCCCCCCCCCCCTCGAGATTTCGATTTGCACCCCCCCCCCCTTAAACTTTCGATTTGCACCCCCCTCAACCTTTCAATTTATTTTTCCAACCCATTTTGGCGCCCCCTAAGGTCGGCGCCCGGGGACATATGTCCCCCCCCCCCCGGCCCCCCCCCCCCCCTCGCTACGCTACTGTCTAGGACATCAGTTTGTCAGTTACCCATCTGAACAACCAGCAATCGTTCACCAATAACCCAATAGCCTTCATGATTCAGCTACTGAGAACAGTTAATTAAAATACTTCGTAATTTGTAGATAAAATACTAGATCTGAAGATATTCTCTACAAAACGAATAAATTAAAATTAAACGGTAGTTAAATGTGTTCTAATGTCGTTGAAGTACTAAACTATCCATTCTCTTCTGCAGCTCGTATTCTAGGTCAAAGGTCACCTGTATTAGTTCAGGTGACAGAGATCTCCATGGAAATCTGGACCAAGTCCTTGACCTTCACCGTACGGGTAGGTCGCAGTTTGTCCATCATTTAAACACATCTTTAGTTGGGTTTAATGACATGCACACTGTTTTTAAATTATTTTAGAACGGTTTTGTATTTCCATTTTATAAGTTAAGAAATAAACTACTTGCTTCAGTAATAGAATTGTGATTCTGTTCCACAGGACGTAACAAATTACACGGCAACCATTTTCTTCAGACTGGAAGACCGGGATCAGCAGCAGGCCCTGAGGTATCGTCTGCTGAAGGACGCCTTTATGTTGATCCTTAAGGCTGCCATGGTGATGACCTCAGACAAGACGTGTCAGGTCACAATTAGTGACCTCAGGCAGGTCATGTTTCTGGGGCTCAACACGTGAAACGTCACGTCATCGGTCACGGCATTTGTTACGTCATATGTGAACTGTGACGTCATCTGTGACGTCGGTTGTGAAGTGTGATGTCATTTGTGAACTATGGCGTCATCTGTGAACTGTAGTGGCATCTGTGACGTTTTGTAGCTAGTATGGAAGTGAGACTGTGCTACAATGTAGCTAGTATGCTAGTGAGTCTGCTACAGTGTAGCTAGTATAGAAGTGAGACTGCTACAATGTAGCTAGTATAGAAGTGAGACTGCTGCAATGTAGCTAGTATGGAAGTGAGAATACTACAATGTAGCTAGCATGGAAGTGAGTCTGCTACAATGTAGCTAGTATGGAAGTGAGAATACTACAATGTAGCTAGTATAGAAGTGAGACTGCTACAATGTAGCTAGTATAGAAGTGAGACTGCTACAATGTAGCTAGTATAGAAGTGAGACTGCTACAATGTAGCTAGCATGGAAGTGAGAATACTACAATGTAGCTAGTATAGAAGTGAGACTGCTACAATGTAGCTAGTATAGAAGTGAGACTGCTACAATGTAGCTAGTATGCTAGTGAGTCTGCTACAGTGTAGCTAGTATAGAAGTGAGACTGCTACAATGTAGCTAGTATGGAAGTGAGACTGCTGCAATGTAGCTAGTATGCTCGTGAGTCTGCTACAGTGTAGCTAGTATAGAAGTGAGACTGCTACAATGTAGCTAGTATGGAAGTGAGACTGCTACAATGTAGCTAGTATGCTAGTGAGACTAATTATTTTTAGTGTATATCTGCAGTTATGACTATATGAACTATATGCTTATACGCCGACGTATTTGTTTTGTTCAATATAACGTTATGTGAAATGTACCTATTTATCAACAATTCAGCAATGTTCAGTTCATACCAATGAAATAAATTTGGAAATGTAAAAATCGACTGTTTTTTTCTTTATTATTTTCATATAAAAATAGTACTATACCATCTATAAATAATCCATTGTTGAAGGTTGACCGTCGTGGAATAAATTATGGCCCTTGTGTTGAAGGATATCAGGTAGATTTTTTCTACGTGAGGCCCTATATCGCTGTGTAGAGTGATCTTGTTTATCATGGGGTAGGGGACTTAATCAGCTTCAGGCAAGAGAGGGGATTGTGTGGTCAGTCGTGGTTTACTTTCTCCTACCCTATCATGGCTGGGTGGACAATCGGGCATGGGGGGAGGGGGTTCTACTATCACCATGACTAACGCCTGATTGTGGGGGCGGGTTGGTAGAGATGGAGTCAGCACGTTTTCTCGTGTGTGGTCAACGTGAACTGTGCTGTTGACGTCACGAGTGACACGCACGAGCTGATTGTGCGGTGTGTTGTGTCCTGAGTTTAGTTCACTCCACACCGTGACTGTAAACAACATCTACCACTCAACGTATCGGCAGGTCGGAGCGTGTCGAGACTTTAGCTGGCTGTTTGCTCTACCGGAGTCAAATTTAAGGTGCAGTTACAGAATTATTCTACATTTTAGTTTCCACGGCTTTTTTTTTAAATAGCTGTAATAACAGATTGTTGCAGGAAGTAATGTTTTAATCATAGCACGAATTTTTTTTTACAACCAGTGTTTTTCAGACTTTTTCTCCAGGAGGGGAGAGGGGTGGGGAGGGAACTTGGTAAAAGTGTATATTCAATCTATAAATTTTATTTTATTCGGGGACTAGTGGGGGTGGAGGTAGATACCGATCATGGACATTTCCAAAAAAAGAGGGTGATAGGTTGCTAGAATTATTTTTCCTATTATTGTTCATCAATGAAGTTTCCGTTTATGACATACAAATGGAATATTCTCAGAAAAGGACGCTAATGCTATTGACAGTATACTGTCAATACTTTCTGAGTGTTGGTTTTACGGTATAACCCATGTCCGTCAAATGTCATAATTGGGTTAAGGAATGTGTAAGGGATATGGTTATCATTGATGGTAAAGACATTTGTATTTAACTACCAGTAATTTAATCTACACCTGCCCCAATTTTTTAAGACTTTTTAAAGACTGTTCTATTTTCCCATTTTCGGATACTGGTACAAATCTTACATAAGTCTTTAACTACAATTCTAGCTCCTACGCTAACCCCTTTATTATACTAAAAACAGCATAAAACAGGTCTTAATTTAATGGTCACTCAAATATCACCAGTTGTTTTTTTTTTTAATTACAGAACTCAAGATGTTGCTGATTACAAAGACTATACCACGTTTAAACTTTCAAGACAATAAACATTCAGACGACTTCATACCTGGTCTCATGGAACCGGAAATGACGTCAACACCCAGCAAAAGACAGGACGTGGTGCGCTACAGCCGGAGGTTCGCCATCTGGCAGGCGTGGAGGTACCTGGGCGGCTGTAGCTGGTGCCACACTGAAGGGTACCTCATGATGAGGTGCGACAAGTGTCAGGCGGCCTGCTACTGCCGAGAGGAGTGTCAGAGAAAGCACAAGGACACTCATAAAGTGGCGTGCAGTAAGTTGGTGCCACACCCCCTTACTTTGTGCCACGCCCCTTTATTTGGTGTCACGCCCCTTTATTTGGTGCCACGCCCCCTTTACTTGGCGCCACGCCCCCTTTACTTGGCGCCGCGCCCCCTTTACTTGGTGCCACGCCCCCTTTACTTGGTGCCACGCCCCCTTTACTTGGTGCCACGCCCCCTTTACTTGGTGCCACGCCCCTTTTATTTGGTACCATATCCCCTTTTACTTGGTACCATATCCCCTTTACTTGAAGTAGGTGGAAACAAAGGGACGCTCATAAAATCACGCAGCAAGTTGGTGCCACGTTTACTTTACCTGGTATAAGTCTGCAGTACCCCATTATTTTATCGATTGTGTCATGTTCTCCCCCACTGTTACCAAATATGGGAGTCAAGTGTTAGATGACCCTACTCTACAACCCTCATGAAGTCTGCAGGTAACTAAGTCTCGGAAGTTTCACGAGTGCCGGTATATTAAGGTTTTTTTCCCCCACTATTTAACATTAAACACAGAACATTGTTCCCATCCCCCACTCCTTCCACTCTTTACAAAAAACTTCCTAGCAGAAATAAATCAGTGGGAATGGTTGAGTGATAACCCATAAGTGAACCAACCAAAAGCTGGACCATTGAACACTCAGCAGTAGTAGAGGGAATGTAAAGGAGAGTGGGCTTAATGTTGTATCGATATATTTTTGTGAGGAAACTTTCTTTACTGTCGACATTTAAACTTAAATCTGCTTTATCCTCTTGCAGAAAGGATCTACTTGTTCAATTTTGCTAAAAGCCGGATACCACAGACCTTCAAGGATGAGATCTACCACAAGCTGGGTTATGTGGGCATGTCGTGTTATCTTGGACTTCTCCCCATAGGATTCAGGTGTAAGTCAGGTACTATGTCCTGTAGGGGCAGGTGTAAGTCAGGTATTACAACCTGTAAGGGCAGATGTAAGTCAGGTATTACAACCTGTAAGGGCAGATGTAAGTCAGGCATTACAACCTGTAAGGGCAGATGTAAGTCAGGCATTACAACCTGTAAGGGCAGCTGTAAGTCAGGCATTACAACCTGTAAGGGCAGCTGTAAGTCAGGCATTACAACCTGTAAGGGCAGATGTAAGTCAGGCATTACAACCTGTAAGGGCAGCTGTAAGTCAGGCATTACAACCTGTAAGGGCAGCTGTAAGTCAGGCATTACAACCTGTAAGGGCAGCTGTAAGTCAGGCATTACAACCTGTAAGGGCAGCTGTAAGTCAGGTATTACAACCTGTAAGGGCAGCTGTAAGTCAGGTATTACAACCTGCTGAGGCGGGTATCAGTCAGCGTTAAAGTTTAGCAGGTGCTAACTATACTGAACAGATACCTATTAAATTATTCACCCACCCATCATTATAAAAAAACGTTATAGTGATCATGGGTCGACTCTAAATGAATGCATAATTTTGAACTCCCTTTCCCCTCTCCTCTATAATGGTAAAACATTAATGACCCCCTCCCCCATCACACACCTGCATTACGATTGTCTTACCTTGACCTGTGTATGTATCGGGACAGACTGAAGGATTCAAGAACGCATCGCGTACTTTAGTAGCGGAGTGTTACTTGTTAAAGTGTACTCAAACCTGTGCTGCTAGTGATCTATCTCGTTCATTTTTCCCACTTGTATGTTGACACTTGTATGTTGACACTTGTAAACTTATTGTTGTACATTCGATCGTTTTTCCCGCTTGTATGTTGACACTTGTAAACTTATTGTTGTACATTCGATCGTTTTTCCCGCTTGTATGTTGACACTTGTATGTTGACACTTGTATGTTGACACTTGTATGTTGACACTTGTATGTTGACACTTGTATGTTGACACTTGTATGTTGACACTTGTATGTTGACACTTGTATGTTGACACTTGTATGTTGACACTTGTATGTTGACACTTGTATGTTGACACTTGTATGTTGACACTTGTATGTTGACACTTGTATGTTGACACTTGTATGTTGACACTTGTATGTTGACACTTGTATGTTGACACTTGTATGTTGACACTTGTATGTTGACACTTGTATGTTGACACTTGTATGTTGACACTTGTATGTTGACACTTGTATGTTGACACTTGTATGTTGACACTTGTATGTTGACACTTGTATGTTGACACTTGTATGTTGACACTTGTATGTTGACACTTGTATGTTGACACTTGTATGTTGACACTTGTATGTTGACACTTGTATGTTGACACTTGTATGTTGACACTTGTATGTTGACACTTGTATGTTGACACTTGTATGTTGACACCTGTAAACTTATTGTTGTAGATCGAGTCCTGGGAGGAAAATACGTCATCATCCTGCAAATTCTTGAAGTGGCTCGCTGCACCCATCCTCCATTTTACATGCTAATAAAAACACAGGTAAACTTTATTTTTCTCCAGGTGTTCAACTTGTTTGTGTTGATAATAAAAGATATGTTGTTCCTGATAAGATCCTGTAATACTCTAGTCACCTCCCCGACCAATTTAAATTTTGTATTACCTGTCTTTATTAGACAATATCACGGCGTGGTCGTGTGGTACAGCGCACGATTACCAACTTGAAAATCTCGAATACGCGATATGGTGTCTGTAGAACTTCCCCGAGTTCACCCAGCTCTATTGGGTACCTGATTCTTCGGTGGCCTATAAACTCCTCCACCCCCAAGGACCTTTTACTTCACAGCTTTGCTATCCATTTTACTTTGAGTAATTCCATCGCCATTTTGTTTCAGGATATCCTCGGGGGTCAGGCCCACATCCACGTCATACTGAAGAATCGCGGGGAGATCAAGGCGCTCAATCTGGTGATGTTCTACGCCAAGTTCGTCCTCCTGATGGACGCCCCTGACGTGCAGGTGTCGCCCTCCAACAATGAGCTGGACATCTTCATCAAGGACATACGTCACATGACTTTCATTGGAAAAACAAAGAGCTCCGATGTAAACAAGAAGGCAGATAGCGGTGTAAAAAGGAAATAGAATTTTGGGTCAACGAAGTATGACGATGATTTTAACTAGATCTGAGCTATATTTTTACTAGAACAAAGTGAAATTTTGTTTTGAATGTGCAGTTCTGGATGTGCAGTTTATTTTGTTTCTGTAGTGATGTTTTGTTTTCATGTAGTTTGATTAAAGTAAGATTGTATTTGATGTTGTAAACTTGCATTTGTTATAGACTTGCTCGTGTTTTTAACTTAGTAGATGTACTTTTGATGAGGAGCATGAATTGTTTAAATGAATTTTTAAAAGTAGCAGTGTAAAGAAACTAAAGATTTAGAATGAAATGTGTAGAGATAATTTGAGGCAACTAATTAAAACGAATCTTCACAGCTTGTTTTGTTGTGATTTCTCTTGGTAGCATGATGTGTTGTGTATGTTGGTTGTGAGTTCTGTGTATGTGGGTGGGTTGTGTGTTGGATGGGGTGAAAATGAGGTTGTGTTCGAACGGTATACATGTAGTTTAAGCATGTCACCAGTCATTTTCTTTCCCGAAATAATTTTGACGGCCTAACTTATTGAAATAGTTGTAACCTACGTCACTTCTCGTTCAGTTTCTTTACATCTGTGCCTGATTTATTCATGCCCGGATTCCTATGTGTAGTAAGATATTTTATTCACGACTAGATTGCTATTAGCTAAAAATATGTAGTAGGCCTTACATTTTTTGCCACCTTTAGATTGCTAATAGTAGCAAGTATGAATCCCATAATATTCCTGTGTAAACACTTCAGTTACGTTACAGATATTGTGGATTATTTTTTTTATAAATTGTTGAAAGGGATTATGAGTGGAGGTAGGTGTGGCATAATGCCATAATATAAAACCAGGTTCTTTCTTTGGTGAATGTTCACCTTAAACTGTTGGGTGAATACGTTGACACAAATGTTGATGTAGAAAGTGATTTAACGTTTTTTTTAAAGAAGTACATGGTGCAGTTTATTTTTATACATGTACATTTTTATTTTTATACCAGTACAGTTTATTTTTCACTAAGTACCAAGCCAGATGAACAATATGCTGTCGCAATAAAATAAAACAAAATTTGCTTTCTTTTCCCCCCACCCACCACACTATCTCTTCAAATGTAGAGGTCACAGAAACAAGTCAACTCTACTTCACTTGCCCCGTAGACCGAAAGTTTTGATAAGGAACTTTATTCCCCCCCCCCCCCCCAACTAGTAACTCAATCGTATTATCGCGTAGATGTAAATCTACCACACCAAATCTGAGATACATACCAGCTTAACCCACGGAGTTTATAATCAGCTGTCTCCATCTGTCTAATGAAGCGTTGTACAAGTCATGTGACTAACATGTGTATCAATTTGTGGGTTAAGCCATGAAAGGCTAGACAAAAATAGACATGACCTAATTCTTTTTAATATAGTATGTTACCCCATCACTTTTGGTTTTAAATTCAGTGAACCAGAGAATTCTAGAATATGCTAAAAATATATCCGGTTGGCAGAAAATCTCCTAGAATAGCTTTTTACTTAACACGTAACCCTACCCGCTTGAGACGGGTCAAAACAGAATCCCCATCAAAGGTAAAATTACCTGCAATGACAGTTTAAATATCGGGATTTCCCGTTATGAAAACACGTAAAGAGAATCCTCCTGCTGCCAAATATAGAATAAGTCATCAATCTCTGTCATGTTATTGGGCTTTATTGTTAACATTTTTTATAATAATCTATCAACAAATGAATACGATGAAAAATTAATTTTTATACAAGTATAACCATACCTGCAAAACGTTAGAGAACTAATTAATAATCAGGATTATTTTTGGCAATTTATTTACATTAATTTTTTTTCTATCCGTTGGTGACCTACTTTCGGTATACGTCTAGAGAGCAGTCACAACAAATGACGCATTGCCTCGAAATATAAAATCGGGAATAACCGAAAAGCTTACTGTGAGAGGCACCTATATTAAAGTGCTAAATGTAAATTCGCTTTACTCGGTTTGTTTAGCTCTAGCTGCTGTGGTGGTCAAATCGCTTTCTATTGGATTGAGAATAGTTAGTTCTACTTTTTCAACTAGCCAATACAGCGACAGGTTGGTTTTATATAATTATATAATTAAAGTTTTTTTTATATTATTTTAATAATTTGTGTAAATGGCAATATTTAAAACCATGTTCATTAAATAAATAATGCATTTTAAAACACGTTTTTGTTAGGAAGACGTTCGATATCTCCATTATGTTTAACTTAAGGTTAGGTTAATGGTTAGGTCAAGACTTAAGTTTCAGAGTTAGGTTACTGTTGTGGTTTTTTTAGAGCTTGCTTTAAAATTATTTGTCAAAGACTGTTAGTGTTAGGTTAAAGACAAGGTTAAAGGTTTATACTGATGGCTATTTTAGAGTCAGTGTTAGGTTAAAACATGGTTTAGGGTTAGTGTTAAGGCAAGGGTTATGGTTATTTAGATTTGTGAAAAATATTACCAGTTTATTTTCCTAGTTGTGTAAGGAATGTAGTTTCTGTAATACAAGCAGTACAAAATGTGTTTCTAATGTACATTTCAGTCTATAAATATTGAGGCTGAACAAGGTTGTAAAACATTTCTGCGTGAATCAACCCAGTCGTTTGGAAACATTCAACTGAAGTTTTGCTAATGACGACATGCCTTCACCAAACGATCGACGTCATCAAAAAAAGAAAACACGCTGTAAAAATCTACGAAACAAGATACAGAGGTCATCAGTGGGCAACAACTCATCTAAGGACAACAACCCTGTGAAAGATGTCGTGCCCTACGACCCAGAGTTCGCCAGAGAACAAACCCAGCTACACGGAGGTTATTGCTGTGTGTGCAGGAGGGTGGGGTTTGACATGCAGATGTGCAGCAAATGTGCAGCCAGATTCTGCAACCAGAAATGTTATCACCGCCACAACAACTTGTTGAATCAGAAAACTATTTGTGGTAAGTTATGTGTGGTGTTTCATTGTGATGTATGGTGTTTCATTGTGATGGTTGAAGTGTGGTGTTTAATTATGATGTTTGATGTTTAATTGTCATGTGCAGTGTTTAATTGTGATGTTTGGTGATTAATTGTGATGTGTGGTATTTTATTTTGATAAATGGTGTTTAATTGTGCTGTGTGGTGTTTAACTGTGTGGTGTTTCATTTTGATAGTTGGTGTTTAGATCTTGTTTGGTGTTCCATGCTGGTGTTTGGTGATCAATTTTAATGTTTGATGTTTCATTCTGATGGTTGTTGTTTGGTGTTTCATTCTGATGGTTGTTGTTTGGTGTTTCATTCTGATGGTTGTTGTTTGGTGTTTCATTCTGATGGTTGTTGTTTGGTGTTTCATTCTGATGGTTGTTGTTTGGTGTTTCATTCTGATGGTTGTTGTTTAGTGTTTCATTCTGATGGTTGTTGTTTGGTGTGTATTTGATAGTGTAACAATGACAGACAATTAATTAGATACAGGCAATCACAAGCAATCAATTAGATGCAGACACACTTCGTTAAACTCCAGAAAACATTTTGTAAGCCATGTACTAAAATACTCAGCTGAATATTAAATTTGCTACACTAAATACCTTGTACAAGTAATATAGTTTTAAAATCTTTTGATTAGTCAAATTTACTGAGTTTTGTAATTAAAAAAAATTATAAAACAATAATTGACATCATGATTAGCAATTACAATCAAACTATTTAATATATCCATAGATATTAAAAAAAATCTTCATTGGTAATAGTTCACGCATTGCGTTATAGTGACGAACAAGATACGAATTTTAAACGTGTTGTTTTTAGGTCGAACTCGCCAGTTCAAGGAAGCTAGAGCCAGAATACCCCAGGATCTGAAGACGTGGTTGTTTAAAAATCATTACCAGGAAATTAGCACCAGATTGTGTACCGTTCTAAGACGGGAAATCTGTAAGTAATTTTGTAGTCTTACATAGTTACATGGCTTACATAACTACACGCCTTACATACTTACATTGGACGATGTAGCCTTTACATAATTACATAGGGCGATGTAGCCGTACATAATTACATTCGTCAATGTAGTTTACATAGTTACATAAGACGATGTAGCCTTGCATAATTACATTGGTCGATGAAGCTTACATAATTAAATTGATCGATGTGGTCTTACATAATTACATTGGACGAAGATCAAATAATTAATTAATTTAATTATCCCATCAGCAAGCACCCTAAGGCTGCTAGCGTTCAGACGGTCTATTGGCATTGTGTATTGCTACTCATTGCTAGATTATCACCAGTCATTATAATTATTTCTATCAATGTATTTCTATTTAATTTAGACGTGTTGATGAAAGGAAGAGTATGGACGGTGTTACTAGTGCAAGTTCTAGTTGTCAATACATCGGAGGTCGTGGTTCAGGTAAAGATAATTTAATGATTAGAAATTTGATTTTACGAAACCATGTGGTTGTTCTCTCTCCCCCCCCCCCCATTCATCAACCATTTTAAAGTTTTACGTTGTCTTAGTGGGGCCATAAAATTAAATCAGTTATAGCTTATATTCTCGTATATAAAATTATAAACAGTTAAAGTTTATTTATTAGTTTATAACAAAATTATAAGCAGTTAAAGTTTATAAATTCGTATATAACACGATTACATTTATTTTCAGGATGAAGATGGAAACTGGACCCTCTTCATCTTTCATCGTCCCGAGAAGGTGGAAGAATCGTTCTGGAATAATGTACTCGGTATTTTACTCCAGCCTGGGGTGTTTATTTTGTTGTTGAATGGGTGCTGGAACGTCCACGGGGACAAGAACTCGGCTGCTGTTGATATCTTTGACATGCAACAAATCAAGGTCATCCCTGGAGCCCTTTCATGAAACTCTGACAGGCCTGGGGTCCTGATGCTACATTAAGGTCATCCACAGTATCTTTAAAAACACGGACAGGCCAGGGATTTGATGTTAAATTAAGGTTATTTCTAGTCTCTTAATTAAAAAAAACAACTCTGGTAGACCAGGGGTCCTGACGTTAAAGTAAGCTCATCCACAGCCTCTTTAAAAAACACGGGCAGCTCTGGAACCTAACGTCGTTCAACACAAACCATTTGACTGTGGCATTCTCAAGCACCGGCGTCGATTCTCTATCTCCAAACACCTATCGTGACAATTCCTTAATGGTTCAGCTGTTGAATGAAAACAAAGTTTTACACGAACAAAGCCCCGTTCAAGTTGCAATCGTTTCACTTGTAACTATAACGTGGAGCTAGTGTAGGGCTACACCCTGTGACAAAATCTTGAAACGTCCTAACAGTTCATCTTACATGACCTGCAATCTGTGACTTAATCAGACGGAGTACTCTAACAACTCACGTGAAACGTCCTAACAGTTCATCTTACATGACGTGCAATCTGTGACTTAATCAGACGGAGTACTCTAACAACTCACGTGAAACGTCCCAACACTTCATCTTACATGACGTGCAATCTGTGACTTAATCAGACGGGGTACTCTAACAACTCACGTGAAACGTCCCAACACTTCATCTTACATGACGTGCAATCTGTGACTTAATCAGACGAAGTACTCTAACAACTCACGTGAAACGTCCTAACACTTCATCTTACATGACGTGCAATCTGTGACTTAATCAGACGGAGTACTCTAACAACTCACGTGAAACGTCCCAACACTTCATCTTACATGACGTGCAATCTGTGACTTAATCAGACGAAGTACTCTAACAACTGATTGATGATCAGGTTCCTCTACATGTTGTCAAACCATTTTGCCTGTAAATCGATGCTAGTTAATGAATGACTGATGTTTACAGATGTGATATTTTTGTTTTCCGTCATGACGTACTTATAATATTATGTTTTAAATGAAAGCACATTAAATGCAGTTGTAAATATGTATATAATTTGTAGGTAATGTTACATGCAAGATATTATCTGTTATTTGAACTATCGTTACATATTGTAAGCATGTTGTTTTTCTGTTTTACTACCCAGTATCAGATAAACTCATAACTTTGATGTCATACTATTTTAGGTGTCGATATTTATTTAGATTTCGATATATTATGCTTTTGTTAAAAATTTGATTAATGTATTGTACTTCAAATAAAATTTCAAAAAGAATTTTTAAAAGTTTGTTTTCATAGTGGGTAAAAATGAGTGACCGCATTACTTAACCTTATATGGGTAGAGTGACCGCATAACTTAACCTTGTATGTGTAGGCTTCTCTGACCAGAGTTTCTTCCAGGCATCTCTTCGGGGGGGGGGGGGACAAAGCCCCCCCGAAAAATTTTTACCGCCCCCCCCCCCCCCGAACGAAATGAAATTTATATAATTTATATAGAAAATACATACTTTTAACAGTGTCCGCCCCCCCCCCGAAGAAAGTCTACCGCCCCCCCGAAAATTTCAAGTGCCCCCCCCCCCCCCGGAGAAAAAAGTCTGAAGAAACACTGTCTCTGACTCAACTTCTGAGTATACTCAGCTTCAAATGAGTACCTGACTCGCCATGGAAAGTAAAGGCCAATGACAAGAGAAACAACTGAACTCTACTCCATCTGCGGCAATGAAAACATCTAAGTGGAAACACATAATTCATATCTTTAAATACAAACATCAACGCTCATTGCACAAAATCGCAATCCTAAAAATAGCATCCACCTGCTTTATTGATGTTTTTTGGAGCTTCCTAAAACGTCAACAGAACGTGCTGCGTGTCTGTTGTTTTGATTGGTCGCTCGTGTCTGTTGTTTTGATTAGTCCGTTGAGTCTGTTGTTTTGATTGGTCGCTTGTGTCTGTTGTTTTGATTGGTCGCTTGTGTCTGTTGTTTTGATTGGTCGCTGAACTTAACTGTGAGTATTAGACCAACGAGATAGATGGCAGAAATGTATGCCCCAACAACCCAGTGGTTATGGGATTATTGATTGATTGATTGATTGAGTGATTGATTGATTGACACCAACCCTAAACACAATCCTAGACATCTTCAGTAAAATCCCAGCCTCACTGTTACACACACACACACACACACACACACACACACACACACACACACGCTCACAAACAAACCACCACACTACAAGATATTGTGTTAGAGAAGTTTTATTTGATCAAACATTTATTTTCTGCATTACGTCAACTTAACAATCTAAAAATAACTTACACTCTATTTAAACATTACACAGTTATTGCGTCTTTTAACTTCTATGTTTATCGACTTTTGGTTTCAGTTTCGTTACACAAATAGGATCGGAAATTTCCGAAAAACATTACAAAGGATTATAACGAACTGGTAAACCAATATGCTGACTGGAGTTAAATTCTCTCCCAATAGATAAATGTAAACATTCGTTGCGGTTTCGTTGTAAAGCATGTTGCGTTTTTTTAAAAGGAAGGTCTACTT